>NC_041401.2:109150492-109461492 GCF_900747795.2 Erpetoichthys calabaricus
GGATTCAATACTAATCCTATATTTCTTTTATCAAGGTAACTAGTTAGTACTCCCGTTTAAAATAAGTCCTTAAATAGGCTGTTAGTTTAGCTATTTATTTATTACGTATTTAATATGTAATTATTAAAATATGAATGACAGTATTTTTTCCTTTGGCAAAAAGCAGCACAAGTCCCAAAACAAAGGAAGAAATGCTGATATATACCATCAGGTTCTGTAGTTTTAGTAAGCTGTGCTATAGAAAAAAATGATCCTCAATCTCGTATGACCCCACTATTTTATAATAATCTGCCGCTGCTGATTTTGATGTACTTACACTTTAAGATGTAGTTTTTTAGTAATATAAAAATATATGATTATTCAAATTCATACCGCTCAGTAAGGGTGTTTCATGCGTGTCAGAGATTGAGCGGATTATTCTGTCTTGCTATTACTTGCTTGACTACTGATACTGCATAACTACGGAGCTTTAGTGTAAGGACGGTGGTACAGGAAATGAAGTTTAACGATGCTGTGCAGAGCCTGACTGTGTGACAGCCACCCTGGCTCCTCAATGTAATGCCACCCTTCATGATTTTCCGCCCTACCTCAATATACCTCAAGTCACAAGCTTTCCCTCACTTTATCTATTATGACAGGACATCATTCACTGCACTGAACTGTGAAGCTTGCATTTAAATGGCTCTCTGTGGAATTGTGGTTGTTAATCGTGTTGGCATATTGCCTGTTTAAATAGTATGTTATATGGACACTGCTTTGTCTTATTTGCACCATGTGTACACTGTGGGCCCTGAGGTTCACCATTTCATCTATCTGTATACTGCATACATGATACATGATTGAGATGATTTTGACTTTTGGTCTCTTGTTTGTATGCATTATATATTGCAGCATGCTCACCCAGTTGATTATGGCTGCCTTGGCGTTGTTATATAAGCTTATCAAACCTGAGTATACAGAAGCAGCATTTGTAAAGCAGTAAAATGATAACTGCTGGCCACCTGTTACCTAGTAGGAACAATGATCAGAACGTGCTAGTGTTCCCCATCTGTTGTACCACCACCTATACAAACAGGCTGAATGCTGCACTTTTAAGAGCAGTGCCTCTGAAACACAGTCCTGCTCACAGACAAAGTGAATCAGGAGCATTTGCTTACGGCATTAACCATCCTTTGGGGAAGGGTTTTGTGTGGAAAGTTGGCTTCTTTGTTTGCAGCGGATTAATATGTCATCCTGTAGCACAGCCACCTCATTATCTGTGTTTAGACTGGCAGTTCTTCACAAAAGTAATTTCTTTTGTTGTTACCTTTGTATTGTTTTATAAATACTGTCAGTAGTCTGGTTTTGTTTATAAGACAGTCCTACTTTCTCAGGTCCATGTATCCTGCCATTTTTTATAGGTTTTTTTATTGGCCACTTATTTTATTAAAATCATGTTGGTGAGGACTGATTTTATGAATCATATTCAGATAAATGAGGCACAGACCCATTAAGTATTTAGTTAGTACAACTTCCCATTCATTTATGTGTAGTATTCATAACCCCCACCTAATTCAATAAACCATTTTGACAGAAGCAGTTGGATGCAAGTAGCACACTAATATTAAAGGAATATTCAACCCAAAAATGATATTTTGTATCTGTTATTTACCTCATATTGTGTGTAGTTATGCCCAAGAAAGATTTTTAATCTCCCAAATTTTTTAAGAAAACTTAGGTGTCAATAGGGACTAATGCTGAACAACAGCAAACAACATTAAAATGTCTATGAAAAATCAAAATTAACATTACTCATGTCAAATGAACCACATGTCAGATATAGAGAATATTTGCTCGTAACACCCAAATGTGTATTTTTGCTAAAATATTGTAAAGCAAACCATTTCTGAAAAGTTCTCTCATTAACTAAAGTGGAACATGCTGAAATGGGAACAAGTTTATGAATTAAACATCCTCCCTATTCATTGGTCAAGAGTCCAGCCCAGTAATAGCTCACTCATTGAAAAGATTAATGGAGCTGAGCCATTCCAGTTTAAGCTAAAGGAGATTAAGAGGAGACATGATGGAAGTGTTAAAAATTATGAAGGGAATTAGTACAGTGGATCGAGACTGTTATTTTAAAATGAGTTCATCAAGAACATGGAAACACAGTCGGAAACTTGTTAAGGGTAAATTTCACACAAACATTACAAAGTTTTTCATCACACAGAGAACAACAGAAACTTGGAATAAGCTACAGAGTAGTTTGGCTGATCCATTAACACACTGAATATTGTCTGACTGGAAAGATTTGTGTTGAAACATTATAAGCTAAGCCACTGGCCAATGAGGACGTTTTGAAACACTAACTAAGTAAATTTTATTTTGGAATGATACATAGATGGATATGTGCGAATTTAGCACCCCATCAAACCTATTGGATCATGTTATGTGCCCAGTAGAGCGGGTAATAGACACGACTCCCAGCGACCCTGAAATGGATACGTCCAATAGAACATGAATGGTTAGATGGAAAAATGTGGCCATCTTTCTAACAATCCGATGATAACTGCAAAATGTTTGTTCCTTTACTAACGCGTATTAAAAAGTGAATAACTTTACAGTCACTCAACTGTTAATCGGTCTCATTGTTGCTCTCCCAAAGCATGGACATATCCTGTATTTTTAATTCCATAATGGCAGAAAAGTGGCATGTTAAAGGCTCCTGGTTTAATAAATGAAAACATGCAGGATTTTAAAAACTGAGATAACTGCAGTCCCACCCTAAAACTGAAGCCACGCAGTTTCTATCAAAGAAAATATGAGTTATAGCAGTGTACACAAAGTCACATAATGTCATGAATTGCCCATACTATTAATAAACTCAAAACAGAAGTACAGCAGCTGCAGCCCAGGTTAAAAGCCACAGCTGTTTTTTCTTTTTTTATATTTCCACCTTTATTTTTATGGATTGGTGTTCACTTTGCAAATTGTCTAATTTGATTCAGTATTGTGGTTTTACTTACTGCTTCTATTCTCTTTTAATTAGTGCATTACTTAATCATAACTGTTAAACCCGGCCAATAACCAGGTCTCTCTCCACAACCATGCTGTACGTTTTGATTACATTTCAAAGTGATAGTTATTAATCAATAAACTATCAGTGGTTTTTGTTACCTGTGTTTATCTTTATTTTATGCAGATAGTATTTACAGAGTTTTATGCAGATGTTATTTGCCTCCAATGTTGTTTATGGCCTATTGTTCATACTGAATTTCTGTGAAGCGTTTTGAGCCTGGGAAAGGCACTATATAAATAAAATGTACTATTATTATTTACTATTAACTGCGGCTTCATGGGTGTGGAAGTGGCTGAATTTGGGATCACAATGTTTCCTGCCTTGTCATGAACTCACACCTGCAAGTCCCTGTGTCCCGTCACTTAAAAACAACATTTTCTGGGGCAAAGGAATGCATATCAAAGTTGTGAAGAAATTACATCTTTAAGAATTACACTTGGCTGCCATTCAGTGTTTTCAAGTGTTGAAAAAGTCATATTGAGAATAAAAAATAGAAATGCCAACTGTCTGTGTTAAGAATTCATGTGATTACTAAAGGACACTTTCTATGTTTGGTAGTTTTATGTTAGTCAGTAATAAGACTGCTCTTAGGTTTCTGTATGGCTGAGTAGTACTCTGGGTGGAATATGTGATCATGTTTTAAACATACACTCTTCTTACTTCTGCACTGGCCATTTTCACCTCAATGTTTTATCAGTGACCTGCAGAGAGGGTTTTTTTTTTTTTTTTTTTTTACTGAGTGGGCCACTTGTGTCTTCTTTTCTTGGTGATAAGGACACCGGATGGGAATGTCAATTCTGCTTATCCTTGCTCTTTGCTCTTCATCTGGAGAGCTGCAGTACTGCTCAACCAAATAGCTTTCAGAATTCTCTTAACTGGAAGGTGATGATGCTTACAAGATAGGGGGAGACAAAAATTCTGTTGTAATATGTACTTTTTATACCTACACTGACAATTCATATGCAAACTAAATTCATTTAAAACCTTATAAACATATTTACTTGGTATACTTTAAAATTAATAATTAAGCTTAATGTGTTTGTAAAATGAGAGGTTTTTTATTCTTTTCAGCTGTTATGCATTAGAGTGTCACAGTAATCTGGCCCTTATTTATTGGAGTAGAATGTCTTCTGCATATTGTTTTCATCTTTTTCCATTTTCATTATGTTCCCACAGTCTAAAAAAGGTTACATTTCAGTGCTTAACTGACCACTGATTGGTTCTTTTATGTAATCATTAGGGCTATGACAAATATTTGATAATTTAGATAAACATACTTCTATTCAAAAATACTTGTTCAAAAATCTGTAATGGTTATTTTTCCTGCTCTTAAGTGAAAGAACTGCTGATTCTCAGTGCATTAGCTAATATTAATACAGATTGGTGTCATTAATACTTTCTGTCACATTTAGTTAAAGTTAGCTAGCAACAAAACCTGTGAACATGAAGAAGGGCCAAAATCAGTTGAGAGAGAGTATGAACCGAAAACTTAAGATGTTTGTGAATTCTTTAGGACAGTGATGAGCGATAATGTTCAGTAATTTATAATCACTTTTATCTTACAGATTATATTTATCACTCTTAAATATATGAATTTACTACAGCTTAGCTTGGTAATTGCAAGATTGAATGGGGACTCTCCATTAGGCCAGCATCTACAAAAGTCCACCTGTAAAAACCTGCATACAAGAACATAGTTGGTGTTGACTTACCAAGAAAAATATAGATATGATCTCATGTTGTAGAGTAAAAATTGTTAATTTTTCACCCAGGAAATCTTCTAAGACAGTGGGCCTCAGTTATAGTGTATCAAATGTATCAGAAGAGTACTTTTATGTATACAATTGTTTTGTTTTTTTTTTTTTTTTGCTTTTTTTCCCCAGGAGCTAATATTATTAGTTCACTGGAGCTCCTTACTCTTGAATGCTACATATTGGTACATGAGAAAAACATTCCTGCCGTAGATCAGTTCCTACTTTTCCTACTGACCAACTTTGGCTTTTGTTGATGGTCATTGCAAAACACTGTTTTTGATGAAAAATGCACACTTTTGAATTCAAACATGTAATTAGTAGGAATGATGGGAATTTTGGGTATAATTTCAGTCTGTAGCACATCCTGTAAAAGACTAGTGTCAGTGAATGTAATGCTTTAGTCTGTAAGCTTGTGTCATTACAAAGTTTTGGAGGATTTAGATAAAAGCAATATACACTAAATTGTGGTTTACTTTTACTTATAATATACAGCATTGACGTTTTACAGTATGCACATTTACGTCTCTCATGGAATGAACTGAACATTTTAAACACTGCACAGATAAGAACAGGTGAAAAAAAATGATATTGTGAACTATGTACGATGTCCACTTTCTCAGCTTCTGGTGGGGATCCCCTTAGTGAACTGTGCAAGCTTTTAAACTGACCAGGGCAGTGGGCTCGCACCTTGTTCCAGCAGTTCCTTGTTTTTTGCTTTGTGAACCAGAATATTAGTGGTGCATCGTGGTCTGACCTTGAAGGGTACACCTTACTCCTCTTTAATATTGCATTTATTTTAGCACCAAGCTGTTTCCCTAACCTCCTAATACCTTGTTATTTGACATTTACATATATAAGAACACTTGACGGTCCAATTCATCTTGAATTTCTATGTATTTTAATGCATCATGTGGAGTAGGAAGAAGCTGACAGAATAGGGAGTACAGCTGGTACCCAATGAGGACACCTGCTAATCAGGTGGTCTTTGAGTTTCGCCTAACTTTTCTTCATCCACTTCACATCTCGTTTCCCACACAGCTGTCCTTTTTTCAGTCACCAACAGCCCCCCATTTCTCGGCACAATTACAGGCTCAGCTTGTACAGTGGCACTGCTCTCCTTGTGGAATCCATTAAGAATAGCCCACTCACTACAGCTTTATTACTGACAAATATTGAGAAATAATAAAAATGTATGCAGCTAATTTACTTGTTTCTATAACATCACCAAATCAAATCAGTCAAAGCATTTTTAAGATTTTGGAGATTATTGTTTTGTTTTTTTTTTGTTTTTTTTTTATAACCACTAAATATTGATAAACCAAAATGTCCTTTCTTAGCGGATACTTACTGCCCTATTTGTAAAATCCTGCCAACTTTCAGCTTTTTAGCTAAATAGGAAAGTGTGTGTGTGTGTGTATATGTATATATATGTATATATATATATATATATATATATACTGTATATCTGCGGTGGGTTGGCACCCTGCCCGGGATTGGTTCCTGCCTTGTGCCCTGTGTTGGCTGGGATTGGCTCCAGCAGACCCCCGTGACCCTGTGTTCGGATTCAGCAGGTTGGATAATGGATGGATATATACTGTATATATACACAGTGGTACCTTGGTATAAGTCTGCTTTGGAATAAGTCCAACTTGGTATAAGTCCTGTTTGGACGCGAAAAATTTTGCTTGGTATACAACCTTTGTTTGGAATACAACTTGCGTGCTAGAACACTGCGTGCTACCCTTGTTTACCTCTCTCGAGACAAAGCCAAGACTGCCTGTGGTATAGCGGGTCCGCGGCTTCAAAGAAAAGGGCCAGGTTTTAAATCCGTACAGCCGTGTCGTTCTCCGTGGACGCTACTGCACGACCTCAGGGAGTTAATGAGGTAGTTGGAGCGAGTTGCACCTGCACATGTGGGTGTGATCGTTCTCAATTGCTTCATTGGCTTCCTGCGGCATGTGATTAAGGCGCTGTGCCCATGGAGGCGCGGGTGGATGTATATATACGGGTCAGCACCAGAGAACGGGGGGATAGATGGATCGAGGAAAAGAGTAAGATAAAGGAGGTTAAAAGACGGGAAAGAGCAGTCTTAGCAGGCACTCGACTCTTCTCAGCAAGGTAAAGTGAGGTTAAATTTTCATTTATTTCATCTAATTGCTTTTGTATTTATGTATTTTAGTATTAAGCAGTGTTTAAATTATTTTATACAACCCCATCAATGTATAATATGTCAATTACAATGGGATTTATTTTCCATGGGAATGGATTAATCATTTTCCCTTTATTTCTTATGGGAAAAATTAGTTTGGTATAAGTCCAAGGATCTGGAGTGGATTTTAAGATTGTATACCGAGGTACCACTGTATATATATATATATATATATATATATATAATACGTGTATGTAATGTATTAATTATATTTGTGCTTGTGTGTCAAACACAACACCAAAACCGATTAAAACCACAAAAACTTTACTCAGTAATCAAGTATTTCTTGAAAACTTGGCTTGCTGTTTACCGCTATTTCAGTCACTCTCCAGCTTCGATTTTCTCAAAAACACTGTACTGTCTTTGTTGGGCTCTCTTTGTTTGAATCAGTGTAGTCCATATTGAACCACATTAAACTAAACTTTACTGTGAGGCTAATTCACCACTCTAAATTCCTCCCATTATGAGTGCAGGTACATTATGTGTGTGAATGAGACCCACAGTGAACTGGCACATTGTCAAGGGTCAGTTCCTGCCTGTGTCCAGTGCTGCTGGGAAAGAGTCCTAGGACTATAAAACTAGATTGTTTAGGTTCGAAAGTAGAAAAGCAATTGAATTCTATAATTATACCGTACGTTTGAACTTTGGAATTTATAGAAAACCTTCCTATAAAAAGTGTCTAACTTAATGTCTCTGAGTTTCAGATAGATAGAACTAGATAGATAGAACTTTATTTGTTCCCAGGGGGAATTTGGCTTTTTACAGAAGCACTTTAAATACATAAATAAATAAACACAGAGACTTTAGTTTGAACACACATTGGAATAAGTATAAACAACAAAATTCAAAACAAAGAAAACGTCCGACCTGACATTTATAGTCCCAGTGAGGCATTATACAGATATATTGCTGTTGGTATAAAAGAACCCTGGTAGCATTTCTTGAGGCAATTCTGCTAAATAATTCGTTGGCAGAAAGTCCTCAGTGTTAGTGTGTCAAAGAGAGGATGTGCAGCATTGTTCATAATGGCACTCGGTTTTTTTTTTAATTCTCTCCTTCCCTAGTACCTCCAGGAGGTCCAGAGTACATCCTATAACTGGGCTTGCCATTTTAATCAGCGGGCCTCTCTTGAAGTGATATTACCAGCCCAGCACACCTAAGCATAGAAAATCTGACTGGCCATCACAGAGTTATAAAAGATGTGAAGGATGTTGCTTCCCACGTTAAAGGAATGGAGTCCCCTAAAGATAGAAGAGCCTGTGCTGCTCTTTCTTATATAGTCCCAATGTATTACGAGATCAGTCCAACCTGTCATTGATGTGGACCCCCAAGGAGCACACCACCTGTACATCCACTACTTGAATAGTGACCGGACATAGGCTTTTTGGTGCGAAAAAAGTCAATAACCAGTTCCTTGGATTTGCTGATATTAAGATGCAGTCAATTCTCTTTGTACCTAGAAACAAAATTATCCATCTGAGTCCTATACTTTGTCTCATTCTCTTTATTAAAATACCCCATAAGTGCAGAATTATCTGAGAATACTGTGTGTTAGCAAGCCTTTTGTGCTAAGCTGCTAGTTTGGGAGATTTAACAAAAGTAAAGTGCTTAATGTTGTGTTTTGTGTTAAGGCAGTATTTTTTATTGTTAAAAAAATGTAATTAAAATGCTTAACTTTATAGCTTGTACACCTTTAAAATTAGCTTCTGTATTTATATTTACAGTTTATCTACTTAATGCAGTGAACACAGAGATTTAGTAGCATATTGGAGATCAGACAATACCAAATGAGTCTAATCGTAGTTAATGCCCTGTCACATCACAATTTCTCCAGTCATTGACTTAATTTACATAATTGTACCAAGTTGGGGGCAGCCACGGCACCTTGCTGTGATTAGCAGTTGCGTAGTCTGGCATACCCTGTGATGCAGTCAGGTTGGTCTGTGATTTGCCTCAACAAATCAGAAAGATTTACTTTGGCTGTCAGAAAAACAGGCAAGCCGTTGTCAAATTTATTATACAATACAATTTATTTTTGTATAGCCCAAAATCACACAAGAAGCCGCTGGGCAACAGGCCCTGCCTCTTGATAGCCCCCCAGCCTTGACTCTCTAAGAAGACAAGAAAAACTCTCAAAAAAACCCTTGTAGGGGGAAAAAATAGAAGAAACCTTGGAAAAGGCAGTTCAAACCCCTTTCCAGGTAGGTTGGGTGTGCAGTGGGTGTCAAAAAGAAGGGGGTCAATACAATACAATTACACAGAACAGAACAAATCCTCAATGCAGTATAAAAATAAAAATATTACAAGGAGCAGAATCTAACAGTAGATGATATCACATAATATGATTTGGATTTGTTTAGAGTCCTGGAGACCTCGGCCATCAAGCTGCCTCCTCCATTTGGCCATTCCACAGCTGAGACAGTGCTGGGCCAGCCAATCTGATGAAAGGACCCCTCTACCCGACAATTCCTGCGATCCTCCATCAGGGATGACTTTACCTTAGGCAGGCAAAACAATTTGGCAGGTGGGCCTTGGCACCAAGTGCCACATTTGAGTATAAAGAAGAGAAACAGAATAGGTGAGGGTTAGTAACAAATTATAACTATCATGTTACTTATGCTTTAGTGCTAATGACTAACAACAGAGATGCTGTCTGTAAAGTTAATCAGAAGCTCTAGTCAGGATATGCTAAACGGAAGTAGTGAGTCTTCAGCCGGGATTTGAAAGCTGAGACCAAAGGGACATCTCTTATAGTAGCGGTCAGACCATTCCACACTTTAGGGGCCCTGTAACTAAAAGCACGACCTCCCACTGTTATTTTATTAATTCTTGGAATCATAAGCAGACCGGCATCTTGAGATCTTAATGTGCGCTCTGGTTTGTAAGTCATAAGTTCAGATAAGTAAGCCGGACCTTGGCCATTTAAGGCTTTTATATGTTAAAAGGAGGATTTTGAAATCTGCCCTAAACTTAACCGGGAGCCAGTGTAAGGATTTAAGAACTGGAGTTATGTGTTCGTATTTTCTTCTTCTTGTAATAATTCTTGTAGCTGCATTTTGGATTAACTGGAGGCTCTATAAAGAACAGTTTGAACATCCAGTGAACACCGCATT
Organism: Erpetoichthys calabaricus; assembly: GCF_900747795.2. Taxonomy (NCBI): domain Eukaryota; kingdom Metazoa; phylum Chordata; class Cladistia; order Polypteriformes; family Polypteridae; genus Erpetoichthys; species Erpetoichthys calabaricus. The sequence continues at coordinate 109,160,627 of NC_041401.2, forward strand.
ACAGTTGTCAATCCTACTAGAAATAAATGCATGAATTAATTTCTCAGAATTATTTAGTTTATTTAGAAAGCACCTTAATTTCCCAACATTTTTAAGATGGAAGAAACATGATTTGGACAACTTTGTAATGTGCGCTTTAAATGACATGCTAGAGTCAAAGATAACTCCTAGGTTGCAGGCTGACTCAGTAAAATTAATGGGGATTCCAACTGAGTTAAATGATGACAAAATATTGTTGTGATCAGCGTCATTCCCTCCAATAATTAACATCTCTGTTTTATCTGTGTTTAAAGACGAGTAGTTCTCATCCATCCACTCCTTTAATTCACTAACACAACTAATTAAAGACATTGGAGAAACTTCATTGATCTACATGAAAGGTATAACTGGGTGTCATCTGCATGCAAGTGAAAATTAACATTATGTTTCCTAATGATAGATCCAAGTGGAAGCATGTAAAGTGAAAACAGTAAAGGTCCCAGTACTGAGCCCTGCGGGACACCATATCTCACTTCTGTGTATAATGATGGAGTACTGTCCGCACATTTCTGTACGTATTAGAATCGATTTGATAAATAAGAACTAAACCAAGCAAGAACAGTGCCTGTAAGCCCAACACAGTTTTCTAGCCTGTGCAGTAAAATAGAATGGTCGATTATTATCTTCAGTGATAAACAAGTCATGAATTCTGACATCCTCAGGCAATGAGAGTGACACCCTCTCTAACCAGAAGTCATCCAATGTGCCACGAGTTATAATGGGAGAATGCACACAAAGTACAATCCCCAGCACAGGCCAAGCCTGAGGATGCTTAAAACATCAGCTCTATCACCTGATATCTTCAGACATAGCTAGTCTTTAGCAAAAAATCATGTCAGTGTGCTAAAATTTCTTTACTGCACCATAGATGGTACATTTAGAGAGACAGCTAGGAAAATAATTACATGAGTTTGTTTCAGATAAGATGAAGTAAATATGATATTTGTGATTATTTGGTCTCATTCATTGTTGCTTGTAAGTCCTTCAGAGTTATCGTAGGTCTCTTATTCTTTGACTTATTGCACTAAAGCAGTACTGCATGCTGGGCAATCCTGGCAACATAAGAGAACAGAACTTCTATAGTTTTTTTTTTTTTTTTTTGGTATTTGGAACACTGTATTAATCCCTGGGAGGAAACTGTGTTTTCGCATGACCTTTGAGTTCAGAGTGCAGGGCCAGCCATTGTACAGCACCCCTGCAGCTATTTTCAGGTTAAGTGCCTTGAACGGGATACAATGGAATAGGATCCTTTCTGGAAGTGATGGCATTTGAACCAGCAGTCTTCCAGATACCAGTGCAGATCCTTAGCCTCAGAGAAGAATACTGTAAGTCGAGCCCTAATGACAAGTCTCCAAAATTCTCCAAAGCCCCAACACACTCCTCCAGTTACTAGTGAATATATATATATTGTAAGAATAGCACTATATTGCACCCGACTTGGCACAGACTTGACACGGGAGGCACATATAAAATAAAAAGACTTCTATTTTTCTTCAGCTGGAGGGCACGACTTCCCCATAATCCCTTCAGCCACAACACAGTCCAAGCACTGAAACTACACACAAAAGCACTTTGCTCTTCCACCACCACTCCTCCACAAGTTTAGTCCTCCTCCTCCTGACTCTGGCCGCTGAGTGGTGGTCACTGACACCCTTTTATTGGGTACCCGGATTTGTTCCAGGTGGTTGATTATCGACATCCAGCTGCACTTCTGGGTAAGGCGAAACCCGTGCCCAAAAGAGGCCAGCCGCTCCTGTTGCAGCACCCCCTAGTGGCGCCTGCGGAACCCTACAGGGCTGCACAGAACTCCAACCCCCATGAAGCCCTAGGGGAGTCCGAGGCACCGCTGCAACCCAGGGAGGATGCCATCTAGTGTCCAGGGGTAGATACTGGGCTTCCCGCCCTTGTCCCCCTGGCAGATATGGTGAAGGGGCGTCCTGGCCAGGCATGGGCCCCGGCCATCCGTCACAATATACAGTGTATAATATATATATATATATATATATATATATATACACACACACTGTTTTATGAATACACACCAGAAAGACTAAAAAGGAAGAAAATTTATAAACAAGACTGCTGACTTCGTTGCCACAGTCCCTGTGAGGTATTATGCAAGTATATTGCTGTTGGTATAAAGAAGCCCCAATAGCATTACTTGACACACTTCTGCTGAATAATTCATTCGCTGAATATCCTTAGTGTTAGTGTGGCATAGAGAGGATGTTCAGAATTGTTCATAAAGGATTAAAACAAAGGCCAAGTCTCACATTTATATTAATCTCCGCAGGGAAATTGTCTTTTCGCATGACCTTTGGGGATATAGTGTGCAGCACCTGCACAAGCAAACCTTATCACCCGACCTGCATGCTTGTGCTTTTATTCAAGTGAGCTGCTTCTCGGAATACAATTTTGTAAAGAGTCCTTTGCTAATAATAATAGTGCTGGGATTTTTACAGACTTTTGTTGAATGTGATTCCAATGAAAACTTTTTATAGCCTATTGGTTCTGTCAAAATGATTAGTGTGAAAGTCAAGTTTGTAACCGTGAGCTCCTGTCAGTTTTGAGTCCTGGTTAGCTACACAACACAATTGACTAGTAGTCACACCTTGAGCTTGGCAGCTCTTAGCTGGCCATCCTTTATTCTCACTTTATGCTGTAGGAATCAGTGAAGATGCTTCTGTAATGTTTAACCTCCACTCTTCTCGTGTCGGCCATTTCATTTTCATTTTTTCTTAGTTACATACTTTGTGCATTTCTTTTTATCTGACAAGGGCTTTATTGTGCCGTTTGATCCAATCCAAAAGGTAATTCCTGAACATGACAGTTAATACAACAATTTTTACATTTTTTTTCCCTCAGATTTTAGTTTCTATTCTGATGGTTTCTTATTTATTCATGTGATTTGTAACTTTTGAGAAGATTTCTAATCAAACAAAACATACAAAACCTTAGACCTCATATTGTTTCTGTAGTATTTTAGCATGTCAGTGCCACATATAATTGCTTTAAAAAATACTGTATATATTATCCCCTTTTACAGAAAGCAAAAGTTTATTAGTGACATATTTCATTAGTTCTGCAGCTCAGTTTTTAGTCAACGTGCTGTCAGATGCCAAGATCCTGGAGAGCACATGATACTCAAAACACTATTTCAAAGACAAAGATTCCCTTGTTTGAACTGGGGTGTGTTGTTTAGCTTCAAAATTAAATTCTGTTCAGCAGCTCCTAAGGGTATGTCCCAGGAGAAAGGGAGTCCACTGACCGAGGCAGCCCAATGAGGCTGAAGCATTGTAGTCACATCATGCACAGGCTGACTCACTGGATCTCATCTTATACTCCCATTGCCTCAAAAACGCCTTGTGAGACTTTGAGCTACATCAGAGAAACCATGGATCACACTGTCAGCTGTGTACAAATGTTCAGAAGTGTGTATTGCATAATATAGGGACTGATGTTTTGCTGCTTTTTAGAACGGTGGCATGACTACTTTGGCTCTTTGTGACGTGTTTTACATTTGGTGCAGTAGTAAAAAATAAGGTGATTAATACATTAACTGAGGGGAGCTTTAGTGGTTTCATTAACATTTAAATTCTTGAGGTTTTATGTTGTCTGTAAAGCCAATGAATGAGCAATGGAGCAGATATAATTAATTTTTAAACAAAGAAGTGACAGATAGGAAAAATCACATTGCTAATTAAATTGTATTACAATAAAAGGAAAGGCAAATAAAAAAAAAAAAACATTCCAGATAAATTTTCTGCTAATATAAAATTTGAAACAGTGTTGTAAATGCACACGACTAAATCAGTTCCATTTGCAAACCCATACAACATAACCAGTTGTGAATGGAAAACCAATGAACAGCGTACGGTAGGCTGATGACTCTCCACTTCATGCGTCGTCAATTGCCATAAGCTTTGCACCATGGCCTTAATATCAACTTAAAGAAGACCAAGTATAAGATTATTGGTAAATTTAGTCAGCACGATCTTGTGTGTAGATGGACAGCCACTTGAGATGGTGACCGCGTACAAGTATCTTGGCAGCTTTGTGAATAATCAACGAGAACATTGCACTGAGATCAAATGCAGCATTGAGCATGCCAGGAATGCAGTCATGAAAATGAAAGCACTTCTTAAGCCACAATTTTGGATTTGTCTGGTCCATTGTTATGTTTTCTCCATCCTTCTGCATGGTATGGAAGTGTGGACATTGACACAAACTATGTGTGAATGTGTTAGAGCATTTGAGAAGTGGGTTTATAGAAGGATGTTGAAGATATTATGGATGATGGACAGTGTATTAAATGAGGAGGTCCTAAAAGGAATGCATAAGAATGTGGACCATCCAGACATGGACACTTAAATATTTTGGTCACATGATGCAGAAGAACAAATACCACCTGCTGCAACTTATTATCCAGCAAAAGATAAAAAGGAGAAGACTATGGCTCCATAATATGTGAGAATGGTTCAGAAAGAGTACCAAGTCCCTATTCCATTTAGTAGTTTTCAAAGCTGAAATAGCCCTAATGATCACAAAACTTCATTAACGAAGATGGTACCAGAAGAAGAAAACAACATACCAGAGTGAAACCTGACTGTCAGTAAAATGAGACGGTAGCTTGCTAGGTAAAAAGTGTATGGTTGGCTCTCAGGTGTTGTTCCAGAAAGGCCCAAAGAAGCATTCTAACACTATTTTCAGCCTAATGGAACATCTGGTAAAAAATAATTGAAGAATTTGTAGTGAGGGTCTTTATCTTTATATTGATGTTTTGATGTATTGTTTGTTTAGCTTACATAGGAAATGTTAAATGAAAGATTATTCAGGTAAGGAAGGCAGATGTGTGGAAGTAAGGTAGTTATACTCGCTAATCATGGTGCCAATGCATGTTGATTAGCAGTCACACATTAGTTTTTAACCCTATTTTGTATACTTGACAATGATGGCCCTGCAGACAGATTACTACACAACAGGCTCTGTAGCCTGCCAAACAGAAAAAAATGATGAATACCTGAATCATTTTAATCTAGAGGTTTATATTCTCAGATTCTGGAGGGCCACTATGCAAGTTTTCATTCTAGCCTCATCCTTAATATAGTAACAAATGACTCCTGCTAGGTTAACCTACTTCCTTTGACTTAATTATAATGGCTTGCTTCATTGCGTTTTTCCCTTAACTGCCAGCCAAACAATGCAGATATGTAAAGTAGGCCAACAGAGGACCTACTAACTCAGGGGTCTCTGACAGTTCATCTTCACTCCATCACTCTCCAAATTAACTGTTGATGAAACCTGTTAATTATTACAGTGGCCTTTTAATGTTTTGACTCTGCCACACCAGTCATTTCCAAAACTAATTTTCTTTTTTCTGAGATCGTCATTATTCAAATACTTTCCAGAGCACACCTGATTAGTGCTTCTCTGACCTTCACCTTTTTGAAATGAAATCAAATCAAGTTAAGTGGCTTTATTGTCGTGCCTTCCATATAGAAGCTGTTGCAGAACCTGGCAGAACTGGTTTGGATGCTACAGACCCTTCTACTGGATGGATGTGGTACAAAGAGACCATGGGAAGAGTGGGAGCTGTCCTTCACAATGATGTAGACTTTGTGGATGCAACGCTTGATAAGGGTTTCTTTAATGGAAGGCAGAGAGGTTCCAATGATCTTTTCAGCTGTATGCAATATCCATTGTTGGACCTTGCAGTCAGAGACATTGCAGTTCCCAAACCAGACAGTGATTCAGCTGGTCAGATCACTCTCAGTAGTGCCCATGTAGAATTTTGTGAAAACAGAGGGAGGTAGGCTTGCCTTCTTCAGCTGCTAAAGAAAATGGGGATGCTGTTGCACCTTCTTGACTATGGAGGTGGTGTTAATTAAAAAAGTAAGGTCAGTTGCAAGGTGCACACGAAGGAATTTGGTGCTCTTGATCAGTTGTACCCTGGAGCCCTCGATATGCAATGAGGTGTGGTTAGCCTGGGCCTTTCTGAAGTTAGCAATCACAAGAGACAGATTGTTGCACTTGCATCAGTCCACCAATCATCTTATCTCCATTCTGTAAGCTGACTCATCCCAATTTCTGATTAGACCCACCACTGTTGTGTCATTAGACAGCTTAATGATGGTGTGAAGAGCTGTATGCAGCCATACAGTCATAAGTCAACAGAAGAGGGCTGAGTACACAGTCCTGGGGAGTACCATTGCTCAATGAGATGTTATTGAAGGTGGTGTTACTGATGCGGACTGTCTGGGGTCTCTTTCTCAGGAAGTCCAGGATCCAGTTGTATAGGGAATTGTTGTAGCCAATCAGACTCAATTTTCCTATGAACTTCTGAGAGATGATGGTTTTGAATGCTGAACAGAACTCTGTGAGAAATGTAGTGACTCTTTTGTTGATGGGTCAGGGCCAGAGGAAGAGTAGATGATATTGTATCCTCAATAGAATGGTTCAATCAATATGCAAACTGGACAGGGTCATGTGATGTACAAAGTTTGACTTTCTGAGGGCCCAAGACAAGCCTCTCGGAGCAGTTGATGAAGACCAGTGTGAGTGCAATGGGGAGATAATCGATGATAGATAGATAGATAGATAGATAGATACTTTATTAATCCCAATGGGAAATTCACATTCTTTAGCAGCAGCATACTGATATAATAAATAATATTAAATTAAAGAATGATAACAATGCAGGTGAAAAAAACAGAAAAACAGACAATAACTATGTATAATGTTGAATGTTAATGTTTACCCTCTGGGTGAAATTAAGAGTTGCATAGTTTGGGGGAGAAACGATCTTCATCTGTCAGTGGAGCAGGACAGTGACAGCAGTCTGTCGCTGAAGCTGCTCTTCTGTCTGGAGATGATACTATTAAGTGGATGCAGTGGATTCTCCATAATTGATAGGAGCCTGCTGAGCGCCCTTCGCTCTGCCACAGATGTTAAACTGTCCAGCTCCATGCCAACAATAGAGCCTGCCTTCCTCACCAGTTTGTCCAGACGTGAGGCGTCTTTCCTCTTAATGCTGCCTCCCCAGCACACCACTGCGTAGAAGAGGGTGCTCGCCACAACTGTCTGATAGAACATCTGCAGCATCTTATTGCAGATGTTGAAGGACGCCAGCCTTCTAAGGAAGTATAACCGGCTCTGTCCTTTCTTGCACAGAGCATCAGTATTGGCAGTCCAGTCTAATTTATCATCCAGCTGCACTCCCAGATATTTATAGGTCTGCACCATCTGCACACAGTCACCTTTGATGATCACTGGGTCTATGAGGGGTCTGGGCCTCCTAAAATCCACCACCAGCTCTTTGGTTTTGCTGGTGTTCAGGTGTAGGTGGTTTGAGTCGCACCATTTAACAAAGTCATTGATTAGGTCCCTATACTCCTCCTCCAGCCCATTCCTGATGCAGCCCACGATAGCAGTGTCATCAGCGAACTTTTGCACATGGCAGGACTCCGAGTTGTATTGGAAGTCCGATGTATATAGGCTGAACAGGACCGGAGAAAGTACAGTCCCCTGTGGTGCTCCTGTGTTGCTGACCACAATGTCCGACGTGCAGTTCCCAAGAAGCACATACTGAGGTCTGTCTTTAAGATAGTCCACGATCCATGCCACTAGGCATGAATCTAATCCCATCTCTGTCAGCTTGTCCCTAAGGAGCAGAGGTTGGATTGTGTTGAAGGCGCTAGAGAAGTCTAGAAACATAATTCTTACAGCACCACTACCTCTGTCCAAGTGAGAGAGGGATCGGTGTAGCATATAGATGATGGCATCCTCTGCTCCCACCTTCTCCTGATATGCAAACTGCAGAGGGTCAAGGGCGTGTTGAACCTGTGGCCTAAGGTGGTGAAGCAGCAGCCTCTCCATGGTCTTCATCACATGTGATGTCAGAGCAACAGGCCGAAAGTCATTCAGCTCACTAGGACGTGATACCTTTGGGATTGGGGTGATACAAGATGTTTTCCAAAGCCTCAGGACTTTCCCCTGTTCCAGGCTCAGGTTGAAGATGCGCTGTAGAGGGCCCCCCAGCTCCGATGCACAGAGCTTCAGCAGTCGTGGCGATACTCCATCTGGACCCGCTGCTTTGCTGGCACGAAGTCTCCTCAGCTCTCTGCTCACTTGCTCTGTTGTAATTATGGGTGGGGATGTCTTTCCTATGCTGGTATCAGCAGAAGGATGTGTGGAGGGTGCAATACTCCGAGGTGAGAGTGAGAGTGGGTTAGGGTGGTCAAACCTGTTAAAGAAGTTGTTCATTTGGTTTGCTCTCTTCACGTCTCTCTCGATGGTGGTACCCCGCTTCGAGCTGCAGCCAGTGATGATCTTCATCCCATCCCACACTTCCTTCATGCTGTTATTCTGCAACTTCTGCTCCAGCTTTCTCCTGTACTGCTCCTTCGCCGCCCTGAGCTGGACTCGGAGTTCCTTCTGCACGCGCTTGAGCTCATGCTGATCACCGTTTTTAAAAGCCCTTTTCTTCTGGTTCAAAAGGCCCTTGATGTCACTTGTAATCCATGGCTTGTTGTTAGCATAGCAGCGTACAGTTCTTACTGGAACTACAATGTCCATACAGAAGTTGATGTAGTCAGTAGTGCAGTCAACAACTTCCTCAATGTTCTCACTATGTGATCCCTGCAGGATATCCCAGTCTGTAGTTCCAAAAAGTTCTCTCAGAGTATTCTCAGCCTCCGGGGTCCACTTCCTGAATGATCGTGTGGTTACAGGTAGGACTCTCACTTTTGGTTTATAGTGAGGCTGAAGCAGAACCAGGTTATGATCTGCTTTCCCAAGCGCAGGCAGCGGGGTGGCGCTGTATGCGTCTTTAACGTTTGCATACAGTAAATCAATAGTCTTATTTCCCCGGGTGTTACAGTCCACATACTGGGAGAATGCAGGTAATGTTTTGTCCAGCGTCACATGGTTAAAGTCTCCAGCGATTAGCACAAGCGCCTCAGGGTGCTGCGTTTGTAACTTAGCAACAGCAGAATGGATGATGTCACTCGCTGACTCCTCGTCCGCCGAGGAGGTATGTACACGATGACAACAATGACATGTCCAAACTCTCTGGGCAAGTAGTAGGGACGTAAACTTACGGCCAACAGTTCGATATCCCTGCAGCAAGTGGAGATTTTGACGTTAACATGTCCAGAGTTACACCACCGTGTATTAACATAGAGAGCGAGTCCTCCTCCTTTGTGCTTCCCACAGGTACTTGCATCTCTGTCCGCTCTAACTGTGCTAAACCCGGGTAGCTCCACGTTGGCATCTGGGATGGTGTTATTTAGCCAGGTTTCGCAAAAACATAACAAACTGCATTCTCTGTAGGTCCTGACATTTTTCACCAGCGCAGCCAGTTCGTCGATCTTATTTGAGATTGAGTTCACATTCCCCAGAATCACAGAAGGCACCGAAGGCTTGAAACGCCACTTTCTCGCAAGCCGCTTCATTTTTAGCTTAGTGCCGGCTCTGCTGCCACGATACCGCCTTCTTACCTCGTCAGGTAAATATGGAACCACACCGGCACTGGCATTTGTTCTCAGTGCCCGAAGTTGAGTCCTTGAATATGCGAGCCTCGGCGTGTAAAAATCCATGCCCACGTTGTAAAAGTAAGTGTGTCCAGGGAACGAATCCACATAAAATAAAGTAATAGGAGTGATCAATAAATAAAAATAGAAAAATGAAAGTAGAAAAGTACACATACATATACAGTCATACACGGAGCTGCTGAAAAGGCTGCCACTCACGGCGGCGCCGGATGTTCAAAAAAAAAAAAATCATTAAGGCAAGAGTCAGAATATGGGTATGATGAAGCACTTGGGGATGACTGACTGTTGAAGATGTCTGTAAACATGTCCAACAGTGAGTTTGCACATTCAATTGCATATCATTTTGAGACAGATGTAGTATGGAAGACATAGGTGCAAACATGATCTGTATTACCCTGATCATCTGTTCTGTCCTTTTACATCTCATTATTGTTTTGCAGCATGTTAAAAAATGAAACAATTGAAATGCAAGTTGATTAAAATCAAGGCAAGATAGTATGTTCCACTACCATTAGCAATTGATCACTAATGGAGAAAGTGGCTGAAATGAAAACCTGAAGTCACTGTGGCCCTTCAGGAACTGAGTTTGACGCCCCTGCTCTAATCCTTTTACTAATAAAGAAGCCTGCAAAATGCAGCATCTCTGGTGAAAACAACACAATACCTGTGAATAATGCTGTAACAGTAACAAATATTCATAGTACACACTGCGGGACAAATCATAGTTTGCTTTTATCCCGACATGAGGTTTTGTGATCACATGGATGCTCTCCTTATAAAAGTGTAATGGCCAGATCCAAAGTAAAAGAAGCTCTAGTGAGGTTCAGCTCACCAGATTTGCTGTTAAACTGGTCAGCTACACGTAGGGACACAAGGCCTACCCTGTGCCTCCTGTCCTTGTTTTGACAAGCTTGCCTTTGTACCCTCCCTTGTTGCTCTTCCTTAACCAGAACATCTTGTCATGAGTCATAACCTAAGATGAGACTAAAGACTTCTTCACTCTGACGGCCTTGATGATTTGAAAGGCTAACACTTCAATTAACCAAATATCTCCAGTCCAGCTGCTCTTCTGCCAGAAGTGTTTATGGGGCCCGTCTTGTTAAGCAACAGGCAGCCCTACTGGCCGTCTTGAATCAAATTGCCTGAATACTCTGCCCTATTAATGCACCATTTAGTTATTTACACAGAAATACAGACAAAAGCAAAGCAGTACATGTAGAATACAAATAGCAGTTAATGCACTTAATGTTCCTTAAAGAAAAAAAGGTTATATTCCTTATAGTGTTTCCTTGAGTTATGCTCTGTACCAGATTACCGGCTATTGAAGCCTGTCAATACGTTTTGGGAGAAGAACATCCTTCATCAGGACAACTCTAAACTGTGAGGCACAATTCCTCGTTCATAAATATTCTTGTGTGCATTTCCAGAATAAGACAGCAGTGTCAAAGCGTGCCGATCGTAAACTATCTACAAAGTAAATGACGAGACTTACTTTTTCTATAAAGAATGCACATACAATGGCAGAACATTTCATCTTTGATAGGCACGTGTTTCAACATCCACCGACATGTCCAGGGACAGGCATTGTTGTTGAAATGGTATCTGAGGAAGTTCCTCATTCCACAGGCAGAGCAGGCTCTGATAGACTGCTTTGGAACTACGGACTGGGATATCCTGCAGGGATCTTATAGTGAGAACATTTAGGAGGTTGTTGACTGCACTACTGACTACATCAACTTCTGTATGGAAATTGTAGTTCCAGTAAGAACAGTACACTGCTATGCTAACAACAAGCCATGGATTACAAGTGACATCAAGGGCCTTTTGAACCAGAAGAAAAGGGCTTTTAAAGGCGGTGATCAGCATGAGCTAAAGCGTGTGCAGAAGGAACTCCGAGTCCAGCTCAGCGCGGCGAAGGAGCAATACAGGAGAAAGCTGGAGCAGAAGTTGCAGAATAACAGCATGAAGGAAGTGTGGGATGGGATGAAGATCATCACTGGCTGCAGCTCAAAGCGGGGTACCACCATCGAGAGAGACGTGGAGAGAGCAAACCAGATGAACAACTTCTTTAACAGGTTTGACCACCCTAACCCACTCTCACCTCGGAGTACTGCACCCTCCACCCATCCTTCTGCTGATACCAGCATAGGAGAGAGTTTCTCCCCACCCACAATTACAGCAGCCCAGGTAAGCAGGGAGCTGAGGAGACTTCGTGCCAGCAAAGCAGCGGGTCCAGATGGAGTATCACCACGACTGCTGAAGGCCTGTGCGTTGGAGCTGGGGAGTCCACCAAAGCGCATCTTCAACCTGAGTTTGGAACAGGGGAGAGTCCCGAGGCTTTGGAAAACATCTTGCATCATATCCAAAGGTATCACATCCTAGTGAGCTGAATGACTTCCGGCCTGTCGCTCTGACGTCACATGTGATGAAGACCATGGAGTGGCTGCTGCTTCACCACCTGAGGCCACAGGTCCACCACGCCCTCGACCCTCTGCAGTTCGCATACCAAGAGAAGATGGGAGCGGAGGATGCCATCATCTATATGCTACACCGATCCTCTCCCACTTGAACAGAGGCAGTAGTGCAGTAAGAATTATGTTCCTGGACTTCTCTAGCACCTTCAACACCATTACAACCTCTGCTCCTTAGGGACAAGCTGACAGAGATGGGAGTAGATTCATACCTGGTGGCATGGATCGTGGACTATCTTAAAGACAGACCTCAGTACGTGCGTCTTGGGAACTGCACGTCTGACATTGTGGTCAGCAACACAGGAGCGCCACAGGGGACTGTACTTTCTCCGGTCCTGTTCAGCCTATATACATCGGACTTCCAATACAACTCGGAGTCCTGCCACGTGCAAAAGTTCGCTGACAACACTGCTATCGTGGGCTGCATCAGGAGTGGGCAGGAGGAGGAGTATAGGAACTTCATCAAGGACTTTGTTAAATGGTGCGGCTCAAACCACCTACAACTGAACACCAGCAAAACCAAGGAGCTGGTGGTGGATTTTAGGAGGACCAGGCCCCTCATGGACCCCGTGATCCTCAGAGGTGACTGTGTGCAGAGGGTGTAGACCTATAAATACCTGGGAGTGCAGCTGGATGATAAATTGGACTGGACTGCCAATACTGATGCTCTGTGTAAGAAAGGACAGAGCCGACTATACTTCCTTAGAAGGCTGGCGTCCTTCAACATCTGCAATAAGATGCTGCAGATGTTCTATCAGAAGGTTGTGGCGAGTGCCCTCTTCTTCGTGGTGGTGTGCTGGGGAGGCAGCATAAAAAGAGGGATGCCTCACGCCTAGACAAACTGGTGAGGAAGGCAGGCTCTATTGTAGGCACGGAGCTGGACAGTTTGACATCCGTGGCAGAGTGACGAGCACTGAGCAGGTTCCTGTCAATCATGGAGAATCCACTGCATCCACTAAACATATCATCTCCAGACAGAGGAGCAGCTTCAGTGACAGACTTCTGTCACTGTCCTGCTCCACTGACAGACTGAGGAGATTGTTCCTCCCCCACACTATGCGACTCTTCACTTCCACCCGGGGGGGTAAACGTTAACATTATACAAAGATATTGTCTGTCTGTTATACCTGCATTGTTATCACTCTTTAATATTTTCTTTATTAATCCCAAGAGGAAATTGACATACTCCAGCAGCAGCATACTGATAAAGTATCTATCTAGCTATCTATCCCAGATGTGAAATACAGAGGGTAGGAGAACTGCAGAAGTAGTCTGAAGTCTGTCTTCAAGTGCTTGGATTGCTAAACTCTGGAAGGAATGCTTGGATTTTTATCTTGTCTATAGAAATTTATGATTTGTGTGCAGCTTGGTTTTTTTTTCTGGAACACTAAGATGCAGTAATAAAATGTATACAAGTTCACCTCGCACTGCCAAGGCTGGGCAAGTAACAAACTTCAGAATCCAAAAAGTGTCTAGCCATCACTGATGATTTATCATAGACTTCCCCTCTTGGATCTGGCTTAAGTATTTCAAGGGCTGTGCACATTAAATCAAGCACTGTATGAAGAAGTGTTCCACTTTTTTAAATCCAAACGTGCTGCTCTTATGTTAAGGTATTTGGTATATGATAGTCTCTTGCCAATATGCAGAAGATGACAAACAGTTTAAAGCAGTGGCGGATTACACGATTTATAGTTGGACAGGTTGTTGAACTCGACAACTGAAGGTGCTGATCTGGTCACCGGAGTATTTCACATTGCAAGACTGGGAATCACAGGTGATGATGAATTAGATGACTCCATGACAACTTTCTAGCAGTTTCATGAGCTTTCATCTTTTTCCGAAAACCAATAATGTGCTGCCTGACAGAGCCAGTGCTTCACAAATGCATTTCAGGTATGGCCAGTTCAGCGGCAGTCCTAGCCCATTTTTACTTGTTTCCATTCTGTTGTGGTATGTAAAACAAACCTCCCTTCTGCTTGCGAGGTCCAAACACCTCATTACATGCATTATACTTCTGGGTGAGCACTGATTGGTTATCAGCTGTCAAACACACAGAGCCTACGCCAATGACATAAGAGAAATCAAATCGCTCGTTGCAGATCGTAAACTGTTTGAACTAAGTCTCTGGGTAAGTCAGACTACACGACTGATGGTCACAGGAGCACACCACAACTACCCCAACATGCTAAGGTTATATAAACGTACACTGACAATTGCTGGAAAAGTCGTGTAATGAGAACTTTAGCAATGTAAAGTGTCCCTATGGTGACACAGTCTGTCTGTGTGGAGCTGAGATTGTGCCATGAATAGTGTCTCATCTATCTCTCTTTTATACTTCTTAGTGCCATTCTCTGGCTGGGTAGCATCTTTTTAGACTCCAAGTGAAAAATCTCCTTTAGAGTATACTCTTCGGTTAAATTTATTGCTCAGAAAGCATTTTCATCAAGTCTCAAGGATTTGCATATGTATTTGTTATTGATTTTAAAAAGTTAAAGAATATTTACTGTTTTCATTACACCTGCAATCAGTGGTCCAAGATGTATGTGAATCATGTTGAACTGTTCTTGGGTGGCACAGTGGTAATACTGCTGCCTCGCAATAAGAAGGGCAGGGTTTGCGTTCCCAGGTTCTCCCTGCGTGGTGTTTGTATGTTCTCCACACGTCTGCGTGAGTTTCCATCCCCCAGTCCAAAGACATGCAGGTTAGGTGGATTGGTGATAATAAATGGTGTTTACAGTAGGGTGTGCTTCCTGTGTGTCTGCTCTGTGATGGACTGGTGCTCTCTCCAGAGTCTGTTCCTGCCTTATGCCCTGTGCTAGCTGGTACAGACTCCAGCACCAACACCCCCCCCCCCCGGCTATGTTCAGGACTAAGCAGGTTTGAAAATGACTGACCTTTCTAACTGTTTCCTCTCAAAAATTACTTCATAAGACTTTATATCTTAGTACGCTTGTTTTAATTATTGCAGTATGTCCAAACTTTGGTAGCAGCCTTGCTGATTCATGTTTAACTAATATTCGAGCAATCAATGGATTGCAACATATTGTGTACTGTATGGTTAAAAATAAGATCAATGCATTTATAATTAAATGTTAATTATAAGTTTTTAGCATTGTGAATTTCTTCAGTGTGTTTAAATGGTTTCTTCTTGCCCCCCCCCACCCAAGGAAAAGAAATGGAAACGTGGGACAATAAACCAAATGCTGCAGTCATTGGAGGTAAGTAGAAGGAATTGATTTCAATGTCCTTTGTGTAGAAAACAATTTAGGCATGCAAACACATTGTGTGAAGCAAAGATATTCAGCAGATTAAACATTTATTCTAATAATTCAGATAATTTCACAATAATTGCCTATTTTAAGAGATTTCTGATGTACATAAATATATATGGAAATAAAAAAATGGATAAAATCAAATTCTGGTTTAGTGCTACAGTTAACCTACCTTAATAAAAGGGTAAGTGTCTGTGTTTCTGTTTGTGTGCTCATGCAGTCATTCCAAAAGATGGTGCATCACAAAACAATTTTAGTAATAAAATGCACTACATTTGTCACTCCAACAGATGGCTCATCACAGACATTTTAAAAAATAAAATGCATTTCATTTGTTCTTCCCTCTTCAAACCTTTCTACCCATCCATAAACTTTTCATTGAGTCATGCTGCTTTCGCTTACTTCCTGATCCAACATCCTTCAGTGAATTTCAGCAAGTTTTCACTCCTGCCCAAAGAATTCTCACTACAACACATTGTTCAGTAATGGTGCAGTCACACAGCAGAGCATCCACATTTATTTGACCTTTGCTTCAACTAGACTGGTGTTCAAACTACCCATAAGCCATCACAAACGCATTGTATTACGTCAGCTTCCATCCATTACGGTTACCTTTACATTTTCAAATTGCCTTTACTTTTGATTTACATTCTTTAGGTGACATTACAAGGGCACAGTGATAACACTTCTGCCTTGCAGAAAGGAGCACAGGTTCACGTCCCAGGTCTTCCCTGCCTGGTGTTTGCTGTTCATCCCATGTCTTTGTGGGTTTCCCCAGGTGCTCTGTTTTTCCGACAGTCCTAAGACATGCAGTTTTGGTGGATTAGTGCCATTTCCAGGGATTGTTCCTATCTTGCACCTGATGCTAGGACAAGCGAGTTTGGAAATGGGTGAGCAAGTAGATGGAAGGTAACATTTTTCGTAAAACAGGCTTACAATTTCCTGTTTATGCTGATGACATTCAGCTTTATATGGCAGTAACTAAAACCCTACTTATCACACTTGTAGTTTGCTTTAATGAAATTCCCTATCGGATGATCTCTCTAGTTTTCTTCATTTAAATGTGGGTAATAATCAAATTTATGGGTAGGATGTGGTAAAAGCATGAAAACCCCACCTGTCAGTTCTTTAATCTTAGGAAACAATAAGGTAAATTTTGTATTCTGGGTGTGGACTTTGAAACAGAACTCAATTTTAATGCACAAAGCTACTTGTAAATTTGTATACTTCCATTTAAAGAATACATTCTGTATTATGTAATTTTATTTTGTTTTAACCATTGCCTTTAATATTTTCTATTATTTCATGTGCTTTTATGATATAAAGTGCTTTAGTCATTTGTTGGTCAATAGCCACTGAAATAAATCATTGAGAGGCTCAAGAGTTTTGGTGCACTGGAGAGTTCAGCCAACTTAAGTACATCTGTGAGTCTTTCCTCATCCTTTGTCTGTTAAATGTCACTTTTCTTTGTTCATTTTTTAAAAGTCTGATATTTATATCAGAAAGTCTCATACGCACTGCCAAACTGCTGACTCAGTCACTGTGTTTCCACTGTGTTACTTTTACCCCCCCTGAAAAATGAGCCAAAAGGGCTGATTTTTTTTTTTTGAACCAGAAAACATGAACATGTAACAGAGACATGTAAATAATAAAACATCAAAATAAAATACAATAGAAAAGGTATGTTGAGTGTCCACTGCTCTACTGACGCAGATTTAGTAAATGTCCTTTGTGTGACAGTCACCAAAACACAGGCCGATGTTGCAATGAGGACAGTACAAGCATGGCTCTTTGCACACTGTTCTTATATTTTTTGTTGAAAAACCACACAATTGACATGTCCCTTGTGTTATTGTAGGCTACCAGAGCTCAAGGCTTAGTGGCTCCCATATTTTCTCCAAAACAAATATTGGCAATTGCTGCATTGTGAACAGTGATAAGATGAATAACGTCTGTCTTATCGATGTACATGATCGCAATCATTTTGCCTTTTGGCCAAGTAGATACTGCACCTCACTGAAGCTTTATGCGACTGAATTCACCATGCTTATCACAGTGTTTGGATGTACATGTTATGAACTCTGAATCTGAAGCATCAAGTCCCAAACAGTTCCAAAAATGTCAACTAGAGGGGGAAATCCCATCAAAAAAACCCAGCTAGCAACAGAGGCCATGTAGGATCTTTATAAAATAAAAGATTTACTTCACAAAAAAATGCTTTTAACAATAAAGCTCCATAGAGTACAAAGTGCCAGTGGAATCGCCTGAGGAAAAAGGCCAATCCAGTACAAACAAAGTTCCAATACGATACCCAAGGAGAGTGGTTGAAAAACAGAGTAAGAAGGTCAAAATTCAGAAAATAAAAAAAAAAAAGCACAGAAGAAACACACACTGACTCCCTGGCGCATTCAATGAACTGCCAGGAACCGTGGGAAACCCTTACATTTATAGGGCCTGCCGAATGGAGGACCACTCACAAAATACAAGGCAAAAAAATCTTTGCATCAGGACCAGATCAAAAACAAGGAACAATTTAAAATAATTAACAAAATTAGCATGTATAAATAGAATGACTCAAAAATGAACAAAAAAGACATGAAATAAGAACCCCAGCCAGGGGAAACACCCTGACTAAAACGGAGCAGATTGGTGGTGTATTCAGCAGTTTCAGTGTCCAGGTCAACATCTAGTGACCAATTCACATTGTCATCCTATTTGATTCAACTAATGGTTCAGGTTCATTTGTTCTAAAACTGGATTTACAACTCCTTCTTTACACGATATTATATGCAGTGTTGTGCAAGTTCACACCTCACAAGAACTAGCTCAAAGTTAAATTCACACAGATTAAAATGAATAAATTCACACTCATAGTTCACCATTTCAATTTTGAACTAGTTCATGTTCAGTTAATTTTGTATTTTTTAAGGATTGACAATAAATGACCCATGAGTTTACTTTTTTCAATTTTGCATGCCTTATATTAGGCTATTACAGTGTTCTTGAATAACATACAATAATTATGAAGACTTTTTTATTAAATACACTTTATTGAGTTATACCCAGCAACAAACATGTATAACCATATATGCTAATATCCTCCCAGTCAAAAAAGAAATTAAATAGATGCAAGTATATATATAAATTACGCTCTAATTCCAACCGTGTGACACAAATGGTGACTGTGAAACCAGCATCTAGGTGAACTAAGCTATTACGTTGATGGTCAAATTCACATCACAAATTGCATGTCCAACGGGGGAAAAATATAAAGTGGCCTCACGAAGTACAACGTTTTCCTAAAAGCGAAAGCGGAGCTTCACCATGTGCTTGTGTCAGCAGGGGTGCAGCTTAAGCACAAGCAGGCGGATACAGACTGTGCCTATTGGATTTTACATTGTTTTTTTCCGAATACAAATAAATGTCAAAAGATTCGTTCAAAATAAATATTCATAAAAATCCACTATTTGTGCTTATCCGAATACCATATTTGGATTCGGCTCCATCCCTACATTGCAGGGTAAGGCAATACATTTAATCTGGACCTAAACCAGATCCAGAATGTCACATAAAACTGAACTAGCTACGTTTAAGTTCTTCACGTGCAAATAGTTACATTAAGTTCACCGTTACTAGAAAAATGAGCTTGTTCAATGAACGTACTCTTTTGAGCTAGTTCATGCACAACACTGATTATATGTTTCGGCAAAAGACTCTACCCCACTCACGAATATTGATAAATTATCATTGAGTGGCAAAATGCATAGCAATATTCATGATTGTTTTGCAACATGATGTTATTCTGGCTTAACACTTTAAATCATATCATAATATATAGATACTCGGGCTTAACCATAATAACATAGAATTCTGAGATGCTTGGAGTGAACGCCAAGGAGGTAAGAAGGCACTGGATGACTCTCTTGTTCCGTGAATATCTTTGATTGATTGTGGCTTTGATTTGAAGTTCTTAGTAGCTAAGAAAGAGTATCTAGTCCTATGTTGTTCTGTTTGGTGCCTTGTGTAACCTTGTCCTGTACCCCGTGTTCCAAAACAGCCCCCCACGAATGATGTTTACTTGATTAGGTTGACCTCTTGTGTAAGACACTTTGATTAAAATCATCTGCTAAGTGAGGTAATGTAAATGTAAGCTCTTACACACATCATAATTCATAATTATGAATTCAAGTCCATATTCATTCTGATAGTCTTTTACATCTTAGCGGTAATTTTCATTAAGTTTGGGAAACAAGACCCTGGTTGGAACTCATGCAAGAGCAGGCTGGTCAAGTGGAAGTTGTTCATTTTCACTGGACCAGTGTTCCTGAGCAGCATGGTCATCTTCTCTGTTCTTGGCCTTGTAATCTCAATGTTCTGTGACTAAAGTATGGAGGCAGTATGAGTCCTCTCATCACACACCCCTGCTTTCCTTTTCTGTATCTTATATTACTTGAGGTTGTTGGGCAGAAAGAAGTTTCATTAAGATGAGATTTCTTTTATAGTGAACAAGGAGAAAACAATTTTTTTCCAGTCTCATCCATCAGATAGATAAAGTAAAACCGCAGTGTTGCAGAAGCCAAAATACAAAAAGGCACATCCAAGACGAAACCGGGAGACGGGTGCAGTAGATAGATAATGTAGGTAAAAAGTAAGTACTGTAAATAAACAGATTTTACACTGACTCACACAACTGATCTGTTCTTGGCAATTGGCAGAGGTCATGTATCATTTCTAACATATAAATTTCCCTAATCCTTCAGTTCATTTTTTTTAAACCAGATGTTTCACTTGCAGTGTCTGGAGTTTTTTTTTTTTTTGTGAGAGCCAGGAACTAGCTTGTACGCACACCAACATTTCTCAAGATGGGAAAATTTGCTAATGATCTGAACTGCACATTTTTGGGATGTTGGAGGTAACCAGAGTAGATGGGACAACTCAGACGAATGCAGAAGAGTATGAAAATAGTGACTGGACAGGGGAGTGTCCCCCAGGACTCTGGAGCTGCACACCACTCAGTGTTCTTCTCTGACATTAATAAACATTCAGTGATATCTGAATATCCTTTTAAAGGGGACTTCAGTAGTGGGCACTGGAATTAAAGTTTATCTGAAACCAGGGTGATACTTATTGTTATTGTTATGTTATTGACTGAAATAAGAGAATAAAAAACCCTGCCCTGCTGTCTTACCTTTATTTAATAGAGCCATCATTTACACAAGGTGAGTGGCCTGAGATTCTAAAAAGCACAGGGGTCCGAACTGCTGTGTTTTGTTTTGCCTTTCAATCCTTGACAGTTTAGTATTTCCCTCAAAGCAAACCTGTGTTTGCCAACAGTACTTGCAATGAAAGAAAATAAATGCATCTTTCTAGCAAATGCACGATTGACCGTGTTTTGTATTAAAAAGTGCTGAGTGATAGCTACAATAACATTATTATTGAAGACAAAAAATATTCATGACTTTACCTTTGAAAAAGCAGGGTGGTTAAATTAGACTTCTTGTTACTGCAGATGTCCTGTCATCATGAAGCTTCTGCGCGGAGTTCATTAAAACGCAAATAAAATACTGACAAGCGGCTTTAACAGCTGTGCGACGTGACAATAGTTATTCTATACGTGTATAGATTGGTCCACGACATCTTTAAATTTTGTCAACTTTTTTTTTAATCTCCCTTAATTTTGTTTTGAGTAGTGTTAAAAGTTTGGTAACGTTGGTATTTTGGTTGGAATATACTTGCCTGTTCTTTAAAGTGGGAGGTCTGAAAGATTCCCCAGCTCCACATGTTATTCTCCGTGACTCCAAATACATGAACAGTTCTGCTAATTAAATAATCTACAGTAATCAGACATTGCAAATGTATGTGGCATTAATTTATGAAGAGCTACAATTAATAGAAAGGCAGTCAATTTAGGAAAGCATAAAGTTTGTTGTCCTGTGTGTCAGTGTGGAGGATGAAGCCATTAAGGCATCACAGAAAGAGCATTTCACTGCTGGACTTCAGCATCGGGCCTTTATTTTCTTTATGGTTTGCTATAAAGCACTAGTAATTGTTGTTTTTTTAAGTCTGTTGTTGGAACTTGATTAATTTTAATATTCTCCAAGCTTTTCCAAACAGCAGCACAGTTTCAGTTCTTCCCAGCTGCTTGGTGTCATGATTGAGGAGATCTTGCACTGCATCTGCTGGGTTATTGCAGCTCTTTTAGACTGTTAATTTTAATCATTGAATATACAAGATAGCTAAAAATCTAAATACTGATTTCTGTGCACCTTAAAGGTTAGTGGCATGTTTGCAAGTTTGACATTAGAATATTAAATATTGAATCTTTTTCGTGATTACATTTTATAAAGATGAAGCTGTAATTATACTAGGCTTATTAATAATCTGCCTCTGCAATACAAGTAGAACGCTAGCTTGTCTGAGTAATGATTCAGGTCAAAATACAGAGTTTTATAATTTGCAGCACTCATGACATTTAAAAAAATCCAAATAATTGAAGATTACAGTATATACACTAAGAGATGAGCTTACATACAGGATGGGCGCCATGCGTTGCTACAGGAATCCACTTTTATTACTTCTTCCTTTTCTACAGGACTGCAAAGCTTTCATCGTTGTCTTCACCAGCATTCAGCTTTCTTTCTGTGCCACACATGCAGTGTCCTTTTTATTTCAAGCAATGAGCTTGCTTGGTGTCTGTTCACTTTTTAAAGCCATGAACGTACAGTCTATCAAAATGCAGCGAGCATCACGTCAGAGGGAAGAAACAGAGACACAATGTGTCAGCCCTGCCAGTACAGATGTGACATTGGCCTGCATACACCAATATTGAGCATGGGAAAGGCGCTATAAAAATAAAATGTATAATTATTATTAGGACTTGTCCAGAAATATCTGCTGGAACATGCAGTGTAACTGCAAAATATGTTTGGTCCAATAACATGAAGACAGCAGAATGCAATATTGGTACATAAAAGGAAGAAAGGAACATAATGCATTGGTTTTAGTAGGTTTGCCAACTCCTCAAATCATTTATAGAGTTTCAGCTTTGTGGACAGGACTGTATTTTAAAGATGATGGAAGAACAAAGAAAGAAAGGAAAAGAAAACCATCAGTAAAAAAGCAATAGGGGTCCTTAGTTTGTGACCCACTAATAAAAGCTGTAAAATATGTGGATATACAGTTCATGTTGTATAACGCTCTTGTCAGACAGCACATTAAGAGTCTGACATAAATCTTCAAGATTCCGTCATGTACTGTAGGGTACAATAACGATTATGTGTCACTTTGTCTACAGTATTGAAATGATACACTTCTTTATTTTCTACAGTCTCATGGCAGCTGTTTCTTCTTCTACAGCACAAAGGCCTGTAAGCAACATGCCTTCTTGTATATGAGCAGGGTTGTAAATTACACTAGCAGTCACAAAGGACATGCAGATGTATAAAATGTATTTATTTTGTACATTCTGATTCTTTTCTGGTGCTGTGATGGACTGGAGGCATGTGGCAGGCAAAGTCAAGGTTACATAAATAATGCTCTGTGCTTATAAGAACTAACAAAACAGATCTCTCAGAGTACATGGCAAACTTGAAGCCAATGTCACATTAAGTGCCTTTTTGTCAGATTTGCTGACTGCAGTTTCTGGTCTCGTCACTGCATCACACAACTGAAAATTGCGGCCCACATCATACTAAACTGACTGAGCGCTGGTCTTCCTGCACTATCAGACTCAACCCCTTTTTCTAATAGCCAGTGACGTGCTGCCTGATGGGGCTGCCGATGCATTAAGTGTTAAAAGCAGAGGCGAGTTCAGCCCTTTATTTCTTTTATCCATTCTATTACGGTGTGAAAAACATGAGACCTCAGTCAGACGAGCTTCTCTTCTGTTCGTGAGGTCCACAGCCCAGTGCTGCCTGATGGAGTCAGTGCTGCCCAACGCTGGGGTAACACCTGCGACTTGTTGAACCACCATCTTGCCACTTTTTTCATTCTGTTTTAGTACGTAAAACACAAGACATAGAGAGACAAGCATCTCTTCTCTTTGCAAGGTCCAAAACGTGTGTTCCTAATTCCTCATCCCTATATTTTATATGGTGTACTTCCAGATGAGTATTCATTCATTCATCCCTCCTGTTCACACAGAAGCCATCCCTACGAATAAAGGCAAAATCAAATCTGTTTGATTTTATTGTAGCGAGCTGCAGTTATACCTTGTGATTCTTGGTGGTTAGGGGTGTAGGACCCCAGCAAATGTGAAAATCTGTGAATACATTTTGGGCCCCACACCTCACCTCCTACTACTGTACTGTTGACCATAAGGCAATTGTTTAACAAATCCTTGACAATGCAATACAGTTTATTATTATTATATATAAACAAAATTCTAAAAAAAAAAAAAGAAAAACTAAAATATGTAATTACTGTACCATATTCTGTACTGCACTGCAACAGTAACATACAGAGTCTTCACACCTGCTAGTGCAGCTGCAGCACTAGCTTCACAGATTTCCTGCTGTTTTTACTTGATATGCCTTACTGTCAACTCATTAAAGGAATACTCCACCCAAACACAAATAATTTTTTTTAATGTTATTTACCCCATGTAGTTTGGAGTGGTGGTCGAGAAATACTTTGAATCTCATGTTTTTTGTGAAGAAAGTACATCTTGAATATTCAAACTTGACGGCACCCATCAGTGACTTAATTCTGAACAATGGCAAATGATGTAAAAAACATCCATGAGAGAAAGAAAACAACTTTCAAGTAAATCGTGTTGCATAATCCACATATCTGATATCAATTCATATGGTTAAAACATGCAAAAGGCATTTTTGCTAAAATATTAATAAGTTAATTCCTGAAAAGTAAACAGGAAAGATGTCATTCCCACAATGCTGCTTCTCCCCCTTATTCATTGGTCGAGAGTCCTGTCTTTAATTGCATTGTGGGAATGACATCTTTCCTGTTTACTTCTTGCAAAATAATTTCCATTTAATTATTGATGACAAACATGCGATTAGGCAGATCTGAAAATCATAAACCCTGTAGTTGGAGGGAATCATTGGGCAGGTCGACTCGCTAAGGTTATGTAAATGAACACTACAACTGAATATCACCGAAGATGTTGTATAACGTGGCATAGGCCTTCAGTTATTATAAATCAAAATAATCACATTTGCTGGCTACACATATTAATGTAATAGACACAAATCTCTTCAATGTCGTAGACACATTTTATTGTGTTAGACATCTGTGATTCTTGGAGCAGTTGTTATTATCCAGCTGCTTATTTCAAAAAGAATCCCCATTTTATTCAGGGTGTTTATAATGGCTGTTTACAAGTTATACCACTTAATACCACAATGTTAATTTGACTTAACCAAAAAGTTAACAGCCATAGGACTATCTGTCACACATCAGATCTTTGCACACCAGTACTGCTGGGAAGGCTAAGCTGTAGTCGGGTTAATTTTTAAAATGTTCCATGGGAGAAGATACAGTTAGGTGGGTTGTTGTTAACAGGGGTATTTTTTTCAAAACGGTTTCTGCAGTGTATGGTTTGTTCTTCGTGGCAACGATTTGATTTCTATTGATTGATATTCCCTTTCTTGACAAATTGTTGCAATGAGCTTTGTATAAATGACAAGAAAAATGGATAATGTACCTAAACAGACTTTGTTTACATGTTTTACAAGGTTGTGGAAGCTGATCAGGAAAACTGGTTACACACCTTAAATCATGAAAGCTGCTTTTTACCTCCTTGAGACAGTAAATGACCTGAAGAACAAAATTGTTTTAACTACCTAATTAATGAATAAATTATTATATTTTCCTACATAAGCAAAATTTGTCGAACACAAATATTTATGAACGTCCTTTTTAAAAAGAATACTCCACCCAAAGACATATTTTTTTAATTTGTTACTTACCCCATGTTGTTTATAGTAATGACCGAGAAACACTTTTATCCAGTGTTTTTATGGAGAAAGGAGATTACAAAGTTTTTGACACATTTAGGGAAAAGTGTAATTTGAGAAAAGACTAATTGATGTTAATCAGGAAGTTAATTGTCAGTTTTGCCTTTGGCAATTCCTCTATTCCACCTTAATAAAAGGATGTCTGTCTTTATATCTGTCCAGTTGCTATGTCTCTTTAATTCTAACAGATGCTGCATCATAAAGAATAGCAGTAATAAAATGAATTGCATTTGTCATTCCAACAGATGGTTCATCCCAAATACTTACACTGCTTTTACAAATCCCATACCAACTGGCATATAACAGAGACATATACTATTGAATGGTGTGCTGCAAATGTTAATGCTGAGGTCTGTGTAGATCACTGAGATTTCAACCCATCTTAGCTGGGTAGTACAGTTACTTAATTAAATAATTTGGTAAGGCTTGCACTTTATTTTCCTTTCCTTTCTATGTAGAATGGGCTTCTGTCCATTTGACTTATGTCAAGGTAATTGAGTTTTAAGTAAAAGAATAATGCAATGTATTGATAAATAGAAGAATTATAAAAATACGATAACTGAATGTATATCAGCATGAAGACAGGACGTAAGACACACAAACATTTAACACAGAAGAGGCAGCCTGTTTACGGGTTGTTTAGAGTTCTAGTGTACCTTTGCACAAATAAACAGTTTTACAATTCCAAGTCTTTTAAGGATAATGTCTGATGCTGTGAGGAGTTGAGTATCATTGCTTCCGGATAAAATGGAGAACACTTGCTTTAGAGTGCACTCTTGGTTTTTATTAACAAAAACAAAAGTGATCAAAGCACATAAAAATTCACCCTGGTTTAGTAAGAGCACTCGAACTCTTAAATTAGAGTGTCGAAAACTGGAGTGCAGATAGAGAACAACAAAGCTGCAGGTTTTTCAAATTGCATGGACAGAGAGTGTTAAAAAATATAAAAAAAGATCTCTTTAAAGCTCGCTTAGACTACTATTCTAAAATAGTAGATAATAATAATCCTTTTGCACTGTTTAGAACAATGGTTAATTTAACAATTGGGTATTCAGATCTACAGTGCAAAATACAAACAGACATTAGCAGTACAGACTTTATAAACTTCTTTAATAGGAAAATTAAAAATATAAGATCCCAGATCTCAGCATCACCAACAAAACTATTAAAGAGCTCAATGGATGTTCTTGCAGTGCCTATTCTTAACATTATTAATAGTTCATTACTGCATGGCACAGTACCTGATGCAGTAAAAGTGTCAGTCATTAAACCATTACTTAAAAAGTCAGACCTACACCCACACATTCTTAATAATTTTACACACATATCAAATTTGTCCTTTTTCTCTAAACTACTTGAAAAAGTAGCCACCAATCAGCTTCAGTCACAGCTTACGCATCACAATTTATTTGCGAAATTCCAATCTGGGTTCCACACTGATAATAGTATAGAAACCGCACTAATGTGTGTTGTAAATGACATTCTGATTTCCTCTGTTGAATGAAATGACATTGTAATTATGTTGTTAGACTTAAGTGCAGCGTTTGACACCATTGACCATTCTGTGTTACTGCATAGGCTAGAAAATGATGTTGGACTCACAGGCACTGTCCTTGCCTGGTTTAGTTCTTATTTATCAAATCGATTCCAATACGTACAGAAATGTGCTGACAGTACTCCATCATTATACACAGAACTGAGATATGGTGTCCCGCAGGGCTCAGTACTGGGACCTTTACTGTTTTCACTTTACATGCTTCCACTTGGATCTATCATTAGGAAACATAATGTTAATTTTCACTTGTAGGCAGATGACACCCAGTTATACATTTCTTTTAGACCAAACGAAGTTTCTCCAATATTGTCTTTAATTAGTTGTGTTAGTGAATTTAAGGAGTGGCTGGATGAGAACTACTCATCTTTAAACACAGATAAAACAGAGATGTTCATTATTGATGGGAGTGATGTTGATCGCAACAATATTCTGTCATCATTTAACTCCGTTGGAATCACCATTACTTTTACTGAATCAGCCCGCAATCTAGGTGTTGGCTTTGACTCTAGCATGTCTTTTAAAGAACATATTATAAAACTGTCCAAAACATGTTTCTTTCATTTTAAAAATGTTGGGAAATTAAGGTGATTTCTAAATATGTGGGATTGACTACTGCAATGCGGTGTTCACTAGATGTTCAAATTGTTCTTTCTACAGCTTGCAGTTAATCCAAAGTGCTGCTGCAAGAATTATTACAAGAAGAAGAAAATATGAACACATAACTCCAGTTCTTAAATCCTTACACTGGCTCCTGGTTAAGTTTAGGGCAGATTTCAAAATCCTCCTTTTAACATATAAAAGCCTTAAATGGCCAAGGTCCGGTTTACTTGTCTGAACGTATCATGACTTACAAACTAGAGCACATATTAAGATCTCAAGATGCCAGTCTGCTTATGATTCCAAGAATTAATAAAATAACAGTGGGAGGTCGAGCTTTTAGTTACAGGACCCCTAAACTGTGGAATGGTGTGCCTGCTACTATAAGAGATGTCCCTTCGGTCTCAGCTTTCAAATCCCGGCTGAAGACTCACTACTTCAGTTTAGCTTATCCTGACTAGAGCTGCTGATTAACTGTACAGACTGCATCTCTTTTGTTAGTCATTAACATTAAAACATAAGAAATTTGATAGTTATAATTTGTTACTAATCCTTACCTATTCTGTTTCTCTTCTTGGTAATCAAACATGGCACTTGGTGCCACTCGCCCACCTCCCAAGTTGTTTGTCTGCCTAAGGTAAAGTAATCTCTGATGGAGGATTGCAGGAATCGTCGGGTTGATGGGTCCTTTCATCAGATTGGCCAGCCCAGCACTGAATCAGTTGTGGAATGGCCAGTAGTGGGGAGGCAGCTTGATGGGTCTCCAGGTCTCTGAACAAATCCGAATTCTGTTATGTTATATTTATACTCTTGAATTTTCCTTTGTACTTATAGTACTACTATTGTATTACTGTATTGTATTCCTGAGGTGGCAATGATAGATTGGTCATCTAAATCTGTGAAGAGGATTACTTATGTCCCTGTTCTGTGCATTGTATGATATATACCACATTTTTGACACCCATTGCACAGCCAACGTTTTTGAAGAGGAGTCTCTCTAGAAATAGGCTTTCCCAAGATTTCTTCCATTTTTTTCCCCAGTAAGGGTATTTCTTGGAGTTTTTTTCTTGTCTTCTTAGGGATTCAAGGCTGGGGGGGTTTTAAAAAAAAAAAACAGACCTGTTAAAGCCACATGTGGCACTCCTTGTTGTGATTTTGGGCTTATAACAAAAAATAAATTGTTGTTGTTGTTACATAGCTATTTGTCTGTGGTGTGGATGTGATGCTGCCTTCCTCAGCTTACTGTTAGGGCTCTATGATGTGCTCTCTGTCTGCTTTACTTTCTCAAAGATCGACGACTTGCCTAGCCATCAAGCCAAAGTGACAGCACTCTTTTTTTTCCTGATCATAATGTGTGCTTCTTTTAGCAGAAGAAAAAAAAAAATATTTATGGTATTAAAAAGAAACTGAATGTGCAGGTGAGACATGCAGCAGATGAAAATGTGAATTTGTTTTCTCATTATAGTAACAACAATTTTTTTTGACTGTTAGGAGTATTCATTTCAGTATAAGCACTGAAACCTCACATCATGCTTCTTCCTCATTGGCACATTATTTTATTACTTGTCGTATTCTTCTTGATTCTTCTATTGTGCGTTATTCCAGATGGTGTTTTATGAGACTTATTGTAGGTTCATTATTTCTGCTGCCATTGTGCATTTTTTGTTGAGCCATTCCAAAAAGTAATAATAATGTAGTAGTTGTGATATTGATTATTGCCAGCCTTACTCTTCCTTGTTATTGCTGATATTAATGATGATCATACGAAACTGGTATTATTATTGGTACTCACTTATGCTTTTGTGTTTGCTTCGATACTTCTTTATTGAAAGATTTCTTTTATTTGTATGTCATCTTCTAAAGACCTACCTGCTCTTATACTGAGCAGGACAAACTCAGTGCAAAAGCTGAGGGATCCTTCCTAATTCACCTCATACTTTAATGGCCCACAGGCTGCTTATAGTCTCTTTTATTTTTTTTTTTCTTTTGGTCTGTTCAATGCAATTTTAACCTGAGGCTGCCTGATGTCCGTTTTCACTCCTAAGCATGACTCCTGGTTTAGTTGCTGCTGGTCCTTCCCATTGACTAGCAGATGAGGTCTGCACGGTACTCATTTTTCAATCCTGCTCCCACCACTCCCACCATAATGTCGTCACCCACTCCTGTCTGCCCCAAGCAAAATTTCTTCCACCACCTGCCTAAGGTTCCATTCTTCCTCTGCCTGCATTCCCACTTTGCACTTCAAAAGGCCTTGAATCGGGCACAGAGCCCAAGTGGATTCTTAAAACAGACAAATCTATAAGAGGGAAAAAATTAAATTACACAGGTAAAAGTAATTCTGTTTTTGACTGATTTTCTTTTTCACATACAATCAGAGTTACTCTGACCATAAATAGATAGGGAGATGAGTAGATAAATGGTGACCAGTCATCCACTTATATCCCACGACAGCCTAAACAGTAGTCTGGTTAACACTTTTGGCCCTGGATTTTCTGTTTTTATGGGAAAAATTATTTTGTGAGATATTCTTCTACTTTTGGGGTGTCTAGGAAGCTCAAAAATGATAAAAAAAAAAAAAATTATCATTATTATTATACAATAGCTGCCAAATACTTCCATCTTCTTGAGGAAATAAAATTGAAAGTGGAGCTACTTACTACGTGGTGCACACAATCGTCCATTTTCACTTCCATGTTTCGCAGACTGTATGCCACCAGGCAGCACCCAAAGCAACTGCCACCTCTTCCCAGTCTGTGCTAATAGTAGCACGCCCGGTTCCGATGGCTGCAAACATACCTGCGCTTTACAAAAATGGCTGCATTATGTACTAGTAATAGGATGTCAGGGCAGAAAAGGTAAAATTTATAAAATCCCCAAAATGTATTCAGGATTTTATCTTGTACGATACTTAGGTGCTGTGTAAACAAACAGCAGACCCACAGATTTTGTCTGATCCATGTGTGACACGCATATGTTATGTAATTTGGGTGCAGCGGAGGGTTTATTTTAAGAAACAGTTTTAGACAATTCAACACCAACTCATAATTACAGAAATGCCCAAAAAACAACAGTGTACATCTAAAATAATAACAGCAACACCTATGTTTTCAACTAGGACATATTATACTTGACATGTCTGCCCAGGGCGTGAGGGGCCGTGCAGCGAAAATTATTCAGAATTTGAAAATCTAACAATGCATGTAATTCAAAATGGTGAATTTCAAGGAGATGGCTTTGGGTGCCAGAGTGATGATCGAAGGGATGAATATGATGCGACAGGTCATCAAAAAGCAAGGAAGACATGCAAAAAACATTTTGAAATGCATCTGCTCACAGTGTCGGCCCCCCTACTTATGAAAATCTTACACTGCCCCTTCCTTCACCGCTTTGGGTCAGTTGGTCTGACACTCCACTTTCTCCTTTTCTTTTAACATCAGTAATAGCAGGCACAGCTCTTCTTCCATCAGCAGTGCACATCCTCTGCTGTGACACTATTAGCTGTGTGATACGGACCTCCTAGAAGAGTAATCGACACGGTGATCAAACGGGCCGCCATGTATCAAACGTGTCAGGTCACTCACCGCGGTGTTGGTTTGTGCAACGACTTCACCAGGCGGTGGTTGAATTTGTGATCAAAATTAAAGAGCATAAAACTGATTTTTAAGGAAGCGTGATCATGAGCAGAGAAGTGACGGGACTGCTCAGTGAGGGGGGCTTCGTTAAATTTCCAACTAAACTAAACTAATGAGGACTACCGCTAGGTTGTAATGTATGTAGTGGTCTTCATTTCCACTTCAGAGGATGTCAAAAAAAGACAAACTTTGAAACACTGGAGTATGTTTCCCTGTTTTTCCTTTTTCATTATCACGGAGGAGAAATAGCAATCCTGCAAGTCCTTAAAGTCTTCACTAAGTAGTTGAATGTAAATGAAGACATTTAAAATGATTGTTTGATTAGAAAATTTACCAAAGATCCATTGTATATTAAAGTGTGCGTCAGGTTTCAATTATATCCCGGCCTGTATTTCTTTTCTATGAAAAAGAAAAATCTGTTCAATCTAATAGACAGATTGAGATGTCAGCTTGGCATGTGTGTCATAAAACACGCATTTAAAAATACGTGCCTCCGGTTGATGCTTTTGAAAAGCAAAAAGAGGAAAAAAAAACCCATAGTACTGTAACAGTAATCATATCATTCAGCCGCTCAGTGATTCCTTTGAAAACACAGTTAAAAAATAAAAAGAAAAGAAAGCGAGACACCACCACATCACAAAACATCGGCACGGTAGCTTTTTCTTCTTTTTTGATTGTGCGCCTTTTACAGGGAAACAGTGTTGATTGTACATCAGTGATAAAAATTAAACAACTAATATATAATATATAATAAAGTTTTATATTACAATATTATATATATATATATAATATTGTCACACCTTGCGCACTTGAGGATCACCTTCAGGGCTGTGCCCAGGTAAGCGGGATTCAGGACTTCTGGGTGCAAGCCGCACCCCTTCCAGATTCAGTACCATAAAACAGAGAGGCCATCCAGAACGGTGTGTCTGTCTGACACCGTGAAGTTCAGAGATGGCGGAGCCTCCTTAAACCGTTTGCCAATCTGCTCGAGGAGAGCATCGTTTTTTGGGCTATGGCAGGTGACTTCTTTATGTTGTGCTATCGTGCATCCATTATTTTTTTGCTTGTGTGCATTAAAAGGGGCTTCAGTTGATGCCCCAACATTCATCCAGGTGGTCACAATATATATCACTTATTTTCTCGGATGTTTATCAAAGCTGCCGACCACCCACCGGATACCACAGAGAAAAGCATCCACTCACTATGATTAAATTTTAGTCTGGCGCCACAAGAAACTGAGTGGGGTCCATTCGGAATGCAGACCTCCACTCTGAATCTCTTTTTAGGAGCCAGACTTATTTCTCTTTTGAAAAGTTTTGCTCTTTTCTTGTCTGGGGGGGATTAGGATGGTCCAAGTTTACTAGCACTTTGTTCACAATCCCATTTTCCTCATTTACCTTTTCATACTTTATATAACAGTCAGAATAGCTGATCCTTTTATTCTTTCTTGGAAGTCTACATTTAAAATGTTTTGTTGCGATGTTTCTATCTCATAATGTGCCTGATTTACAGGATTGTCATTTGTGTCCACTACACTCTGATTAGAATACTCTAGAATATATCAATCATTTTCTTTGCTCATTTCTATTATCTCCTGCAGAAACAGTTCACGAAACAATAACTGAAAACTGTCACAGCTAGGACGAAACATAACTGAACTGTCACAGCTAGGACGTTCAACAGTCTGTCATGAAATGAATAAGACTTGACATCCAAAGCACCACAACTGGCGGACCTCACAGAAAACAATTTCCAAGAAAGCTTCCAACAGTGCAAAGACTGGACATGTAATAAAATAATAATTCGTTACTATGAAATTCTCTTTACTGTCACTCATATTAATTTCATGACAGGACCTCATTGATGTAATGAACCCATTAATATGCAGGCCCGCCCTCTTCTAATTCATAGCACACAGCTTCCTTCAACAGCAGCTGAGGACGTTTGACCTCCGCCACACTACAAGCCCATTGTAGATCTAGGGGTGGCATATATTCCAGTCTTATTTTGAAAATAACAGCAGCGCTCGTCAGTCTACCATTACTTTCCTGACAGGATCAGCAGTCTCAGGGGTTGGTCACAACATTTACTTCATCAGTTTATATATCCCACTGCCTTTATTTACAAATCAGATGGTGCTGTTTTTTACTGGGTTTGTTTTACAAAATTACACTTTTGATGGCCTAGATCTTGGAAAAAAAAGGTAACTTAAAATTGACTTTCTGGAAAAGTAACATATGCAGCTTTTCTTCCAGCTAATCCTTGATTTCTGGCAAAGCGTTAGCGTTTACATAAATATGCCTTTATAACAGCACACACACAATATAATACA
Source organism: Erpetoichthys calabaricus (assembly GCF_900747795.2). NCBI lineage: Eukaryota > Metazoa > Chordata > Cladistia > Polypteriformes > Polypteridae > Erpetoichthys > Erpetoichthys calabaricus. The sequence goes on from NC_041401.2 coordinate 109,194,056, forward strand.
CGTTTTTAAAATCTGTTTTTTATGATATTATCTAAACTGGATAGCTTACAGTTTCTGCCGATATGGAAATATGCTGTCATCTGCATTAACAATAATTTGAAACTTGATAAATGCTTTGAATGTCATAGTTAACAGAGTACAGTATGGCCTGTTCATCACAGTAAATACATAACTGATTAGTCTTATTAAATTTCTATAATAAGACGTGTGGCTTCCCCTACCCAAATAATCTTGGACTTTGATGTATTTTGATTGGCTGACCGAAATTATTAAATTAAAGAAAAAAATTCAAGCCCTACATTGCAATTTGTGAGTGGCCAACACTTGCATGCTTAAATGCTAATTGGCAACTTCTTGATGGATGTAGCACTATTTCAAAACTGGTGATACTGTTAGTATTTATATATTTTATATGCTATTTTCACAGTATTGTTCACTTGAGCAATGGAGGGTTCTATTAAATGTAATTTCTGTTTTTACGATAGTATCAAATTTGTATCAAGTATTGTGAAATTGCACTGCATTATATTGAAAACCAAAATTCTGGTATCCTGACATCCCTACTCATGTCGCATATTTTCACGTCACTTAACTGTTCATATGCTCATAATGTCCAACATGCATGCAATTTATGCTATTATTAATTAAATTCTTCCAGAAAATTCAGAGGAGTGCACAAACAGGAAGTGCGTTCAAAAGCGTGATCGAGTTAATGAACTGAAGATCCGACTCTCGCCTTCATTCATTGGTCAATTGAAAAAACCCGATCCAGTTTGAATCCTTGCTGTCTTGCATTTTCCCATTTCACTTCTGATTTGCAAGATATTTTTTGTATGGAATATTAAGATATTGATTAATCCTGTCTTCTTGTCAGTACGGGGCAGATCCAGTACAAGTTATTTCTTGTGGGATCCCTGTGTCTGAAGGTTTTTATTCCATGCAAATTCACTATCAGTGCACCATTCTCACTTTCTTTGATGAGCTGTACATTATTTGTTCTCTTATTTTAATAAATTCTGAATAGTTTGTATTTTTTGCCAAGTGTAAATGCAGTTAGAATCCTAATTATCCGCACTCCGATTTTCTGAGGTTCCACGTTATCTGAGATACAGTAAGAGTAATATACTACTTTCTTATAATTCATAAAATTTTTGCTGTGCATTCTGTAATGAGTCGCGTGAATACTCTACTTTTAATTTCAAATGTATCCAAGCGAGCAGTCGAGGAGCTGGGGGATTGTGGGAATGTTGGGTGACTCATTCATCCAGTCATTTGGCTAGTTGTCAGTGCATCCCCAGTGTTGGCCTATACACGTGCTCTGCTGTTTCACTCATTTAGATTTTTGTGTTTACATGTTTCAGAGTTCTGTGGTGAACTACCAGTGGGAACTGAAATTTCGCTTTCTGTGGCTGAGAGGTGAGCACTTTGCGTCATTAGCTAAATGGAGAGCTCCAACCGTCAGCCGCATAGAGGCTGTCTCTGACGACTGGTGAGCAGTGCACTACCCTTGGTGACATCTGCTGATCTCTCAGTGTCATCACCCATATCGTCAGCAGAATTGCTGAGTAGTCACACCGCGAAGCGTCTCCTTTCGAAGATTTGCACTGTGGTGAGCTGTGAATCCACATTCTCTGGCTCAGAGGTGTGAGCTAAATGGAGTCCTCTATCTGTCAGCAATATGGAGGCCATCTCTGACCACAGTGAGCAGTGTACTTCCCTGGTGACATCAATTGATCTTAAAGTGTCAGCCCCACCTTCTCTGTGTTGCATCACCACTTCAGCAGCTATCAAGTATATAAATGTAAAGAATTATATTATAAGGATGCATCGGTCCACATTATATCAGATAATTAAAGGTACTACTGTGTTTCCATTCTTTTTAATAAATCCTTTTCATATGGAGTGTGTTCCCTTTATCGGATCCAACAGTGAATGCTTAATTTTGCTTGATTGATGAAACCTTTTGCCATGTTCATCACTCACTGCACCAAGATGAGCAGTGAAAGAAGTCCAAGTGTGAATGCACAAAGTGAGTGTTTGGCGATGTGTACACTTCATGGTTTTGTACCATAAAGAATGTTGTCGACCAGGTGGATGTAGTTTTGTGCTCTGTAGCTGGCAAGAAAATTGTTACAACATCCATGAATGCCACCTAGCAATCTTCAAACCGCCTGTCGTTGATGACAGGTCTGATTTGTGTGACCAACAAAAATGCTTTGGCGTCAGTGAAGCACCTCACCTTCTTTACTTCCTTCTTCCATTTTGTTATGAAGAGGAGGCAAATATGCCTTTTTTGGGTCTACAAGTGATTTCTGCCCTGGAATGGAGTGGCCAGTTCGTTTTAACGTAATGCGCAAATGAAACAAGAGCACTTGGGATATCCAGGCCGCATTCCTAGTGCAAGGCCTCCACTATCAGATCAGCACAGATGCTCATTGTGTAGTTGTTGTAGAGTCGGCGTACACGTTCAAGTATGAGAAGAAACCACAAAGAGTGGTGAATGAAATCAATGGTACATAAATAAAAACTGCAGACCAAACTCTGTAAGATGCACCAAAAAGTGTCCAGCGTAATCTCAACACAACTGCTGGGATTTTATTACTTGTACAAAACTGAATTCTTTTTTCCAGGCTGATAAGTAAGGTTGTTTCTTCAAATCTCATAAATAATAACTGATATGTCCTAGTGGTCTGTGTTTTTTTGGGGGGGGGGGGTTAAAATAAGGAAATAAAAGATACAAAGTTCAACTTTCTAAAGATTTAGAGTTTAAATTAATAGTTAAAGTTAAAAGAGGTGAAGTATCAATTAAAAATTTGAAGTTCTTTAGGTTTAAGCTGACGGTCTCCAGCAGGACCGCCTTATCACAAAGCCCAGTGCCCCTTGTCATGATTACAGCTACATAATCAGTTCACATGTGGCTTGCTATTGGACATTTGCGATATTTGTAAATTCTTGGTAATTCTTCTTATTTTGTTGTATTTTATGACTCCTCTGCACTTTAGTCAGTTTAAACATTCATTTGCAGCATGGCTTGCATCCATCATCAACCATTTGTAATACAGTACTGAAAGGTCAGCACAATTATTTTTTCTTATCCCACATTCTAGCAGTGCCCACTGCTGCTTCCTTCAGGCATCACAAGTTTTTGATCCCTGTGCTCAGGCATTGTCTATGTGGACCATGCAAGTTCTCTTTTGTTCCCTAACAGTGTACATCATACTGGCGCCCATATTGGTTCCTGTGAGTGGAGGTCTGTGTGGGTGGTATCCTACCTTGTGCTCAAAGGTGCCAGGATGGGCATCATCCCCCCATGATCTTGAACTGCATGAGCGGAGTTTGACAGCGTTATATATAGTAGCAGTTCACAAATTAAGTTCTGCACTTTGACTCTCAGACACTTGTCTACCCCATCACTTTTGAAATGGCCACATCCTCCAACCACAGGAGGAGCTGGTATTCCTTTCTGCCCCAGTTAGCAAATTTGTCATTTGGGTCAGCCATCTTTGATAAAGTTAAATAGCGGTGCTATTGGTTACTCCATTAATTGTAAAATGAAAAAACGCGATAGCAGAATCTAACATCTGGTCTGTCTCCTCTTGCAGGTGTCATCGCAGCCGTGGGCTTGTTCTGGTTTGTCTGCTCGCCGTAATCCTCCGGTATCTTTACCGTCACAAGGGCACCTACCACACTAATGAGGCCAAAGGAACCGAGTTTGCAGAAAATGCGGACGCCCGCCCTTAAAGCCGACCCCACATTAAAGGAGGCTGTGGACGAGAGCAAGAAGGAGTACTTCATCTGAGTGGAACCCTCGGCCTGTACACCCGGTGCTTTTCTTGTGTTTATGTATATAAAAGGACATGGTGGGAAATAACCACAGGGGGCCGGGGGATGAAAACAGGTCTGGCCTGGCATGTGTATTGATGCTAAATAACGTTTCACGCTAAATGCTAATTTCACCTTCCTCCAAAACGAGGCAGTCGGGTATTTCCAGTTCTTTTAGTTAAAGCAACAGGATCAGTTTTTAAATGGTAATTCCTTTCAGTTGTTCCACTGCTAAAGAAAACAGACGTAAAAAAGCCCTTAAACCGTTGACATCTCTCTGTTTAAAATGTAAAGAGCAGTCAAATAGTAACGGCAGGAAGGAACTGCTGTATATATCTTCAAAGTCATGGTTGTAATTAAAAAAAGAAATTAAGCGAGAGTACTTGGATTGTGGCACAACGGCCACTGAGCCTGACGTATTTATACCCGCGGCAGTCTTGTATAAGAGCTCCACACATGAGCGAGCAGATCCTGAAGAAAACGCTTTCTTTACGTTGCCCTTAATGTGTAAGACATTTTTTTTTTTTTTTAACTACTTACGTATAATCGTATATACTAACAAAATGTGTATTTTTTAACATTTAATGTGTTAAATAGTGTATACTTTTAAATAGTCTTAATTGATGTGTAAAGGCAAACCAGTCAGGCCATATGAACGTCACATTAATCATGGAGATCATTTGTAAAGTTACCAAAGATGCAAAGTAAATAAATGGACTTCTGATTCTTAAATATGAAAAGTGCAGGTGGCGATTGGATGGATTAAAAAATCAAATTGCATACCCCTGCTGCTTCCTTGGATGTGACAGTCTTAAAGCACCAAAATTCAAACATATATTTTATACAGTGTTTCAGGGAGGGTTTTTTAAACCTATTATTTTCATAAATGTATAAATATGTACACTATATACAGTATACGCAGCTTGTGTGTTTTTAATAAACCTAACTGTGTTTGTGGCCAATAAAATGATGCGTTTTGTGTCCCTCTACACTATGCTAAAACCCAAAATAAATTAGCAATGGGGGCTCTTCACTTAACAATCATGTGAAAAATCAGAAAAATAAAGCAAATGTGTTGAAATGAACAATGTCATTCTGTTTTGTGGAAAGAGTGGAGTTGGGTCTTCTGCATTTTGAGTAACCTAGAAGAGTGACGAGTATAACTGTGTGGCAGTGTGTGGACGTCCTCATGTCTCTGAGGTCTTCGTCTAATGTCTCCATGCCAGGCAGCTTTACCCACGGACTGCTGCCCGATTATGAATTGGTTGGTATATCTGGGCGGCTTGACGGGGCAGTGGTAGTTCAGCCTGATACTGTCAACATTGGGAGGAAGTCACTTACAGTATGTGACTTGTGACAAATACTTGCAGAACCTATTCATCCAGTCTTAACATAATAGAGTGAGGATAAAGGAAATGAAACGACACTCACAGAACAAAAGTTAGAAAATGTACGCATGGCATAACATTCAGGCGTGTGCGTCACATTGCACGCCGTTCACAGCGATTTTATGTTGTAATCTTAGCAAGTCAGAGGTACTTGTGGGACACCTCTGTGACTGGCAGTCGTGTAGTCTGACCTCCCCTGCGACCCGGTTTGCTTTAGTTTGCTGTAGAGGCGTGCTAGTGTGTGTGGTGTGAGAGTGGAGTGCCCACGTGGAACTACAGTGCACACAGTATTCACACAAGGGATAAAGAAGCGCGGGTGTTATGCACTGCACAAACTTGTGTTTTTTGTACCACAATAGAATGGAAAAATGAAAAATAAAAGGGCTGAACTCGCCCTGCCAGGAAAGCCTTCATACAGCACCCGCACAGTCGGGCAGCACGTTATCGGCGGTCCATGCAAAGGCCGAGCTCGCGATACTTTGGAAATGTTGAAACTGTGCTGTATTTGTGGTAATTTGTCATCCCCTGCAATTTGTAGTCGTGTAATCAGAGTCCAGAATATCAGATTTGACGTTCCCTCCAACCGGAAGTCATGTAATGTGCCGCCAGCTTTAGTTCATTGATTTTAAAGGCGGAGCATTTCTTAGTTTTCTGGTTACTGTATGAAAAGTTGTCATATTTGTATTCATTAAATATTTTTTGTAACGAAAGTCATATTCAAGAACAACAGCGATAATAGACTTGCTTGCTTAGTAGTAAATTCTGGCTTTTCTAACGGCACTTTACAATGTCATGTAGTTAAAGGCAGTGTGGTGTGGTGGTTAAGATTTCTGAGGTTGTGGGTTTCAACTCTCCACGGCTGACACTCTGTGACCCTGAGCAAGTCACTTGACCTGCCTGTGCTCCGATTGAAAAGAAAAACGAAATGTAACCAATCGTATCATAAATGTCATAAGTCGCCTTGGATAAAGGAGTCAGCCAAATATGTCAATGGAAATCCCATGTAGCTTGTGGGGGCTCAGCAGCTTCAGAGTGATGTAAGAATGGCCTCGATCGATCAACGTCCTCCCTCCCGTCAGTTTGTGGGAGGTCTGTGGCTAACTAATTGTAGTTCACGACGAACCCAATGGAGAGTTAAAATGTGCGAAGATCACGGGTGACATCGTTGGCTGTTTCAGACCAGGATGGACAGCATGTGTGAAGCTTTGCAGATAAACTATAGCGTCACAGAACGACTGAAGTGGTTATGATATGAATAAATAATAATAACTCTTTACATTTATACAGCGCTTTTTTCACTACTCAAAGGGCTGATAAAGTGCAGATAATGCAGCTGTGAGGTTTGAGCAGATTTGTTCAAACTTATGTCCTACAAAGTGATGCTTAAATATTCCCTTTCATTTCTAGATTGTTTTTACTTTTTTACAGTGAATTTATCTCAAGCAGCAGGAGAAGTGAGTGGTCTTCTAGCGACCTGCATGCGTCTCCACAGGCATTGACCCACTTGTATTACGGGTCCATTTTCCTCGTCCCAGAATGGATTTTAGATGGAGGAAAATATCCAAAAAAAAATAAAGTTGAACTGACCTGCCTTGGGGGTAAATTTGAAACAATAAGCCACGGAATTACATCCTGGAGGGCCGCGGCAGCCCCATGTGAAAGGGTTCCAGATTGTGGGCCTCTTTCATTTTAACGCAGGAATCGATTGAACGACATTTTAGCTAAAAGAATGTTTTCCACGTTTTTAGCATTTGACTGGATGACTTTACATGGATTATGAGTAACAGATTTTGTTCATGCACATTTTGATATCGTTTGCTGTTTGGCCACCATTCACTTCCATTAAAGGAAAAGATTTTTTTAGCTTCTTTTTGCATCAAAACATGAGAATTTTTTTTTTCTCGGCCATCACTACAAAGTAAATAGGGTATAGTAATGTTTAAAAAAATATATACAGTAGATATAATTTTTGGCTAGAGTCCACCCAAAAATGGTGGCTAATGCTGGAAAGAGCAAACAATATCAAAACATCCATCAAAAATCTCTGGTTACTCATAATCCACATAAGCCGTCCAGACAATGAAGCAGTCTGACGAGACTGCGGGGGACCGGCTTGTTTTAGTGTCCAAGTGGAGCTCATCTGGCTGCCTCCCCCCGTTTCATTTTTATACCCCCATAAACACAAACACCCCACCCCTCCTGTTTTGTGTATTACGCTCAGACGTTTCAAAGCCTCAACTGTAATTGTAGTGGCACGCATGCACAATTGGGCTGCATCTGAATTGCACTTTGACATAACGACATAATTGCACACCTTTTTACAAATCCAGGCAGCGCATGAGAGCAGAGCTGCCATCAGCCAGCCAGCTCTGTAAAACAAAGAGCATCCGTTATCTCTCTCTCTCCTGGGTGTGAAGTGCTGCTATGCTGGTTCGAGAAGGAATTGACTTTTTATCAGAGGATGTGAACATCTTAGCAACAGTAAAACCATATACCTGAAAAAATACACCATACTCAACAACAATTTGTTTCCTCTATAGCCCAAAATCACACAAGGAGTGCCTCAATGGGCTTTAATGGGGCCCCGAACATACCCAGCACCCACCCCAAGCTGCGCCGCCGTGACTCCCTACAAAAAGAAGAGACCACTCCCTAAAAAAAAAAAAAAATGGAAGAAATATGGGAAAAGACCATTCAGTGAGAGAATCCTCTGTTCAACTAGGGACCCCTTGGCCAGACACCACCGCTCCAAACTCACTAGGATATTTTGCCAATATGACATCCAAATCATAGGACTGAACGCCACAAGGCTTACAGAGACAACAATGTCACACTTATGAGCTTCAGGAAGATTGAAGGCAGACTACACTTGCATTGCATCGGAGGGGATGACGCACCCCCCTGGTGACTAAAGTGGACACATGCACATTTCGGTCTCTTGTCAATGAAGGCTCACCAGCTTCTCCGCTTCCTCAGATGGGCAGCTCGTCGTTCTCCTTCTGTTCTCAGGAACGTCTACGGGTGCACAGTGGAGTCCATCCTCACTGGCTGCATCACATCCTGGGATGGCATCTGTGTTGCAGAGGGCAATGAAATGAATTGCTAACTGGCCTCCAGCTGCCTAAGGAAACGAACAGTTAAATAATTTGTGTTAAAGTGGTGTCCCTCAGGAATCAATGCTGGGGACGCTGCTTTTTAATTTATATAAATGAAATCCATAAAAATAAAAAGACTTCACGCTCTGCGTCATGTCTACACACCACTAAAATTGGTGGAAAGGTAGATAATGTAAAATCACCCACATGGATGTGGAACCAGCATATACTGTAAGGCCTATAAGTAAATGTAACATATTAACACGGAGGCAGATAAAAATATTAGCTTTGAATTGACGAAGGGCCTCTCACACTTGAAAGAGCACCTCAATGAGAAGGACCTTGAACTTGTCACTATCTTCATCCAGACTGTACAGAAGCCATTTAAAGAGGGCTAACTGAATGTTAGGTAAGGTTACATAACCCAACGTGGAGTACAAGTTAAGGGGGTGATGTTCAAGCTTAAAGGCACACTGGGGAGCCTCATCCAAAAGGAAAGCTGGTAAAGCATACATTTTGCAACACTGGAATGGTTGTATTCAAGAAAAATCGAAGGTATGTGAAACAAGTTAGCAAAGCTTTAGGTAGACAGTAGTCCTTTGGTGACCCCTAGATGTTAATGTGATAGCTTTTGGGCCAAAATTAGACTTAAGGGATTGACAAGCTATTTTGGAAATAAAACTTTCTGTTGTCATCAAAACTTCATGAGATTAGGAAGACTCGAGACTTGTAAGGGCTTAGCTGTAATATTTTACTGTGGCCACTAGATGGCAAACTGCATAATAAGGTCTCTATAGCCGGCTTGCCAGTGCATACTGTATGTACATTTTAGCTTTTTAGTCACTTCAGTATCAGCACATGAAAATATAATCAGAAAAATTACAGGAATTTGAGCCAAAAAATAAGAAATGCTTGGGAGTGGTAAGAGGTAAGCCTTCCATCCATGAACTTTTCTGAGGCTTCCCCTGTGGCTGCAGGTTTCATCCCAACCAATTTCTGTTTAATTGCCTCCTGCCTTAAATAAGCAAGCTGTTCTCTCAGATTTTCTGTAATTATGTCACTTGCAAGTAAGAATTTCACACTGGACTCGTGTACATGTGTCAAAAAGAATATGGAGACAGTTTATATTTGGTAGCTTTGTTTTTTTTGTGTTTTTCATTCCACTACAAGTTGTTTACTAATTTCCAAGCTCCTGGGTCTCACACTGATGTTAGCTGCGGCCTTTACCATTCACTGCTCCTTGACTCCATGTCTCCTCCAAGGAGAACAATGATTAAAGGGAAAGGTTTGGCATTTCTAAATTCACAATCATAGTCTTCATTTTCCATAGGATATTGCATTCTTAAGTGGAGAATTTCTTTACACATTTTCTTAAAACATTGTGTACCTGTTATTGTGTTTGAAAAAAATGGAGTTTGGAAGATCTCAGTGCAGACTCTACAGCATGCCAAATACCTGAAATGAGAGAGAATTTTTAGTGTGAATTGGCCAACTGGTTTTATTCTAAATGGTGGGCCTACAGCTCAGACTTTGTGTGTGCAGCTCCGAGATCATAGCCAGGCCCCTGCCAACTCTCGCCACTTTACACTTGACATGGCGCCCACAGTTCCAGTCACTGAGGTCTGCATTCTCAGCCGCACCTCTTCCTCCTTAGGTTTCGCCGCAGCTGACAGGGGTAGTTTTGCTCTTCTGTCCTCGTTCTCTCCACCCCTGTCCCCCATACAAAGGCGGGTCTCAGCTCTTTATGCTAAGCTTTTAAGCAGCAGACATCTCTCTGCGGTTACACTCCACTTGGTGATACTGAAAAGTTCTCTCTTCTAATTATCTGCAAGTCCGTTAAATCAAGTATTGCCACTACCTTACATCCCCGTTGATGTTACCACTAAGACATTGGTCCCTTATGCCAGCTTTAAATGACCATAGTACTTTGCTCCACACATTTTGGCACCATGTCCCTGCCTCTTCTCCTCCCAGGTCCTTTGTCTCTCACTCTTTCCAAAATCCTCTCTATTGATTTTCCTCAGTCACTCCACTTATTTCTTCTCGCAGCTCTCTGCTCTTCTTTGAACACCACTGCAGTGAAGCGGACTTCTCCTTAGAAATCCCCAGATTCTTTTTCTTCTGGAAGTCCCTCTGTTTAAATCGGTTCTTCTGGAACTTTCTGTATCACAGTGTAAAGGTTAGGATTAGGGTAGGGTTAGGGTTTCTAGTTTAAGTATTAAGAAGAGTTCACCTGCAGCTTCTCTGGTAACCAGTACTTGGGGATGAGGGTGATCTTTGAATCATTTCTGCCTTTGATGTCAGACTTCTAGTTTTCAGCCGAGTCATTGGACAGCTGTCCATTTTTATGGCTGTCCTGGCACTTCCATTATTTCTTTACTACCCCTCACAAGGATTGTGGGGGTCTGGTTTTGTTATTTGTTTAAAATCAACTGAACCCATTAACTTCATGGATTTCTATGAAAATATAAAAAATCAACTACAAATAATGCATCTCTATTGTAAACACAACAATTAATGGCTCTGTTTTAAAATATACTATTTCATTAATTCCAGTTGGCAAATAAGAGACTTACTTACCGATGCCAAGCCGTTCTGCCTACAGCCTCAGAAATTTAGAGCAGGGCAGGCTTTATCTAGCTGCAAACAGGCATTCTTTGGATTACCTGGCGCTGATTTGGCGTTTGGCATGTCACTGTTCAGGACCCTTCGCTTCTTTTTATCTAATCCATGTGTTGGGTTACATCAAGAGCAAATAAGTCAGGTAGCTGGCATTACAGCTGGAACCTTAATACCATTTGCACCAGAGTGGCTCTGTTAAAAGGAGGCAGTTTCAAATAAAATTAAAAAAAAAAAGGGGGGGGGGGGGGTTAAGTAATGAGGGCTCCTCATACATAACAATTAATGAACTCTTGCTGATTTTTCTCCTAAAATTAGACTTTATAGGGTCATTATTGCCATGTTTGCATAGTATAAATTGAAATTATTACATCGCATGTGCTAACTCTCCAGTGCCACAGTTGGTGACTATAACCACCCTCACCTCGATATGTCTCTATTCATAAAGTTGATCACGATACAAGCAGTCTCCATCATGTCAGCAATTTCAAACATATAAAATGAGAGTTCAGACAATTCTTTTGATCAATGATTGTTCCAGCTAAGAAATTAACTATAAAAAGTAAGCGAGCACAGTATAATAATGACTGCTGCACATGAATAAAGTCTGGTCCAACACTAACCCAAAGTCTTCCCTTCAAGGTGCTGTTCAATAACTCTCTCCTATTAAATGAAAATTCAGCATTGCATGTTCCTTGGAAGCCTTGAGAATATAACACACAAGACAAACTTCTACAACATGTTTCAGAATATGGGGACTGGAGTCAATCCCAGCACCACTGGGTGCTGAACAGTTACCATTCCTGGATACAGTGCCAGCCAACCGCAGGTCCTACTGTTGTGGTGTGAAATTTTGCATATAAGTTGATAAATATTTTGTATGTCTTTATTTGTAACTTACAACACTAATGTTATAGCATTGATATGAACAGCAACGGTTTGATGGTTAAGAACCCCCCAACCCCCCCCCCCCCCCCCCCTTTTAGGTCTGAGTCTTTGTAATTTTACAACAGGGTTTGTGCCTAAAACCAGTTTGGCAAGTGATTCTCTGCAGGACTCTCTCAATCAACACCCACAGGAAAGCTAAGCTGGCAAGCATCAGCCTGAACTAATGAAGGAGCATCTCGCACACCATGAACTGGAAGACCACACTGAGAAGCACAACTCGGCAGCCATATTGAGACAGGCATGCGGCTTGTTCTGAAGAAAAGCTGACCACAAATGATGCCTTAACTAGAGACATTTTAAGTAACTAACAAGTCTGTGTGCGGCCTGAAACTACACATCAGCATTTATCAGGTTGTATGGTTGCCAGTGTTCACTTGTATGTTGCCTTATTGTTATTATTTATGAATATTATCAATAATACATTATTTAAAGTGTAACTTAACTCCTGCTTGTCTTTTACTACTCCTAATTCCCTGAGGTTATAAAATGTAGAAGGGAAGGTGGGGAGAAGTTATCTGGTACAGTACCTTATAAACAGTGGTAAGTCTGGGAGATTTGTGGCATTCTGACCAAAGGCAACACATTAATAATATAAAAAGGGGAAAGCAGAGTAATATATTACTCTACCAAGACAAAACACCTACTCAATGGCACCTCGACACTCATACACTTGTCTCTTTAGAGCATCCAATCAGTCATATTCTTGTTTACCATGGCATCAGAGGAAGAGAACATCTTGGATTTTGGTTGGACATGCAAGTCCTACTTTTACCATACCTGTGACAGTACTATTCTTGTTTGCACATTTTATTTTTTTCCATGAGAGTACACAAAGAGCCCAAACAAAAACGCAAATTGAGACAAAAGCAACCAACACTGGCACTGTGATGCAGCAGCGCTAACCACAGCACCATGGGTAACATCACTTTGTATGACACCAGAGTGCAGGCCCTGCTTTACTCAGTCAGTATCTGCTAAACAAAGTGGCCTTATAATGCTTTGTTGGCCGTGCTCTAGAAGAACACTTGTAAAAAGGTTTTGGGTGAATATTCAACATAGATAAGCACAGAAAATAAACTACATCTTAAAAATAAAAATAAAGCAGAGTCTAACCACAGATGTTTAAATAAGCAAGTTTGTTTTTACTTTTTTGGCACTATTATAGGCATTTTCGTAAAGAAAAGCATACATCCTAAAAAGGTCAAAAACCTTACGTGTATCCAACAAGATTCAGTACAAAATATACAAAACAACATTTGTGAAAAGCAGAAACAAAATCACAAAGACCAATCAGTTTTAGTCTAAAAAAACACTTGAGAGAAGTCAAATAGCAAACCGCAAGAACAGAGACGAGGGTTAAAAAAAAAAACAACAGAACCAACCACAGTTTTCACTCCTCTTCGGTGAAGTTAAAATACCACAAATCGGACACACTGTCCGCACTTCTTTGTGTTCCTACTGGAAAGCACATCATTTCTAGATTTTAAAGAACTGTGCAAAAAATTTTGGTTAAACAGCTAACTGCAGAAATTAGTAAAAATACCTCTCTTTACATGCACTGGGTGTGCCTTTTATACTCTATATAAAATTATAAATCTCAGTGGTAATTCCGCTACTCTATAATTTTCATCTTTTAAATTTGTATCAGGTTGAGGTCATTGATTTTAAATACAATGCATCTAAAAAAATGTAAATCCAATACCAATAACGTGAGTCATGTTTTTAAGAATCGACAATCAAGGCTTTTGGCTCTGAGAAGACCGGATAGTGCTGTCAAAATCTAAAGAATGGAACCGACACATTTAAATAGCGAAGTCATCCTGAGATGTGGGGCTGAAGGCAGAGGCCCTCAAAGTGTCGAGTGAATTGACAAGTATCAGGGTTCCAGTTAAGTGTTTCCAGCGCTTTGTGATGGGGTTCTTCATCTTGTCCAGGCCCATGTGTAACTCTTGGATCACATCACGATAGCTTTCGCCCATCTGAGCACTCCAGGTGAGCAGGAAATCGTATGCAGGCTTCCACATCGCCTGGGAAGAGATACCAGAAAATAAAGTAAATATAAGCTGAAGTGTTCACATTTGCAGTTGCAGGAGAAATCAAACATTCCAACAGTACCTCCTCACCTTTTCTATCTAGAGGATCATGCTTTGTGTAAATCAGTACAGTGGCATGTAAACGTTTGGGCACCCTTACTTAAAATGTCTACTACTGTGAGCTAAGCGAGGAGAAGAAGAACTGATCACCAAAACGCATACAGTTAAAGATGACACGACTGTAATATTTTAAGCAAAATTACATTTTTATTTGTATCATTCACAGGTTCAAAATACGAAAAAAAATGAAAGGGGCCTGAAGCAAAAAAGTTTGGGCACCTGACATGATCAGTGCTTAGTAAGACCCTCTCTGGCAAGTATCACAGCTTGTAAGCACTTTTAGTAGCCAGCTAAGAGTGTTTCAGTTCTTACCTGGGGTATTTTCACCCATTCGTCCTTGCAAAAAGATTCTAATTTTTGGGGCGGAAGTGGTGGCTCTGAGGCTAAGGATCTGTGCTGGTATTCAGAAGGTTGGCGGTTCGAATCCCCATCACTGCCAAAAAAGATCCTACTCTGCTGGGCCCTTGAGCAAGGCCCTTAACCTTCAATTGCTCTAGGGGCGTTGTACAATGGCTGACCCTGCACTCTGACCCCAAGGGGTATGCGAAAACTAACAAATTCCTAATACAGTGGAACCTCGAGATACGATCACCTCTGTATACGAGAAATTCAAAATACGAGGAAAGTATGAGCGAAAAATTCAGATCTAAATGCGAGCATTGGGCTCGTGTAACGAGCCACGAGCCAGGCTGTGGGTATAGCTCGCGGCTTAGCAAGGGGGCGTGGTAGCAGTTGCGAGACGCGATCTGCAGTGTCTGCGTTTCTCACTTAAGTGCACAGATGGGAAACTGCCCACATCCATGATTGTTCCTGTGGCTGATGGGCTGCAGCTGCCATGTCCTCCCCGCATATATAGAGAAGTGCGAGCCGGTTAAGGGGGAGAAGAACTAAAAGAAAAGAGAGGAGAGAGAACGGAGGTTGCGGCAGGCAGGTGTAGGAAGTCGGTGCGGGAGAGCAAGCGAGTGTAGGCTCGCGTGTAGCTGAACAGTGAGCTGAACAGGCAAGCCAAACAGCTGAAGCAGGACGGTGTAGAGAAGGTCAGCTGCATTAAGAGTGTCTCGCCTGTTGCAGAGCCCGCAGGTCAGACGCTAACAGAGAAGCAGCACCGGGGATTGTCATCTGTTTTTTAAAGACTGCATCCTTTTGACGTTTTAACCTCGTGTTAAAGGATTGTTATTCTTGTGTATTTTAAACCTCCACTTCACAACTGTTTTAAGGATTATTTATTTAAAGATTTATTGAATGCTCTACTGCACTTTGAACACCTGTTTTGATTCTTATATTATTTACCAGTGTTATTTATTAAAGGTAGACTACAGTATATATAATTTATTAGTGTTATTTGTTAGGAAAATTGATTTTTATGTTAATATATTTGGGGTGCGGAACGGATTAACTGGATTTCCATTATTTTCAATGGGAAAGTTTGTTCTAGATACAAGAAATTCGCTATACAAGCTCAGTGCTGGAACGAATTAAACTCGTATCTAGAGGTTCCACTGTATAAGAAATTGTATAAGACGAAATGAAGAAAAAAAAAAAAAAAAGCCGACTTGCATGCACTGCTCTTTTGAGATCTGTCCACGGATTCAGGTCGGGGGACTGTGAGGGCCATGACAAAACCATCAGCTCATGCCTCTTGAGGTATCCCATTGTAGATTTTGACATTTGTGCTTCAGATCATTATCTTGTTGTAGGACCCGTCCTCTTTTTAACAGATTGTGTGATGTTCACTTCTAGAATTTGCTGGTATATACTGTACTTGAATCCATTCTTTCCTCCACCAATGGCATGTTCCCTGTGCCACTGGCTGCAATACAAGCGCAAAGCATGATGATCGAGCCACCCTCATGCTTAATAGTTGGAGAGGTGTTCCTTTCCTGGAATTCAGTACCCTTTATTCTCCAAACATACCTTTGCACAATGTGGCCAAAAAGTTCTACTTTGACTTCAGTCCACAGGACTTGTTTCCAAAAGGCTTCAGGATTGTTTAGATGTTTATTTGCAAACTTCAGGCACTGAATTTTGTAGCTAGGATGCAGGAAAGGTTTTCAAGTATACCATGAAGATCATATTTGTTCAGGTGTCACTGCACAGTAGAACAGTGCATCACCACTCCGGTGTCTGCTAAATCTTCCTGAAGGTCTTTTGCAGTCAAATGGAAGTTTTTATTTGACTTTCTAGCAATCCAAAGAACAGTTCTTTCAAAACGTTTTCTTTGTCTTCCAGACCTCAACTTGACCTCTAACTAATCCTGTTAACTGCCATTTCATATACAAATTGAGGAAACAGCTGCCTGAAAACGCTTTGCCATCTTCTTGTAGCCTTCTCCTGCTTTGTGAGCATCAACTATTTTTCATTGTGCTTGGCAGCTGCTTAGAGGAGCCCATGGCTGCCGATTGTTGGGATGAGGTTTGAGGAGTCAGAGAATTTATACAGCTTTGAAATTTGCCATACCTAGGATTTCCTAATGACAACCATAACAAACTAATTAAGGTCTGAGACCTTGGGAAAAGTTATCTGAGACCTCGGATATCTTGGGGTACCCAAAGATTTACATGGTGCTCCTTTACTTTTTACACTGTACAATTGTACAAAACAAAAACAATACACTAATCTTGCATAAAATGCTGAAAGGAAATGTGTCATCTTTAACTTAAAGCCTTTTGGTGATCAGCACATCTTCTGCTCACTTAACTATTCACAGTAACAGACAATTTAAGCAAGGGTGCCCAAACTTTTGCATTCCACTGACTCTTTTAAATACTTTTATTCAGACACATGGGGTGGGAAGACAGCATTACATTCTCAATTTGCCAACTTTAGGCAACAAAGGTATCTCTGAATGTTCTCACTTGTAGGTACAGTCCGGGAAACTAATTACCACGAAAACGTAATTGTTTTAAGTGGGTATGAGAATGTTGTATGTTTTAAAGTTACTCTCTGGGAAGCCTGTGTTTCCTAATTTTTTTGTAGCACAAAAATGCAACAGAAATACACCTGAAACTCTAGAAAGTTCAGCAGAAGGTTAGTGTAGCTCTTGTAAAGAATTGCATGATGAAGAAAAAGGAACTTTCAAAGATAAACCAGGATAAGGTTACAGAAAACCCAAATCAGTGCATACAGGAAAATCATAATGCATTAAAAACTCCAAAGCACAGGTAGAATCCTCAATAAAGAGGGAGAAATCATGACGTAAATAGCAATTTGTGTAAGAGAACCCAGATAAGTTGAGGACTTGGACAACTCCAAGAGAGGAACTTCTTAAATGGTTAAGTTGGGAGAAAATGCATCTACGACAATTGGAAAGAAAGAACCTTCTAAAAGGACAAGTAGAAACAGGGGTATGGGGTACTCTGCTAAAGTGATTTGCTTTTTCTAATAAATAAAATGAAATTTGCTATTTCAACATATTCTTGTTTATCATGGCACCAGAGGAAGATGATACCTTGCATTTTGGTCTAACATGCAACTAAGAATTTTACCGTACCTGCTACAATTCTACTGTTCTTGTTTGCCAGAAGGCACGTGAGAGATTTGGAAACTAAGTGAAAGACGACTGTATAGCCTGAAGAGACTAAATTAAATGTTTCAGACTCAGTGCTTAGTGTTACAATTCTCTAAGTAAGAGCCTGGATGAATTGAGAGCAGAAATGCAAAATGGATGCAGTAAACATCTTTAAAATGCTGGAGAGAAAACAAAAAACTACTGCATTCTAAAAGACAATATATGTTATGATTTAAGGCCAGCTGAACAATGAAACTAAACAGTTAAGTAACTGCAAATTCGAGTGAATTAAAAGAAAAACGTCCGTGCTCTGCAGTAGCTCGGGAAAGTCAAGTGGAGAATAAATGGAGTTCAACATCCACAGAAGGTGAGAAACTGGCAGAGTTTTTTAGTGAGACTTTTGACGTACAAAAAAGATTTGCAATTGTTAACATTTCTTACTGTTAAATCTGTGCTTAATGCTACTCTGTTTACATCCACAAGATGGCAGTAAAACATCACAAAATTCTTTACCCCTTTTAAACAGCACTGGATAAAAAACATTTTTATTTTATAAACAAATATTTTGGAATGAGTTTAAAAATAATAAAACCTACTTAAATATAATCACAATAGTCATACAGCTCAATGTATTAACTAAACTTCCAGCCATCCATTTTCATACTTGGTTAATACCATTACAAGGTCACAGCAGCTTATCCAAGCAGCATCGCACTCAAGACAGAAACAAGCTTAGATGAGCCACACTAATTCACACACCCACACTGAGTGTCGCCAATCACTTTAATGCTAACTATACATCTTTGGGATGTGGGAGGAAAACAAACAGAAACCCTCACAGACATAGACGTGGTCTCCTGGGACTGTGACACAGCAGCTCTTACCTCTGTGCCATCACTTCAAAAATGAGACATAAAAACTCATCCATTCAATCCATTGCCCTTATTCTACTAACCTTACTTAAAGGACAAGTTCATATTTTTCAAGTCAACGTTATTATTTCAAAATCATGATATATATTTATTTGCTACATAAAGTTGCATTTTAAAGAGGTTTTTTTTTTGTAATATACTTGTGGTTTCCTCTAGCTTACTTTGTGAATGCCGGACATGCCAATGGACTCATAATGGGTACATTTTTCAGGATTTAGACAAATAACCTATAATTTTAAATCAGCAATATGTCCGACTATGAAGACGAGGATACATTTAGAATAATCACTGAACTGTATTTGCACAAGTCAGAATATGATGAGGAGAAGCTCCAACATATCAAAGTGGGAAGAAGAATCAGAGAGACAGAAAGCAAAAGATGCAACTGGAAGGTGAGGCGATTGTGAGAGAATAATCTGGAGGTAACAATAGTTAAGTACAGTCGACCCTTGATATACGACCGGCCTGACATGCGAACAACTTGATTTAAAACCAAAATTTTTGTTTTGATTTACAACCAACATCTTGCGTTACAACCTGAATGCGGTCAAATGTATCCGCTTGCGCGATTGTAAACAAACAGCCGAGAGCGTTCGTAAGCGTCAATCGGAGCCCAGATACATGTGTTTGTGGACGTAATTTCGGTCAGTGCAGTGATTTATATAATTTTTTTCGATAATTGCTAAGGAAGGAAGAGAAGGTAACGAAGGTAAAGAAAGCGATCACAATCGAAACGAAGAAGGAAATTGTGTGGAAATATAAGAGTGGTGTTCGTGTGACCGATCTTGCTAATATGTACAGCATGTCAAAATCCACCATCTCGAAACTTTTACAAAGAAAAGATTTGTATAAGGAGGCTCCTTCCAAACAATAACCACCTTCCATTTCATTCTCCTCCTCCTCCCTTACCTGCAGCCCAAAGATGTCAAATTAAATGGTGAGTACAGTATGAAATTGTTGTTTCTCGTAGGCTAGGCACTTTTTATAACTTTTTGGTTAGTACATTAGAAAAATTATTGGTGTTTTGGTAAATTATGTACATTATACAACCCTTTTTTATTATAAAAAGGTTAAGTAAGTGTTGCTGTGGGGGGTTCGGAATGCATTATGGGTATTTCCATTATTTCTAATGGGAAAAATAGTCATGACTTACAACCAACTTGAGTTACAACCAGCCCTCGTGAACGAATTGAGTTCGTAAGTCAAGGGTACACTTTATTTTGATTTGCAGTGTCCAATGAAATATATAAGCGTCTGTTTTAGAAATGTCACAAAGAGAACTACTGAAATGGTTAAGTAAATAAAAGACAAGAATGTACTAGGAGAATGGCTGATGTAATATACAAGATGTACTAGGAGATGACTGAGAGATCAACAGATGCCCTGTAAACGAGAAGACTGGACAGTTGTCACATACACGAACAAGACTGTAGAAGAATAGACTTTTATTTGTATAAGTTATTTAGGTGTAAGCCAACAAACCAATCAGAGTAAATGTATGCATTAATCAGCACAATTATGTAAATTCAGTTGTTTATAAAATAGACCTCGGCCCTTATTTCTTTGATCATTCTAAAACAGGCTACTGTGATGAATGCTCCCTCTTCAGCATTTGCCGTAGAGTAAATGAAGGGCATAAAGTAGAAGTTCCATCGTGCCAGGTTCCTGACTCAGATGACAAGATTACGTTCTTTAATATATTTCCAATTTATTTTGTACCACATGATGCAACAAAGAACGGTGATTGGCGGTGCACATGTGAAAAATATGAAGTAATCGCCACTGAGCAAGAGTGTCTCTGTTGCAGGGAATGGGACATGCTATTTAATACTTAGATGTGTCAGGGGTTGAGTCCTCTTTATTACGTGAGGAGCAGTATTGGTTACTGATGAAGATGAATTTTCAACTATCATTAATAACGGAGTCTTGCAGACATTTTTTTTCCACTTTCGAAAATTAAACTGGAACAAACAATCAATGGGCAGCTTTCGTTTGAGTACGTTTGCAGGCCTGCTTTCTCTTTCTCCAGGTCTTCCAATTGAGTGGCCACACCCTACCTAGGCACTCCAAGCCATAACTTTAGCAAATCATGGAGATTGATGGAAACTGTAAATGTTTTTTTAAGTTTATGTTTACACCCTGGATATGCACATTTATGAACCATTTTCTTGGTGGAAAAAATTGCTCTCCACAGCTTCAGATACATGTTTGTTTTAGTGCTGATGAACTTTCTTATGTATGTCCAAACTCTACCCACGATGGAAGCTGTGAGCAGAAAGGCGATCGTGAATTGTATTCTTACCTCAAGAAAAATTGGTCCAAGAATCTGTGAAAATTATCTCTAGTTTCCTTTCATTATCATAAGTATGCCTCAACCTTTGCTGCTTCAAAGTGGATATACAAATTTGGTAAGTTTTAAAGCTTTTTCTATCATCTATGGACCTGTGTACCCTACAGCCCCATTGTAAACTGCAAGAACAGACAGTATTTCTAAAATTTATAAAAAACACTTCAATTTCAAACACAATTTTATGTAGCAAATTAATGTATACCATTACTGTGAAAAAATAACTTTGACTTGAAAAACACCGAACTTGTCCTTTAATGTTTCAACATCATGTTTGTGATGTCTTATAAGGACTCCTATGTCATTCTCCAAAGCTGCATCCCAATTCAGATTAATAGGGACCCCTTTCCTCTTGTTGCAGCTGAAGTGAACCACAAAAAACTGAATACTCTCTCCGGAGAAGGGGACAGGTAAGGCTTTTTTTAAACACAGAATCAACAAATATGTTCATGGTGAAGTGTCTGTATGTCAGTGATAAAAGTTCACAAACACCCTGCATGATCTGAAATATAACTAGTCGATGGGGGCATGGGCAAAATATTAAGTAAGAGTTGCCACTTAAGACGTGCATCCATCCATCCATCCATTCTCTTCCGCTTATCCGCGGTCGGGTCGCGGGGGCAGCAGCTTGAGCAGAGATGCCCAGACTTCCCTCTCCCCAGCCACTTCTTCTAGCTCTTCCGGGAGAATCCCAAGGCGTTCCCAGGCCAGCCGGGAGACATAGTCCCTCCAGCGTGTCCTGGGTCTTCCCCGGGGCCTTCTCCCGGTTGGACGTGCCCAGAACACCTCACCAGGGAGGCGTCCAGGAGGCATCCTAATCAGATGCCCGAGCCACCTCATCTGACTCCTCTCGATGCGGAGGAGCAGCGGCTCTACTCTGAGCCCCTCCCGGATGACTGAGCTTCTCACCCTATCTTTAAGGGAGAGCCCAGACACCCTGCGGAGGAAACTCATTTCAGCCGCTTGTATTCGCGATCTCGTTCTTTCGGTCACTACCCATAGCTCATGACCATAGGTGAGGGTAGGAACATAGATCGACTGGTAAATTGAGAGCTTTGCCTTACGGCTCAGCTCCTTTTTCACCACAACAGACCAATGCAGAGCCCGCATCACTGCGGACGCCGCACCGATCCGCCTGTCGATCTCACGCTCCATTCTTCCCTCACTCGTGAACAAGACCCTGAGATACTTGAACTCCTCCACTTGAGGCAGGATCTCGCTCCTAACCCTGAGAGGGCACTCCACCCTTTTCCGGCTGAGGACCATGGTCTCGGATTTGGAGGTGCTGATTCTCATCCCAGCTGCTTCACACTCAGCTGTGAACCGATCCAGAGAGAGCTGAAGATCACGGCCTGATGAAGCAAACAGGACAAAATCATCTGCAAAAAGCAGTGACCCAATCCTGAGTCCACCAAACCGGACCCCCTCAACACCCTGGCTGCGCCTAGAAATTCTGTCCATAAAAGTTATGAACAGAATCGGTGACAAAGGGCAGCCCTGGCAGAGTCCAACTCTCACTGGAAACGGGTTCGGCTTACTGCCGGCAATGCGGACCAAGCTCTGACACCGGTTGTACAGGGACCGAACAGCCCTTATCAGGGGGTCTGGTACCCCATACTCCCGAAGCACCCCCCACAGGATTCCCCGAGGGACACGGTCGAACGCCTTTTCCAAGTCCACAAAACACATGTAGACTGGTTGGGCGAACTCCTATGCACCCTCCAGGACTCTGCTAAGGGTGTAGAGCTGGTCCACTGTTCCGCGACCAGGACGAAAACCACACTGTTCCTCCTGAATCCAAGGCTCGACTATCTGACGGACCCTCCTCTCCAGGACCCCCGAATAGACTTTTCCAGGGAGGCTGAGGAGTGTGATCCCTCTGTAGTTGGAACACACCCTCCGGTCCCCCTTCTTAAAGAGGGGGACCACCACCCCGGTCTGCCAATCCAGAGGCACTGTCCCTGATGTCCATGCGATGTTGCAGAGACGTGTCAACCAAGACAGCCCTACAACATCTATGGATAAGACGTGCATCATTCTTAAAAATACCCTCTGTGCTAATAAACATCCCCTCTAGTCTGCATAGGTCAGATGCCTGAGGATCGTTTTCCTCGGATTACTCCACTGCCAATGATACTTCTGACTGCCATCTCATGAAATTATGGTTACTATGAGTCTTAAGAACATACTTTATAAATAAACAAATTACTAAATTTCTGTGGACTATATACTGTATAATGTATATAGTATCTGGTATTTTGCCATTTACTAATGGCTATTTTGTATTTTAAATATGGTAGTTAAAATGTAAGTGTTATTTTAAAACATAAATCTAAATGTATCTGAATTTGGATGGACCTTGCTAATAACCATTAATAGACAAGAACTAGCATATTTATGCACCCAAAATGACATACCTCATTATCCAGCACTCCATTCTTGTCTCTGTGAGGCGCTTCATATGCTTCCATCTGATGTTTGGAGACCTTTGCCAATTTATCTGCCAGTTCCCGCCATCGCCCAGCAACCTCTACAGCTGTGGTGAGCAAGACAAAGTCCTGGATGAGTCTGACCACCAGACCTTGGCAATCCATCTTTAGCAAGGCCTGAAATGACAAACATAAGTCAATAGTGCTTCATTCACAACTACACAGTAAGGCATGCATAGCAAATACAGATGGGAAACAAAAAATAAATAATTAAGGAAGCTAGACAATGATGGTTCCTTTGTTTCCTCATAAATAAGGTTTCAAGTTTCACAAGGATTTTTTTTTCATGACAAATCATCACACCAACCAAGACAAAGGCCATACAAAACAATATTACTACAGTCTACTATTTCAAGTGAAATGAGAGCTCAGTACACGTTGCCGTATTTATTTCAAACGTTAAGCGATTTACATGCTTTGTTGCAGTATAGACTCTCTGGTTACTAAAGATGGCACCGTATAATATTCAATGAATAACTTGGTAGATATCCAGCTCTACATTAATTCATTTAAAAGTGCATGAGTTACACTCCCTTTTGTAAATTCATCTGTCTAAAAATACACTGCCCAAAAACAGAAACGCTTAAATCACACAAGTGGAAAATCTTTACTGAGTAATACTGTCTGTAGTACTAGTGTGTTGTACCGTGTTAGCCATTATGGATGTAGTGAGAAGTCAAGCAAAATGACACCTTTTATTGGCTAACTAGAAAAATTACAATATGCAAGCTTTCGAGGCAACTCAAGCCCCTTCTTCATGTACACAAGATTAAGAATGGGCCTGAGATGCCTCGAAAGCTTGCATATTGTAATTTTTCTAGTTAGCCAATAAAAGGTGTCATTTTGCTTGACTTCTCACGGAGTAATACTGTGTAATTTGTTGAGAATATAATGATGTAACAACAGTCAATAGAAACCAAAATCACCAACCCACTGAGGACTGGATTCAACATCAAACCGAAAATCAAAGTCAAAAATTGAAATCACAGGCTGATCCAACTTATGTGAATTTCATCACAACAACTCATAAAATTTCACAGTTGTGTGTATGGCCACCACGTGCCTGCATCCACTTTCAGCAACGAATGGGCATGCTCCTGATGAGCCGGCAGATGGTGTTCTGAGGGATCTCCTTCCAGACCTAGATCAAGGCACCGGTGGGCTTCTGGACAGAATTGGATGCACCAATACTTTATGTCCCAGAGGTTCTGAATTTGGAACATGCAGGCCAGTCAATGGCATCAATACCTTCTTCATCCAGGAACTGCCTACACATTCTGGCCACATGATGCTGGACCTTGTCCTGCACCAGGAGGAACCCAGGACCCATTGCACCAGCATAAGGTTTGACAATGGCACTGAGGATTTTATCCCAGTACCTAACAGCAGTCAGGGTACCATTCCCTAGCATGTGGAGATCTGTGCAACCCTCCAAGGATATGTCTCCCCAGACTATCACTGACCTACCACCAAACCGGTCATACTGGATTATATTACAGGCTGCATAACAGTCACCATGTTCACCGCGTCTCCAGACTGTTTAATGTCTGTCACATGTGCTCAGTGTGAACCTGCTCTCACCTGTGAAGAGAATGGGGAGCCAGTGGCGGGGCTGCCAATTGTGATATTCTTTGGTCAATGCCAATCGAGCTGCACAGTGATGGGCTGTGAGCACAGGTCCCAACAGAGGACGTCAGGCTCTCGTGCCACCCTCATGGAGTCTGTTTCTGACAGTCTGGTCAGAAACATGAACACTAGTAGCCAGCCTGAGGTCATTTTGTAGGGCTCTCCTGTTCCTCCTCACACAAAGGAGCAGATACCGGTCCTGCTGCTGGGTCTAGCTCTCCTCGTGTAATGGTTCATCTTCTGGTATCTCCTACATGCTCTGAGCCTGTGCTGGGAGACACTGCAAAACCTCTTATGATGACATGTATGGATGTGCCATCCTGGAGGAGCTGGACTACCAGTGAAACCTGAATTGGCTGCAGGGACTGCCTCATGTTACCAGTTGTGACAAGGACACTAGCAAAATGGGAAACTACAGAAGAATCAGTCAGGAAGGATAAGGAGAGAGCAACTGTCTGTGGCCACCACCTGTATATTCATTCCCCTTTTCGGGGTTGTCTTGCTGTTGCCTCTCCAGTGCACCTGCTGTCAGTTTCATTTGCACCAAAGCAGGTGAAGTTTATTCACAATCGCTTATACTTCCTATCTGGACAGATTGTTATCCCTGAAGCTTAACTGACTTGGTGTTAGACTGTGATGCTTAAGGGTTCCCTTAATTATTTTGAGCAGTATATATTGTTTACGCCTGCTGGCTTTCAGCTCATTGATCACAATTTCTTTTTTCTGTAATGTTTCCCTAAACTTCTTTTGGATTACAATATCAACAAGGAGAGCCATGGGTTAAGTGTCCACAAAAAGGAAAGTCGGTCACTTCCAACCTAAGGGTAAGGGGGATTTTAAATATAATTTCTATTAATCTGGGTGACTGACTGCCTTTTGTTTGCATATCAGCCTGAAGCCCACAAAGTTTTTTATAGTATATTGAGACCACAGAAAGCCATATGGGCGTATAAATCATGACAAATAAATCATGAATCTTTATTTGTGTGGCCAGTTCAATTTAAAATATTATTACTTTACTGTTTGAGAAATAAGCATGTATAGGTCTTGATATCTTGTATATTAGGAAAAAAAATGGTCCTAACTCACTCAAAAATCTGAGAATGATGCAAATTTAGTCCTACTATTAAGAATAGGAATAATATCATTTTATCCATTTTCATAATTTAGGAAGTGACTCTTAACCAAGATTTAGGAAGATGGCATTGAGGCAGAGATCAGCACACACATCTCAGAAAAGGCTGAATGTTGAAATGCTAGACAACCATTACCTTGTAAAAAGATACTATTTGACAGAGATAGAATAATATGTGTAGCACATCTTGTAAGTTATGTGATTGCTCCATCTACGTGATGAGAAGCCATGCCCTAATAGCCAAAATTGAAGTGTTGGTAGTATTACATTCTTTGGCCACAGGGAAAATGCTTAAATCTTTGCTATTGTAAAGCTGCATGTCACAGCAAATGGTTTTTTGAATTTTGCACCAGCCTTTGGATTCGCTGATTAATATATGTCCCCAAAACTCCATGTGAGGTTATATTCAAAGCAAGCTGCATTTATGCAAATCACTGGCTTTCCTGGAGCTGTTAGTGTGACTGATGGCACGCACGTAAAGATCACTGCCTTAAGTATAGATTAGCATGCATATGTGAATAACAAGCGTTATCACAGTATCAACACATAGGTGGCCGTGGATGCAAACTGTATTGTACAAGCAAGCATATTATACTGAAGATATGCAGGGCTGAATGGGTGAATGTCACACAAGTATGCTGAGCTCTTCAATCAACAAACCCCTGGAATATTCACATTACACTTTATAATCCTGGGAAGGCAGACGACATTGGATAAACAGAGCCATACAGATTATGTGACTCTGGATGAAAATTGGAAACACTAAAAGAGTGAACTAAACAGTACTGGAACAGCCATGACTGGTTTCAGTAACCATTACATAACAAGGTGTTTCCTCTCACCATAAAAGCAAGAAGGGGATTCTTCTAAAAGTATGGCTATGGATCATCCACCTTAACAGGTTAAGTGTCTGCATGTCTATCTGTGTGTCCATCCAGTTGCTATGTCTCTCTCATTCCAAAAATGGTGCATTGCAAACATTAACACTGCTTTAACAAATCCCATCCTAAATGGCATATAACAGAGACATATGCATTGCATGGAGCACTGTATACATTTAAGGCTGAGGTGTAGCATATCTAGTTCATTAAATAATCGTGCCAGTTATTGGACTTTACTCTCATTCTGTGTGTCTTCCCATCTCGATGTTCATTACAGTATTACTCTTGATGTTTTTGCAAATGGCCCAGTTCAATACATGAATCTATAGTACTTCATGAGAGTGGCACAAGCCTTTATTTGAGGTAATCACGTTCCTTTGAGTATTATTATTAATATTACAATCTTTGGGTTGAAGAATTAGCATCAGTATCAGAAAGCTACAAAGTGTTGTCATGTTATCCATGGAAACTACAAAAAGTCATCCTGAGTAAAACTTTTGAGGTTCGTAGTGCCATAAAATCATGACATCAGTCATTCTCAAACGTGAATGCCTTCTCCTAACAGGGAGTAGGTGTAGAACATTTCATAAATACTTCATGTCCTACTCTGGGGTAGGGCAAATTCTTAACGTAATCAAACTTTTAGAGAAGCTCCTAGGGTTAATTCTAGATGCTCGACAAATACGCACATTGGTCTCTACATTGTGACGGTACAATTGAGGATGAGGAAATATTATTATTATTAATGTTCTTTATTTGCCTACCAAGGCACGGTGGCGCAGCCGGTAGCGCTGCTGCCTCGCAATTAGGAGACCCGGGTTTGCTACCCAGGTCCTCCCTGCGTGGAGTTTGCATGTTCTCCCCGTGTCTGCGTGGGTTTCCTCCGGGTGCTCTGGTTTCCTCCCACAGTCCACAGACATGCAGGTTAGGTGTATCGGCGATCCTAAATTGTCCCTAGTGTGTGCTTGATGTGTGTGTGTGTGTGTGTGTCCTGCAGTGGGCTGGTGCCCTGCCTGGGGTTTGTTTCCTGCCTTGCACTCTCACCCTGTTTCGGCTGGGATTGGCTCCAGCAGACCCTTCCGTGACCCTGTAGTTAAGATATAGCGGGTTGGATAATGGATGGATGGATTAGCCTACCTTATCATTACTACTGTATGTGCTTTTGGGAATCATATTTTGCCTACTTGTTTTACTAATAAAATAATGCAGGGCATTTTGGGTAAAAATAAAAATAAATTTGTGAAGACATTACAAGGCATTGCTAACAGTCATTAAAGCTTGATGGTATTGACATGTGTCAGTCTAAGCATACCTAGGACTATTAAAGCATGAACATCATAGGAACAGAGCTACAAAATATGACTTTGAACATGTATACGGTATTTCAAACTAGCAACAGTTGTATAATGCAACATATTTTCCAGTTACGTATTGTTTTAAGCCACCGATCTAGACAGATGATTTTTGTCACTCTGAACTCCATGCTAGACATCCTTTCTGAATTCACTTAAAAAATGATTAACTTGAGGATTCTGTATCCATCTGTTAGCCTCTCCCCATATAACAGCTACAGTACATTTAATTTTTGTCAACATTTTTTGGAAATTTTGGTATACATTTTTTTAAGTTAACTAAAGCAATATATTGGCTTTAAAATGTGTCTTGATAAGTAATGACTGTGCAGCCACATAAAGCAAACCACTGACTGACTGCTCCTTACTTAAGTGGACTTTGAATGCAACAGACAAAAATTCTCCTCGGTTCAGATTTTTGCCCTTGTTGTAGCCAACACTGACATTCATGCCAGGCAGCAGACACTGAATGTCAACTGCACACAAATCTTGTTTATCCTCTTAAAAGAAAGCCAATTCTTCAAAACATTTAAGGAACATTGAAATATCTTCGTAGTACATGTTTAATTATTCTATCCTTCCAGTGTCACGCCAGTCCCATCAAGCATACAGCGTATGGCAGGAACAATCCGTGAACTAGCGCAGCAACACCGTGTCTTCACATGTTTAACTATTAACAATATAGATTATTTAAATGAAATTAAAGTTTTATCTGTATAATATAATGAACATATTTTGCTGCATTTCATCTTAAAAATGATATTGTCATCATATGTAAATACGCGCTTTATAAATCGCTCAGGTTGTGCAATATTATAACTGTAGTGCAAGTTTACATTAAGGTGATTGTACTTTTAAGTAAAACCAGTTCTACAAACAGCATTTGATGGACTGATTGAGTGCGTTTATAGTTCTTTGGATGAAACTGTTTTTGAACCGCTAGGTCCGTACAGGAAAGGTTTTGAAGCGTTTGCCATGTGAGAGCAGTTCAAATAGGCAGCGTGTGCTTGATGCTGTATACCGATATTTCTCTTTCCAATCAGCTGCTCTGAGTGGTGCAGTGAGAGTAATATGGAAAAAGTTGATCCACTGTGGCAACCCCTAACGGGAGCAGCTGAAAGAAGAAAAAGAAGGTGCAGTGAGAGTAACAACGCTAAAGCAGCTATGGTATTTAGAATAGTTTGGCCATTCCGTGGACCATTATATTGTTACAGGTTAATTACAATCAGATGCATTAAACTAATAAACAATATGCGGTTAATTTCAGTGTATTTATAAAGCCGCGTCAGGGATGTGGATCTAAAAAAGAACGGGTAACCAAACATGAACAGTAGCACTGTTTTGATGCTGGGTGCCGCCAGTCTGCAAAACCGAGCACAGAACTTGCGTACGCCAGGGTATGAGCTACCATGGAAATGTGCGTGGCTTTACGCCAAGTTTAGGTTTTATACATCGCAATTTGAACGTGGAAACGGGCTTACGCAACATTTTTGTGCATACGTACCGTTTATACATGAGGCCCCTGTACTCACTGGTAAAATCCACATACTGAAATGTAAGTTCAATGCTACCAAATGAATGAGTACAACAGTAATACTACAAATTACCAAAATTCAGCATGATTTAAAATAGAATTATAAGCAAAGACTTTAAAAATACAAAGTTTATTATGGCAATGCTTGGCTACTTTAATGCACATAAACCATTGTGACAGTCAAGATACTCTAAAGTCCTAATTTTTAACAATCCAAAGCCTTTATTAGATGCACATTCACATTAGTTTCTCATGCTTTATTCACTTGATTTCAGTACCCACAATAAAATCCAGACCCATTACAAATTGATATGATTACTTTATGTGATTTTCATGTATTTTTGAGTGCTAAATTAAAAAATGATAATTTTTTTCCATTATGTAATATTTTTTTTTACAAAACACATAACATACTTTTGCTGTCAAATATTTTTTTTATTGTTCTTGCACTATAATTAATGATCATTTGTTTAATTTAAATGATAATTTGTTTGAATTTAATATTTTCTAATATTAAATTCTACATATGTTTAAAGCAAACGTTTTTATTTATTTATATTTTAACTACAAGAAGCACTGTTGGTTAATATGAAGGGACCTGAAAGACCCTACATATAAACCCCATGTTTTCCTCTGCAAGTGGGACAGCAGAGACAAGAACTGCCATTGGGTTCAGAAGGAACAGTCAGCTAGAACAAAGTAACACTTGGTGCCAAAAACATCATCAGTCCTTGCTTGGTGGGTCCTCACAAAGTGCTACTGCCACCGCTTCATATCAGACTTGGTTTAATGAAGCGGTGTGTCAGATCCCTATTTAAAAGATGGGCCTGTTTTGTGTATTTGTGTCTGAAAGTTTCTGGGTTTGTCTGAGGCTAAATTGAAAGAGGGCATTTTGCCAGACTTGTATTAGTTCTTAGCTGTTCTGGAACAATAAAGATGCAAATTTTAAAGAAATTATGAAAAACTGGTTAGTTAAGTATGAGGAATTTAGTTGCAACATGTAGCTCAAAATTTACTTTTTTTGATTCACGTTTGTAATTTTTCGATGAAAATCTTGCAGCGGTGAGTGAAGAGCAGTGTGAAGTATTCCATCAGGATATCAAGGACAAGCAAAGATGGTACCAGGGATATTGGGATGTCAGTATTATGGCGGAGTACTGCTGAATGATTCATAAGAATGCACCAGAAAAAGTGTAAAAACAATAAGCCACCAAACAAAGTTTAGGATAAAAAAAAAAAACACAAAAAAAACCTAAAGAAGTTATGTGTAACTTAATATGTATTGTTCTTTTCTTTACATATATGTTTAAAAAATAATTATTAAATACAGTATGTTCATATTAAATTGATTAACAACAATACTGCATACATGAATTAAATACTGGGAGAGTCAAAATTATGTTAACACTAATGGTGCTGCTATGTATATATGTACATACAATTTTTGTGGACAATTTATGTGCCACATATGGTGCACGTGCTGAACATGATGGCAAACAGGTTGAGACATTCCTGTAATTCATCTTGCACATATGAAGTATGTTTTGTGAATAAATTGTTTCCGCCATTCAAATGTTGACATAATTTTCACTCACCCTGTATGTAAATAGTTAACTTTTAATTACATTTCTTTTCAGTTTAGTGCTTAAATATCACATGCTGGAGACATTCTAATTATGCTTTTATTGTGTTCACGAATGCCAATAAAAATAATTATTCACAGTTAAAAAAAATTTCACAAGATTAATTTTGCAGGCCTGTGTTACTGTATCGGTCCCATGACTTATAACCTCATTTTTTTTGTGCTCAAGTCTGCGGTTGACTGCTGCAGATGCAATACTGTCAAATCTGCTGGCACACCATTACCATCACTTCTTTTGCTTTTTCTAGTATGGGTTGCAGGAACAACAGGCTGAATTGGGCTGATCAGGCTTCTTTATACACCAAAAGCTTTCACTAAATCTTCCTAGGTAATACCTGGATACTCAGAGGACAACCGTTAGATATAATCCCACCAACATGTCCAGCTCTGTCCCACTGTATTCTCACAGTAAGGCCTGTTCCTTGAACTTGTCCCATGGGAGGTTTCAAAGGGATATCCTAACTATTCCCAAATCACCTCATCAGGGCCCTTTTCATCAACAGAAGCAGTGGTTCTATTCTGAGGTCCTCCTGTATTGCTTAGTTCCTCACCCTGCCATGAAGAGTCAGTCTAGCAACCTTGCACAGTAACCTCATTTCAGCATCTTGTACATGTGATCTTATTCTGACAGCAATTGCCCAGAGCTGGTTTAGGATGGCAATATGGACTGACCAGTGATTTGACATTGCCGTCCATGGGCTTAGCTGTCGCTTCACCACTACAATCCAGTTCAAGCTTCATAAAACTACTGCCACTGCACCAATTCATCGGTAAATCTTAGAATCTAATATACCATCACTCATGAACAACACCACTAGCTACTTTAACTGCTCCACTTTGAGCAGCTGCTCACTCCTTATCTTCACAGAAGAATCAGAGATGACCAGGACCTCAAATTCCGAGGTGCCAATTACCATCCACACTACATCGTACTCAACCGTATAGCAAACGTCACAGTATTACTGAGAGATTAAGAAGCACACAGTATGATTCCCACATTAGTCTGGCCCAAGAAGACATTTGTTACCTTAACAGGAATTAAAACTGAGACCAACTCTAAATTAGAAAATAATTATATATAAGGCAGGACTACATTGTAATCACAAGTATGAAGACCTTTTATTTTCCCATAGAAGAAAAGAAAAATTATTTCATTGTGGAGGAAATAAAACTGAAACATGTTGGGAGCATTCAAAGATCACTCAGGAGCAGCTCTACAAATTCCACCTTAATAGCAGAATATATACTATAATAAAACAGATAAATAAGACCTACTGTCATTAGTTCCTTCTGAAAGGATTTCTTCACTTTGTTGTCAACATTATTGCAGTCCTCTTTCAGCTTCTCCAGAACAGAAGCTACTCTTTCCGGTTCACTGTCCAAATCTGTCCGGCAAAAATATGATAGTGGTAAATTTGTGTAGTCCAGAGCATCAGCAAAACACCTCCAACTTCCAATGTTCTCCATTAGCAGCGTTCGTACAGAGGCATAAATATATGTCAAAAACTTGCAGGGCTTCAGAATCTGTTCCAACAGCAAAAGTGTAGTAAGGTCAGGTCCGCTGAAAAAACTAGGCTTAATTTTGCCAACCACCAGCACATTTTTGGCGTGCACAAGTCCAATTTTACCTTGATAATACCCAATGTACCATTCTTTGGTCCACAGCTGTCCTTTCAATTTTATTTTTTCCTCACTCAACAGAGCAACAACATCTGCTTTCTTGTATTCCAAGAGATATTGATTCTTATTTTGCCTTACAACTGTTTTGAGGAGTTTACCATATTTCAAGCTACCGATGCACCGATCTTGAAATATGGGATATTTTGTGGTTACTGCCAAAGGAGACAATATAATCTTCCCTACTTCCTTTCTTTTCAGAAACCGCCTTTGGCCTGCTATCTTCATTCCCGTTTTAGGAGGTGGCTGTGGTGTCTGCACACAGAACTGAGCAAGGATCCCATCAAGGTCATCCTTTACCTGAACCCGAAGAGTAAAATCAGAGATATCCTCTGCATTGCGGGAGGTAATGCTGTAAATGAGCCGACTCACTTTCCCAAGCTTCACCTGAAATCCTCGTACAACCTTGGCCTGTTCACTCACCTTTACCTCAAAGTTAGACATGTTGGAGTACATTCCAATTCTCAAATCTTGTGGCTTTCCAAGTACAAATTGGTGCTTACCCCAAAGCTGCAAGGCAACTGGTGGAGCATTGTGTGCCTGTTTACCAGCTTCAGTAACCAACAAAGTTTTAGGGGCACAGTCATGACCAAAAATGGCGACTACCGTTTTAAAGGATGGATGAATATGTTTTGGACCATAAACACCAAGAGTCATTTTCTTCACAACATGATCCCAAACTGTGAAAGGATAGGTTACATTCTGTGCCTGAACTACAACTGCAATATACATACACGGTTCAAGATTGTCAAGCTGAACTTGCACTGTATCACCATACATGTAGACTTGAGGTACAGGAGAATAAGGGCCTTCTTTACAATCACTCTTAACACAAACAACCTCAGCTACATTTCTACTGTCCTTTTTCACTTCTACAGACACTTTCATTTCAAGAGTTATGAATGTCTTCACCTCCATGTTACTCAGTTTAATCTCCACGACTGGGCTTACTGTGGAACATTTATCACCACTAAGTTCCAAGGGTGGGTCTAAAAGAGCTTTCATGGAAATCTGTTGACAGTCTCCGGGCGCAACATGGCCCTCTGGGACATGAATGCTAATGTTCGTGTCTGGGAGCTGGACTGCCCCACCACAGCTATCCAACTTACACACTATGTTTGTTTCCACTGGTTGTGTCTGTCCCCACCCAGGGTTTTGTCCAAGGGAATCTAAGTCATGGCATGATCTGGCTAATTTTCTATGATTTAGCCATGCTGTCCGGAAGTCTTCCCTACTTTGAAACTGCTCAGGTGATGGGGACTTTAATCCAGAGAAGAACCCACCCATTGGAGCATTAGACTGAGCCTGCAGAATAGAAAGCTCAGATAAGCTGTACGAACGTTTACTCCTGAAGAAAGGATTGTCCCACCTTTGGTTCACATCTAGTTTGGGACTAGAAGTAATGTTACCAAAAGTGTCATTACTGTCAATTGTTGAGAAGCTAGTGGTTGTATGGCATGGTGTGTCAAAAAGAAGCAGATCAACAGTATTCCTCATGGTTTTATCAATGTTGTTTTGACTGAGTGGATTCTGAACTGTGCTGCTAAGAAAGGGATTTGTAGAAGATTGGCTCAAAAAAGGATTATTTTGATGAGTCTGCTTAGTGTGCTTTCCAAGAACATCTGTCCACTCTCCAAGGTGGTCCAGTTCCTTGGCACCTTCATCTGCACTGTCTGTAAGATTGTCAAACATTCCACTGTCACTGAGAAAAGAATTTCTATGACCAACTGGCTGCACATATGCTGACGGGATATAGCCCATTTCAGTGTTATTGTGGGCATACCACCATTCTCCTCCTGATGTGTCCAAAACATACAGATGGTCTCCCTTGCAAAACTTCAAAGTGGTGAAGCTAGTGGGGCAATAATCCTTTATGGCAATGACCTCTCTTGCATTTCCAAAGGAAGAGGAGTTGTCCAATCTTAAGGCACTTGGGGAAGGCACTGAAAAAGAGAAAAGAAAATGCATTAATTTAATCATTTCCATATGCAGGTAAAATTCCATTACAACGAACTGCCAGGGACCTAAAAAATATTTTGTTGAAATGAAAATTTCATAGTAATGAGATTCTGTATCTGTCACTATAGTGCTTTCATGAACTTGCGTCCAGACGTTTGCAATCATTTCAATAGCTTCTTTCGAGTTAATTTTAATCTCCTGTCTACAAGTTATGCTGACAAGCATTTTTCACAGCATTTCCTTGCAATACTACACTTTCAGGGTGCAAATGATGCCCAAATCCAATGGCTGAAGCACTGCTGTGCAATTGGGAGGGAGGAATTCAACACAAACATTATCTAAATGTGGAAGCATGTTGTGGGCAGCAGTTATCAATCAGAAGCCAAATCATCCTTTTCTTCTTATACATATTGTGAGGTTTCTGAACTCTTTTGGGATCCCCCCACCCCCCACTGTGAAGCGCCACAGAAGCAAATCCTAAAAGATTGTGGTTGCGCTGTAAGTCCTTGTCTTGCACCCCAAAACATGAGGCTGAGTCTCAGTACTTTAGCAAAACCAGCTTTATTCAGCTTGAAACAGCAACAGCACGGTTATTTATTGTAGCGGGATCTGCCACTCTCTTATACACAGACACAGCAGTGGCCAGGATAGTGGCCAAGTAATCCTGTTCCCTGCATTTACAATGTTTCTTGCATCACCCATCGAGATCTTTTCTGTTTTCGGTGAAGAGCCGCAGCAGAGCTGTGAGCCTGCTGTTGCCCCGGCAACATATAAACAGTCTTCCACAGCCGCGGTGATCGCACTTCAGGACTCTCTTCGCCGTGTTGTCCTGTTGGGGGAGGTCCCAAGAGAGTTTAGAACCCTCACATTTTTTTGAATGAGTGCCGCATTAATAGGAATGTTTCTTGAACGAGCATCACTGAACCACATAAAAACAGCTTTTTTTGACGTCTTCAAATGCAGCTGTTTGCATACATTTGCAACCTGAGATTTTTTTTCTTTTTTTTTGCTCGGTCTTTCAAGAAAGTTGACAGTGTCGATGGCGAAATTCTGAATTCACTGGCGACGTCTTTTTTTTTTTTTTTTTTTTTTGCCGCAATCAAGAGCTGCAAAAATTTAAAGGTTTTTTTCTTTTAATATGAACTGTTTCTGTCATTTTTTCGTGTCTGCCATTTCTATAGGAGGGTGACAATGAGTTAAATTCCAATGGATGTTTTTCAAATGTTGAAGAGCAATAAGCAAAAGGTATCACTGAAAACCATCCATCCATCCATCCATTTTCCAACCCGCTGAATCCAAACACAGGGTCACGGGGGTCTGCTGGAGCCAATCCCAGCCAACACAGGGCACAAGGCAGGGAACCAATCCCGGGCAGGGTGCCAACCCACCGCACTGAAAACCACCGAAAACAAAAACAGCAAAAAAACAGTATGAAGAAAGTTTGAAGAAAGAAAGAAAAATTTACAATGTTTCTGTTTGGGGATCGTTGTGCACAACTGAGCTGCAACCACAGAACTAACTGCTCTGTGGATGATTCACTCAGGCATTTCAAGGTCTTTTGGGCACTTCGTTGTAGTGAAAGTATCTGCTGAATGTATTTTGTAGTAACAAGATTTCAACAGACTCGTGTCATATGGGGAAACTGTCGGGACCATAAAAATACTTTGTTGTAACGAAAACTTCGTTGTAAAGATCTTCATTGTAATGGAATTATACCTGTATTGTAAATTTTTCCGCCATATGACTTTAGTCATGTAGCTGTATCCCCATCCAAACATACCTGCCCTAAACATAAACGTTGAAGCTAGATTTTACATGTGGACAAGGCATTTTCCAGCAATGTACCTATAAAGAGAACTCTGCAAATTAGGTAGAAATCTTTGTTTCTTAAGATATGTAGTTTCCTAATAAATATGCCAGTCAGTATCCGTCACATGTTTAAGAAAAGCAGAATATGTACGTATATTCCTGGCAATGGGATGGTGGAGGCAAAGCTGCTCAGTTTCAGCCAAAGTAAAAAAAATAAATAAATAAAAAAAAAATTTTAAAAAAAGGACTAAGGACTAAAAGTTGCAAGACTTTTTAACAAAAGCCAAGAGAAAAGTCTCAAAAACAAATGCTCTACCCAGCCTTTAGAAATTCACTGCAAACATGTTTTTAATATAAGGTGCAGTATGTAGTTGAAAGTATAACTGCACGAACACAAGGAACAATGAGAATACCATACAAAGCATCACTCTATGGAAATGTTCTAGATAACTTCAACAGCCAAGTAGTGCAACTGCTACAAAGTTCATTATAAGCGGATATACTAATGTTTAATTAACATATTTACTCTACAACTAGTTGGTCATGTTATACATAAAATAAAAACTGTGAAGTTAGAAGCACAGTAGTGTAAAAAGACAAAGGCAGTTACTGAATCTTTGTGTTAACGACATATGAAATTATAAAGGTGCCACCTAATTGAAAAGTCCATTACACCATCCGCCAATTTTCTAAACCCATTTAATTCAAAGTCAGCATCACAGGAGCCAGACACTTACAAACTAATATCTCAATTAACTGTTTTCATTACTTTTGTATTGTACAACATTCACATATAATAAGTGCTGATAGGGTGATGGTAAGAAATTATAAAACTGTGCCTTTTTATTTTCAAATGTTACTACAGCAAAGCCTTCTGCACACACACACTTGCACAATATGGACATTTTATTTTTATATACAGCACATTATTTAATCTCCTGTAGATATGCAAGCATCAAGTCCATTTTATACAGTATCACTTAAGCAGATGATTCACTTTAATTTAAGAGCCTGCTTGCATTAAAAAAAAAAAAATCAAATCCACTTAGAAAACAGAAAGACAAAAATCACAGATGACAGAATTCAAATAAGTGTGAAAAATGCACAGAAGGTGTAAAATCTGACAGGAGAATAGAAGCAGCCTTAACAAATGAAAAAATAAGTAAATGTGAGATCGATATGTTCAAGAAGTCAATGTACAATTTTTTGTGTGTTTTTTGTTATCCGTAGATACTCCTGGATAAACCCATCTACGGATAAGCGGGATAAGCCAGCTCTCAAATGTCTAACCAAACTACCATGAAAAATGTACCACCTCTAGATAAGCTGAATGTGAATATTTAAAACAAAATCAGTTCTTGAAAACAAAATTGCTTTTTAAAATGACAAGTAACCTAATGCAATACTTATTTACAAAACATGGTGTACATGGATGGGCTCCAGCCATCTTGACACAGTTAGTAAGGAAGAAGCTAAGTACTTGCATAGCATGAAATCAAATGAAAAAGAACTGAATAAAAGTTATAGGTACACATTTAATTCTAAAGGGTAAATTTAATCCAACCAGGACGGATGTTATTTACTTCCCCTCACTTGAAGGTTAAGAGTGCTTGCAAAACCCATGAAAATGATTCAGTTCGGCTGGGTTTCTGGTAAGTTTCATGAAGGTTCCTATATGGGCTTAAGGTTCAATAACAAACGTAGGTCAGGGAAATATGCAGTTTTTCATACAAAAGAAGAAAAAATAATGCACACCTTGTAATGCTTTAAATTTTATAATAAGTAAATTATATAAGATATTTAGTTACCTATTTTTGTAAGTAATGAGTAATGTAATCAAGTTACTTTTAAAAGTAACATTCCAAAACAATGCTTGAACATGACGGGCTTTAATACGGCGGTAAATCAAAACAGCAAAGGCAGTTTGAATACTACGCTGTAACCAAACGCTGGATAGAAGCTGGCACAATACAACATGTTCGTGATTGTTTATGGGTAGTCTGAACATGCATGGCGCAGCACTCTGCTGTTAGTCTAGTTGAAGCTTGAGGTCAAATAAACTCAGGTACTCTGCTGCGGGATTGCACCGTTGTTGTGCAACATACCATAGTGAGATTTCTATATGTACCAAATTCACTGCTTCTTGGGGTCAGAGAAGGAGAACAAAGTTGCGTACTAACTTAGACCACCTCATGAGCAGGTTTAACAGAAAGTTACAAAAATGAATTCCACATGCATCTGACAGACTGTTACGAACATGAAAAAGCACTGACCTGCCATGAAAAAAATATGGAAACCATATTTTAAATTCATGTTTGGACTGAAGTATAGCGTGATACTGGACTGAATATATTTAACGCAATACCACAGACAAAGACAAGCGATGCATGAAAACATTTACTCCACTTCATATAAGAAATACAAAAAAAATGGATCGACATACATTTAACCATTAATCTTCAGCAGTGCATGAAGTGGAAACAAGCACTGTACTCTCTTTTTCTTGAGTTTTTGCTCCTCCTCCCAAAGCACTGCAAATATTCCATGATTTTTTAATTGAGCATTTAAATCCCCCTTAGAGTTTCAATCACTACAAGGTCAGAGTGGGGGATACCAATATGCAGCGATTTACTGCCAGGACTCTGTGGTGAAAAATTTAATAAAGCAATTTATTGCTGTAAGTGCCTTCCTATCCTCTTCTAGCCATGATCTTCAATAAAATGAAACCGAGTTGGTGTTCCTATTTAAAAAAATTGTTTAGCTGTTTCAAAACATGTACACTGTTTGGTCTCTTTGGTCATGTTTCTCCAGAGTATCATGGAGGTATCTTTGCTGGCGTCCCCCAGATCTAAGATCTCTAATAATATGTATCATATAGACCTTTATGCTCTGCTGTGAAGTTTGTGCTGCGATGAGACATTGTATACAATTAGCTCCTGACTAGGTATTTTAAACACTTGTGTGACTGCTGGATTCATTTACTTATTAGGAAGACGGGCACATAAAGAATGACAACTCTTCTGTATGATCTGTGCAACTGTGAAATGAATTAGAATGAGACAACTATGTTTCAGATACAATTCTGCTAATATTTGACTCTCATCATCATTACTCTCTGTATACACATTTCAAGGCCTTTTCATACATTAAAAAATTACTGAATACTCACATACTATACATTTAAGATACAGTGGAACCTTGGTTCACGAATGTCTTGGTACACATACAAATCGGTTTACGACCAAAAAGTTCGCCAAACTTTTGCCTCGGTTCACGACCACACACTCGGTATACGAACAAACCAGTTTCCCTTTCGGTTTGTACATGTTCAGTCTCTCCCTGTGCATTTCCTGTGCAGCGAGCAAGAGAGAGAGAGAGAGCGAGAGAGCGCGACACACACACACACACACACACACACAGAGGCAGTGTGAGAGAGACACGCGCACACACACAGGCAGCGAGACAGAGAGGGAGAGAGAGAGAGAGAAAGACGCGCAGACACACAGGCAGCGCGAGAAAGAGAGAGACGCACACACACAGGCAGCGCGAGAGAGAGACAGCTGGACGCATAAGGTAGGAAGGCAGTTAAAGAATGCACTGGGCTTGATTTTGTTTTCACTTCTGTTTACAGCGATCGGTTTGTAGCGTGCATTGTTGCAATGTTACTTTTCTTGGTGGTTTATTAAATTACGGATTTTTTCAAATGTTAATTTTTTTCCCTGTGCTTAAAACTCATTAAAAAAAAAAAAAAAAAGTGTTTTTGGCCAGCGGTTGGTAGCGCTATAGCGTGAACTATTGCAGTGTTAGTTTTCTCTGTTGTTCAAGGTTTTCTAAGTGTTATTCAATGTTTTTACATTTAGTTTACTATTATGCTGTGCATTCTATGGTTTAATTAACTATATTTGTGCTTAAAAACTTTCCACTGTACTTACATATAACCTCTCAAACACAAAAATGCATTAATATCTATTAGAAATTTACATTTACAATAAACATTTACAGCAGAATACCTCTTTTGAGATCTATTCTGAATGTGTATTTAACGTCTTAGTTTCTAAAGAACAGCCCTTGGTCACCTCTTAATGCGGAAAATCATTTAAAAGGTTGCACATAAAATAAAAGGACTGCTGTAATCTTTGTGGAAGGCAACGAATATAAAAAAAGAATAAAACTATGCTAAGATGAAGTCATAGTCCAAGAAGAATAAACAATTACCTGTAAAAATATAATTGGTCAAAAGCAAAAATAAAATAAAATCCATAAAGTCTATGAATCAACCCATAGATATTCATGGCAAGTTATAGTGCTTTAATGTTTTTATTTTTACTACAGGTATAAATTTAATTTTATGCTTTATTCATTTTATAAGCTGGAGGGCTAAACCGCCATCTTAATAATTCTAAACAATGGTGCTTTTCTCTATTTTCTCCATAACAAGGAAGCTTCTGGCCTTTTTCACTGGTTAATAATCCAGGAATGCCTGCATGTTTCTGTTGTAAAAGTAAAAAAATAAGCTAAAACTGGATTTACGTTTACAGTTACAAGTAGATCTTACTTTGAAAGAACCAAAACAAGAAACAATCATAAACATCCATCCATCCATCCATCTTCCAACCCGTTGAATCCGAACACAGGGTCACGGGGGTCTGCTGGAGCCAATCCCAGCCAACACAGGGCCTAAGGCAGGAACCAATCCCAGGCAGGGTGCCAACCCACCGCAGCAATCATAAACACTGCATCTAAAGTATGGTCAGACTAATTTTATAACTATTCTGAGAAATAATGGTCACAAGACAGATCTTATTACACATCCAATACCAGTACTATGTGCACACAGAGTAATAAAGTCCAGAGTCATCACATGACCAAGTCTAGGAATGTGCATGGAAACAAGGAACCCAGAACAAAATGAAGAAAAGTGGACATGGTAAATAATAAAACTTCACAATAATAGTATCTTTGTGAGCAGCATCTTCAACATGTCTCCTCCAAAATACTCAAGTTCATAAAAATACCACCATACACAGGCAGATACAAATGTGTTTACCTTTTACATCACTGAAGCTTGGCTCTGATAGTTCACTGGTCAGGTCAATGAGAGTTCCTTCTGATTTACAGCGTGGGAGCCCATTATGATTTGTGGCTCGTATTCTGTGGGCAGCCATTTCTGTCGTTTTTTTTTTATCCACTATCAGTCATCCATACTGAATATGTAAGTCCATACATCTAAAAGAAATTAAAAACAAGGAATGTTACTGACCATTATCTTAAACAATGTAAACATCTTCCATCTTCAAATTTTATTTTATTGTACTAAGCAAACATCTACTGTATATGTTTATCTATGTGTATAATATATCTATAGTAGCAGCAGGATCCAGTATTGCCTGGGTGAGTAATTTT
Organism: Erpetoichthys calabaricus; assembly: GCF_900747795.2. NCBI lineage: Eukaryota > Metazoa > Chordata > Cladistia > Polypteriformes > Polypteridae > Erpetoichthys > Erpetoichthys calabaricus. The sequence goes on from NC_041401.2 coordinate 109,236,375, forward strand.
AAAACAGAACTTTCTAACTTTTATTTGGCAGAAGAAGACACTTCACTAAATGCAGCCCTTTACTTATGCCCTAAAATAAATCTGGGAAAAAACACTGCCCTTAAATCTCAGTGTGGTAAAAAGGAAACAACTCCCCACCCGAGGTACCCCTGTGTCAAAATTGTGGGTTCCAAAGTAATCTGTGTGGAGTTGTATACATGATTAAATTCATTATATTATATATATATATATGCTGACCAACCACAAGCGTTACCAGGTAGGTAACCACCCATACAATCAGATTGTTATTCAGACTATGAATGCCATGAATTATATTATATACTGTATATGTATATTATATATATATATATATATATATATATATATATATATATATATATATATATATATATATATATATATAGTGCATCCAGAAAGTATTCACAGCACATCACTTTTTCCACATTTTGTTATGTTACAGCCTTATTCCAAAATTGATTAAATTCATTTTTTTCCTCAGAATTCTGCACACAACACCCCATAATGACAACGTAAAAAAAGTTTACTTGAGGTTTTTGCAAATTTATTAAAAATAAAAAAAACTGAGAAATCGCATGTACATAAGTATTCACAGCCTTTGCTCAATACTTTGTCGATGCACCTTTGGCAGCAATTACAGCCTCAAGTCTTTTTGAATATGATGCCACAAGCTTGGCACACCTATCCTTGGCCAGTTTCGCCCAATCCTCTTTGCAGCACCTCTCAAGCTCCATCAGGTTGGATGGGAAGCGTCGGTGCACAGCCATTTTAAGATCTCTCCAGAGATGTTCAATCGAATTCAAGTCTGGGCTCTGGCTGGGCCACTCAAGGACATTCACAGTTGTCCTTAAGCCACTCCTTTGATATCTTGGCTGTGTGCTTAGGGTCGTTGTCCTGCTGAAAGATGAACCGTCGCCCCAGTCTGAGGTCAAGAGCGCTCTGGAGCAGGTTTTCATCCAGGATGTCTCTGTACATTGCTGCAGTCATCTTTCCCTTTATCCTGACTAGTCTCCCAGTCCCTGCCGCTGAAAAACTTCCCCACAGCATGATGCTGCCACCACCATGCTTCACTGTAGGAATGGTGCCAAGTTTCCTCCAAACGTGACGCCTGGCATTCACGCCAAAGAGTTCAATCTTTGTCTCATCAGACCAGAGAATTTTCTTTCTCATGGTCTGAGAGTCCTTCAGGTGTCTTTTGGCAAACTAAAGGCGGGCTGCCATGTGCCTTTTACTAAGGAGTGGCTTCTGTCTGGCCACTATACCATACAGGCCTGATTGGTGGATTGCTGCAGAGATGGTTGTCCTTCTGGAAGGTTCTCCTCTCTCCACAAAGGACCTCTGGAGCTCTGACAGAGTGACCATCGGGTTCTTGGTCACCTCCCTGACTAAGGCCCTTCTCCCCTGATCGCTCAGTTTAGATGGCCGGCCAGCTCTAGGAAGAGTCCTGGTGTTTTCAAACTTCTTACACTTACGGATGATGGAGGCTACTGTGCACATTGGGACATTCAAAGCAGCAGAAATTTTTCTATAACCTTCCCCAGATTTGTGCCTCGAGACAATCCTGTCTCTGAGGTCTACAGACAATTCCTTTGACTTCACGCTTGGTTTGTGCTCTGACATGAACTGTCAACTGTGGGACCTTATATAGACAGGTGTGTGCCTTTCCAAATCATGTCCAATCAACTGAATTTACCACAGGTGGACTTCAATTAAGCTGCAGAAACATCTCAAGGATGATGAGATGATTATGGGAAACAGGATGCACCTGAGCTCAATTTCGAGCTTCGTGGCAAAGACTGTGAATACTTATGTACATGTGCTTTCTCAATTTTTTTATTTTTAATAAATTTGCAAAAATCTCAAGTAAACTTTTTTCACATTGTCATTATGGGGTGTTGTGTGAAGAATTCTGAGGAAAAAAATTAATTTAATCCATTTTGGAATAAGGTTGTAACATAACAAAATGTGGAAAAAGTGATGCGCTGTGAATACTTTCCAGATGCAGTGTGTGTATATATATATATATATATATATATATATACACACACACACATACACACACACACACACACACATACACATACTGTCACACATATGCGCGTCGGAGTCAGCTGAAGAGCTCACAAAGGGATAATTCCATGCCAGACCCCTCGGGGTGCACTAATCCTCCCTCTTTATCATTGGCAGACCAATCACGTGAAATTTCACCTGGACTGGAGGACGTCACTTCTGTTCCCGGGCCTAATGACATCACCTCCCCTGCCCGGCTTTAAAACCGCCATCTTTGCCTGTTATGTTTGTTCTATTGTTCCACTGAAGTCTGTTGAGATCTGTTCTATGGAACCAACTTTTCAATTTTGGCAGCCTAATTCGAGTATGCAGGCGGCTCCCCCCAAACCTCTTCATGTGTCTGTCCAATCTTTTCACAATATACATACAGTATATACACAAACACACTCTTATATAGTTTCTTGCAAACGTTTGGACACCCCAGATATATTTTACAGTTAGGATTTAAGTGATAAACTAAAAATGTAATAAATCAATAAATAAATAAAAAGCTTCATCTTATTCGTAATGTGGAGACCAAAACTGTCCTCCAAGTGAGGTAGCACTAGTGATTTACACAACCAAAGCGTAACTACTCTTGACCTGTACTCCACAAATTGTGATATAGTGCGTATCCTAATATCGTTAGAATTCCTGAACACTTCTTTACACTGTCTTGTTGCAGATGATGAGTCTGCTATGACTCCTATGTCCTTCTCATAAGGTGTACTTTCAAATTTTAAACCTCCCAGTGTGTATTCAAACTAAACATTTCTACTTCCTACATGATAATATGTTATATTTACTTACATTAAATATCATCTGCCACAAGATTGTATGCTGTCCACGCCCCTATGTAACAATTTATCTGCTTCTACAGTATTTGCCATGTCTAGTGTGGTATCATCTGCAAACATAACCAGCTTGTTGTTTATATTCTTGTGTAGATTCTTGTTAGTTTGTCATTATGTTCTGTTATGATAGCAGTCTTACCTGCAACTACATCACATATTAGTTGATTGTCATTAATTTTAACCAGAGCCTCAAGGTCAACATCAGCAAAGCAGGTACAAATGAACCAATGATCTCTCACCATACTAAAGGAACAGCAATTATGTGGGTGTTCACTCTTTTTTAATAACTGAAGGAACTGTTCCAATTGGCTGCTAAGAATTATTTGTTATTCTCTTTCTCTTCTCCAGGCCTCCTGTTGGTACTTTGTGCCACTGCTACTTTGACCATGACCTCTCACTTGAACGTTTAACAGGTTGCTGCAGATGAGCTGTCTTCATCAATGATGGACCCACTTTGATATTTCTGATGTATTCTGCTTGAATCATCAACTTTGCTGCCAAATGACCTAGGAATGTTGAAATGTTTTGTCTAAAATGATATTTTTCTGCTAGTCAAACATGCAGACCTATGGTCCTAAAATAAAATGTTACAAAAGGGTAGATACTGCATAAGCCAACAGTAAACTCTCCAGCCATTGTTTATAAACATAAGAACTTGCACCATATTATGAATTCTGAAAATGTATGTACCGTACCCTTCTGGATTATCAATAGATGGGCTTGCAGGGACCATGTTTTAAATACAATAAACTTTTCTGTCTACCAGTAAAACACCCACCAGGTTGAAGCTACAATTTTTTTTGGAATTTCCAGAACGTGTCAGGTATTAGCCTTTGATTAGGACCAAGACCAACTTGCTAGCCCCATTAGTTCATGAGTGATCAGGTGACGGAGGGCAGTCTTTAGCAATTTATATATACAGAAGATTGGTATTTGGATTCTTAAAAACCCTGTGTGTATGTGTGTGTGTGTGTGTGTGTGTGTTGGTATGCTGTTGTATTTACATGAAAAAAAAAATTGATACCAAACCTCTTGGGGAAGTGCTTGAAGCCACATTTTGCAGTGATTCAATATGGTTAAGTTGTCAAAGCATATACTGATTAACGTAGAGGAAACGAAATGAAGTATAAAAAGTACTACCAAATGTTCCAGGAGTTGAACTGCTGATGTTACACCTTTAAAATATACATTCTTATATACAGCTAATATTTTGTTTTCTTGCAGGCGTCTTTTGTGGTCTTTCCTGCAAAATCCATCTAATCTAATGTATGGTTTCAAATTATAAAAACAAGATGAATTGCCTCAAGATTCTCTTTCAGCAACACAGCAGCCAGAGCATTTTAAATTAGCTGAAGATGAGTTAGGGGTCACAGCTTGATAGTACGCTGCTAGTACTTCCTTACACTTAATGTACTTAATTTATGTAACTCACTGCTGAAATATGTCATGGGAGCAAAAATGTTGGCAGTTTTTAACCTCGGATTGCACTTCTTGCCACACTCGACTTTAGAGAAGTTCTCAAGAATGTCTGTCCATAAAAATCAAACAGGTAGAGGGGTATACTCTTCTGTTGTTTTGACTTTGGCTATATTTTGGCCTACATTAAAACATAATAAATATAGATAAGATATGGATATAGGTAATGCCAGGCATGTTCTGCATCACCACATTGAAACTGGAAATCGGCTATTTGACTTAACTTTTTGTTGTTCAGGAGGCATAGACAACATAAAAGTGCACATTTGTTACTTGAAATCAAATATTCTTAACACTTGCCTGCACATTGGAAAGTGCCAATGGAGGAATCATGTAAAGCTCACAATAAAATAAGCCATTCATTTGTCAAAACCTACTCCATCAGCATCAAGCACAAAGGCAGGTAACAACCCTAAACAGAATATCATTATATCACAAGACACATACATCACACTTTAGACCACTTGAAGGTTCTTATGAATATTCATGGTAAATTAACATAACCAATACAGAAAGTGCAAACTCCACACAAATGGTGACCATACTGTACAAACAAGCCTTGCACAAAAGAAGCACACATTTAAGAAGACTACATACTGTATAATCTCTTGTTTTATTTTAATATGTAGATGTGCTGCCCAAAAAGAAAACTATATGATGAAGAACAACTGTAAATTGAAGCTACAACCAGATGAAGCCAATATCCAATAAATGAAAAAAATAAATAACAGTTTTACTACCCAATTTTTCTCTAACATCTATAGACAAGTTTCAGGGCAAAGATACCTGAACATTCATGATGAAAAACTTTAGTAAGCAGATGTACAATCAGAATCACTTTAGTTGAGTGGCATGATGAATTTTAAATAAGGTGGCTCTAAGACATCAGAAAAGCCCACAGTGCCCTGTCTATCTCAGCAGACAAAAGAAGTGGACAAGTGGCAGTTTGAGTGCTTTCCTTTGTAGCCTAACCAGTTCAAACACTGTCAGCTTCAGGAGACGTTCTATGTTAGGCAGGCATAGAAACAGAAGGCTAAAGTAACAGGAAAGTCTTTGATGAATTAATGGTTAAAAAAAAAAACACATTTATTTACTTTTCAAACATGCTTACTTTAATACAGGCTCACAGAAGGCCATGGACTACGCCAATAGCATACTGCAGGAGCTAACACTGCAAAAGGTACACTCCATTTTAAAGCTCAGGGTCACACACCAGGCCTAATCTGCATCATGAATGCATCCAGGCGCCAGAGTATCCACAGAATATTAACGCAAACATGCAGGCTTAACATAAATCATTCCCAGGCCAGGGTCTGGACCCAGTTCTCTGGAAATGAGAGAACAAGCTGTTCACTACACCACCACACAGCCAAAACCTAAGAAGTATTCTAAACAAAGATTTGCTGATTTGAATTAGACTTACCATAGTGAATAACAGGACAAGGTTGGTTTCTCCATTAGGCCGCATCATAGCCATTAAATCCTTTGTCCCACTATAAACCTGTATTGCTTAGAGAAATGGATGAACATAAAAAAAAATATATCCCAGAATTGCTGGTGGTAGTGGATATGGAGTTGAGCTGAACACACACAGGCTAAAAGCCAGTCCACGACTATAATGTTGCCATGGACTTAATGCAGGATATCATGTGTTCCAGGTACAGGCAAAACAGTTCAAACCAGTCTAGTTCCACTTGACTGTGGGCTGTACTGGAAAGCGGGATTAGCATTTTTACCTTATCTATCCTAAGGTGGTTCGTCACATGGTGGGTGCAGCAACGTGCTGTAATCAGCGGATGCTCCCAACCTCCTCCTCCTATCTGAAGGTAGATTTGCTGAAATTGTTTGCACCCTTTCTTTCATTGTACAAAGGCTTCCCTCAACATACTTTCTGATTTAGATATCTATACATAACAATGATACCTTGTGGGATATGATACTTGGACCCCGTTATATTCTAAGAATTTAAAAAAAGATACTTCACAATACTTATCCAACAGTTCGTCCATTTTTATTTGTCCAACAAATGTATCTAGATGAGGGCCACGGTGACGGTAAAACATAAACCATTAAAAAAGGTTTTAAGACAACACTCTTTACATTTTCATTTTTAGCAAACAAGTCCCAAGCATTGGATCTGCTCTGGAATTATGTCAGTCTCTCTTTTTCTAAGGCATAAAGAAGTTTTTAGAAAAACACTCTACATTTATCTCAACAGCTATAAACTGAACCCATCAACTCTCTCTGATAATAAGCCTTTAAGGAAATGATCGACATTTTAGCACATATCCCCCTTCTTTAGTACCACAAACTAGATAAAAAAAATTAGCCTCTACTGTTTAGAACACTTCAGTTGTTGATCCCCAGTAGATTTCAACAGTGGGTGGAGTACGGAATGGCAGCACTTGAAGGCCAAAGGAAACAAAGTCAGGAAATTTTCAAAGACGAAGAGCAACAGGGAAACTACAAAGCAGCGTGTAACAAGATAAAGGAGAATACATGATAATAAGTCATGTTACGCACAGTCCTGCTCACTGCATGTCCTCAGAATGAAGCAACCAAGAAAATGAATGAAATGAGAAGCTAATTAAAAGTGGGGGGAAAAAAAATAAGGTAAAGGGCAGTGATGGCTTAAAGCAGAATTTCTCCTGTAATGGCTGTACTGTACAACCTTAAGCTCTTAGGCTATTTAAAGGTAAACCATTGACAGAATGCAGCCTATGAGCCCATGTAAAAACTCTAGGAGAAGAACACAAACATTTGCAATAACACTGACCTTCACGCTGATCCTGTTTAGATGCAGTCTAAATCTGTTCTCAGCTATGCTACATAATAATCAACTTATGTCGCTCCTCATCTAATGGCCATTAATGCTTGCCTTCCTCCATCCCTTAAAGTGGGACTGTGTCTGTTACCATGGCTATGACCTTGCAACAGAAAAGCATCTTGGGACGGGCTGTTCTTCAAACCCACTGCCCGAGCCCCCTCCCCCCCCCACCTCATTCACCCTACTCCTCTCCTCTTGTCTAATGTATTTATTTCTTCCAAATAAGTTCACCGCTTATTCATTTAAATCTTTGTTATCGTTAAGACAGTATTTATTTTGCTTTAATTTCCACTCTCTGCCCAGCAGAAAAATTTAAAATTATAATTATGCAGCCAGGATGAAAGACTTCATGCAAATGAAAAGTTCTCTTGCCTCGGAACTGGAAAGCTTATCTTTGGAAAGGGATTTGTTTAAGATGAGAGATGTGAAGAAGCTTAGTTTTTTTCTCCCCAATCAAAAAAAAAAAAAATTTTTTTTACATATCTAATAAATATAAAAAGAATCCTATTGAAAAGCAGCAGTAACAGGTACATTCATGGCACTATGACTCCTGCTAGTTACGTCTTTTCTGATGTTGTAGTTAAAATCTTCTCCACTTCAGGGTTATGTCTTTGTCAAAGTGGTGAGTTTGTTTTTCCTCTGTGATTTGTCTATGATGTCCAGTGGAGCAGGGGGTTGGTGGGGGAAGGTATGGCTACATCAGGGATTGTGGCAGTAAGCTCATGTTTTTTCCTCTCTGCCGAGTCCCTCTCTGGAATCTGGCAGCTTTGCATATTTCTGATAGTACTAATAATAGCAACGGTAACAGCTGCAGGTTTCACCCAAGCCAACACTAGCAGAAAAGCTTTTGCAAAGGCTCACATAATGTCTCGTTTCTGAAATGACCGAAAACAGGTTTTGAATCAGTGAGAAGGCAAAATCAACAGTTTAGTATGTTTTTATTCCATAACCCCAAGCCTTATCAGAGTGCGGACACTCAAAGATAAAAAGCAGAACCAATGTAGGGAATATGTTTAAACAAACTTGCACATGCCGTAAGACCAATCCTTTTTCTGAATGAAAAACTGCACCGCCACCAACTGACACCCTGTTTAAGGTAATCTCGTTCGTACTAACACTGGAAGTGATCCAGCTCACAATGAAGCAGCATTGTATAATGGAAATCTTTCTTGTACAGGAAAACATATGCCAACACCCAGAGAAACAAATCTAGTTATTGGCTGCTACAGACTAGTTCTCCAAGATGCACATGGGCTGCTAACCATTAATGTAAAGCATAATACTAGGCTAAAACTGATTCTAGTTTCTACTGTTTAAATAAAAAAAACATAAAAGAAAACATAAAATACCTCACTGTAACATTTTTCAGCAGGACAGCAGCTTCCTGAAACAAGGAGAAAAGCGTCAGGACTCCACATAATCCCAGAGAATCGCCCCCACACTTTGTTCATCCGTTTAGCATACAATTAGCAAAGCAGAAAGCGATGCCCTAAGGGAGGGTGGGAGGAAGCATCTAATGAATAGGAAATGCCTAACTGATTAGGAAGGCTATGGACTGACTAGACTTTGGCATTTTTTTCTTGCTTCACGGTGATTATATCATTTTGTCCAGAGCTTAAAAGTTAAGGGAAGATATTACACTTCCCTAAAAGGATTAGCAAAAGACATCACAAACCTCCACTACCTATCACCTGCCTCACATCTTGCAGATTCAGCAAGGGTCATCAGTGATTAGCCCCATTTTGCTTATCTTGTGAAATCTGTGTAAATGAAACTGTTCAATATCCAATAAATACTACTAGAAATCAAAACAAAAGGAGCTTACCAAATATATAGACAGTTTATGATCACTGATAAAATATTCTTCCAGTCATATCTTAGTGATGTGTGAGGAAAACCTGGAAGAAAACTTATAGTCAGTGCACTTACATGCACTTTAATAACCTGGCATAAGGATTTCTAAAATGTCATGTAAACCCTTATTCTGGTTAGAGATACTGGCTTAACACATAGAGATGTCGCTGAGAGTAACTCAGTTATTTGGTTGTGTAAACCCTTAACCGGGTTACAGTTAAGGATTTTGTAGTCTGTGCATGTCAGTTGTACTTGTCTCCCGCACATGTTTTTGCATCGCACATTCTTTCAACAGGCACAAATAGAGACGTTAACAAGAGAAATATTGGGGCAATTACATTGATCCTTCTCCTGTTTGAAATAATCTCTCATTATTTCCGAAATCGCTAAATTTATGTCGATAAGCTGAAAGTACAGTGCTAAGCTCTGGAGCACAATCTCAGGAGCAGTGTTGCGGGTAACACATTCAAAAAAAAAGTTAACATTGTCCGATTACTTTTTAAAGTAACTAGTAACCTAACACAACACTTATTACACTGAAGTAAAAATATTTGCAGTATTATTATCCCAGTGGCACACAGTGAAATCCAAGCAGAAAAGAGTGTGCTGCATGCAATCCAGTAAAAGAAACTGGACATGTGAAGGACATATATTTTCTAATCATGTCATATTCTCTCTCAATTTAATAAAACACTTTTCATCATTTTACTATTCCTGAGGTGGAAATATTTCTTACATTTAATGAAATCTTAAAACGCACTGCTGTTTTTACACTTTATTGGATCAAATGTCACTGAATGAGAATTGTAGTGTAAATGCTAAATCTGCCCTAAACAAGCTTGTGGTTTGCCATTCATGTTGTTCCATATTTACTTTGCTAATTTGGGGCAAAAGAAAAAGAAAAATTACACCTGGCCGTACTGGCCAAACAAATCTTAACCAAAGCAGATGAGCCCCAGATGTAGAATACTGAATAAACAATTAATTAAAAAATGAGTTTTGTTACACAACCAACACTCATACCTAAAGTAGTTCCACTATGAAATGTGAATACATGCCTGCCCTCTCCCTAAAACTACAAAAAGAAAGTGTCCTTGATTGTAACTATTTTAACTTCTAATGTCCATCCAACTTTAACTGTGACAAGGTCACAGAAAACACAAGCTTAAAAAAAGAAAATAATATATGCAGACTAGAGAACATGGACATACAGTACATTTATTTTGGCACTTGCAATTAAAGATTAATACAACAGCTTAAACAAAGAAAGTCAGTCAGTCAGTCATCATCCAACCCGCTATATCCTAACACAGGGTCACGGGGGGTCTGCTGGAGCCAATCCCAGCCAACACAGGGCACAAGGCAGGAACTAATCCCAGGCAGGGCGCCAGCTCACCACAGGACACACACACACACACACACACACACACACACACACACACACACACACACACACACACACACGCACACCAAGCACACACTAGGGACAATTTAGGCTCACCAATGCACCTAACCTGCATGTCTTTGGACTGTGGGAGGAAACCGGAGTACTCAGAGACACGGGGAGAACATGCAAACTCCACGCAGGAAGGACCCAGAAAGTGAACCCAGGTCTCCTTACTGCGAGGCAGCAGCGCTACCACTGTGCCACCGTGCTGCCCCCCCAAAAAAAGTATACCAGTCAAAGTTGAAATGAATAATTTTCTGCAAACACAGTAGTCCTTCTTTATACTGCTGCAAATGATGGAGGTGCTGCTGGTACAGGGTAGATATATAGTTGATTCCCACACTTTGTGTTTTAGACTTAATTTGAAATACATAAATGTGCTATTTGTTACACTGATTAACTCAATGCCAAAGCACGTTGTTTTCAAAAAGGTTTGCAAATTAATTAAAAATCAAAAGTTGACTGTAATATTTCTCTTCTTCAGTACTTCACTTAGTATTTTGTTGAACTGAATGGTACTACACTTCTGCACTAGTCGTACACTCCTTTTATTTATGTTTGTTTTAACTTTTCTTCAAAGAAATTACATAGACTTCTTGTGTACAGGTTACGCTCTGACCTTGAACTGTAGTTATCCCAAATCACTTGTGATTCTGTTTCAATAGAGCCATTAACTCCTTGGCATATCACATTTGGGGAAGAGACAACCACATAGCTTCTGTGGTCCCCTTTCAGTCTATTTACAGCACAAAAGCTCATTTACTGTCACACTGGGTTTAGAAAAGCAAGCCTAACTAAGTGACCTTGAGGTTAGTCATCTCCTGAAAGATCAAAGATTTAGGTAGCAACACCAGCGGTTTTGCCTGGATGATGAACAAAGGCTGTTTGTTTGATCTGTCAGTTTGTTTTTTTTTTCATCTTGTCATAAACTTTGAGGATCAATGTTGCTTAGCAGGGGCAACCATGGAGGCTGCACAAAAAGGATAAACAGCATAATTATGTGGAGTAGAGATGGGAAAGATGTTGATATTATTGAATAACATGGAATATTTTTAAATTTAGCTTTATGACCTGCATGTTACAAGGCATTACAAACTAGAGAAAATAAGATATGAGAATGTTGCACCAGTTTTCTTTTGTTCACAGTACCCATTTAAGCAAGAAAGCAAGAGATTATTTCGAAGTTTTAGGACTATCATGCTTAGTTAACTGCTGGCCCTAACTCATGAAAACCTGAATACTTGTAAGGATTTCATCAGGATTTGGATGCCCAGAGAAAGACAGGAGACCATAGCTATGAGCCAAATGTGAGTTTTTCCCTATTTGCATTGTTTGGCTCCAGATGCATACAATTTTTTTAATCAATGTTGAACAAGCAGCAGCAACAATGTCAGTTATCTGAGGCCAGGAGCATCAGGCACCTCACATGATGTCAGCGTACACCAGATTGGGTTGGCTTTGGCATCACAAGAGCTGCCCGCAGTTCTGATATTTGTAATGTTCATGAGCAATTTGCTGGATGGGCTGATTCTTAGCTCCACATCACCCCCAGCTCATCAAAAGACCACCATAACTTTAAGGATATTTTAAGGATAGGTAACTTGTGTCTAACTATAACATTTAATGGAATGCATCTTGATAAATTACTAGCTGTTCTCAATGATATCTAACAATAGCATTTGTAGAAAGTGAGTCAGTAATTTTCTAACCTGCTTATTCGTGAACAGGGTTGTGGGGGTGCTGCAGCCCATCCCAGCCAGCGCATGGCACAAGGCTGGAACAATTCCCTAGACAGGGCTCCAGTCCATTGCAGAGTCACAGATTCACTTAACTTGCATGTCTTTGGAATGTGAGAGGAAACCCACACAAATATGAAGAGAACATGTAGGGGGCACTCTGTCAGCAGTGCTGCCCTATTTGTAGAAAGTGAATTTGAAAATTATTCAAATTTTGCATTCTCCTGAATAGTTTTAAGACGTTGCAATTGAAAGCATTCAGGAAATCCTTCTGGCACAAACATGCAAGCTGCTTTATTCAGAGTTTTGCAGGGCTAATTGTCATCGCATAGCACATACTTTTCTACTTATGTCATTAAGTATGATGACAAGTCTGTCTTTCTAAAATTCCATCTTGAAGCTGTAAAGCTTTGTACTGATTGAGTGAAAAGCTTCAGCCATTACACAGAAATATACAAAGTGGACAATACTGGTTATTCAACAAATCTGTCTGGAAAATATTAATCCCACAGCTAAGGGTCAGAAATAATCAAATTTACACAGTTATATCTAAGAAGGTAACTGTAGAAATGGAAGCTTGAACTATTAATTACTGGCCAGTCACAGTGTAAGTTGTTGACACTGAAAATTTGTGGGATTGTGGGCAGCCAAAGAAATACTCACGGATAGCTATGTCTAAATTGTGTATTGAGAATATTGAAAGGATCATATGACAAAATATCTAAAACATGACCATTTTCTGAAAGAAATTGTAGCAGTGCATTTTTGTTTATGACAGAAAGTGAAAGTGATGGTGATTCCTGCAACAGTCTGTGGTTGAAGCCTTTGAAGTGCAGACAAAGTCATATTGGCATAGAAGGAGCTGGTCATCCTGCTAGATTGTTAAATTTCCCTGGTAACCAAGTGTATGTCATAGTAAAATAAATATCAATGGTAATTAATTGCTACACCACAGAAATTCATAACATATTTCTACCAGGTAACTTGTTAATGAATGATTATTTGAAGAGTTGTTGCATACATCCTGTACCAGAACTTTTTAAACTTTGCAATGTATTCTATCGATTCAAAACTGTAAGTAAAAAAAGCAAACAATCCAAACTAAGGCATTTCAACACATCCCAGATATGTGTACGTCTGTTTATCCTGTGACTCTAAATTGGCCCTGAGCATGTATAGGTCTGGGCTGTGATGTATGCTACAAAGGACCGGTGTCACATTCAGGTCTAATGATGCTAAGATATGCTTTGACCTCCTAACATTTAAATTGGATTTAGCAGGTCACAAAATGGATGGATAGACATTTTCTGTGAGCTAGAGAGAACATTTTGGGGAAAGAATAGGTAAAACATTAAAATAAATGCATAATGGGGACTTTCTGAAAACAAAAATGTCTCTAATGTAATTAATCACAATAATAAGGCTGTTTCACTTTATTATTTAATTTCAATAAACTGTTTGCATTATTGTAGTAAGCTAATTTACCTATTCTGATCTGACAGCAGGAGAAAAAGTAAAGCAAACACTGCTCTGCCCTCCATTACTCATTACTGGCAGTATTTATCTCTCTTTTATATAATTACAATGTTAAAAACTAGCTGACGCCCGCCGTAGCATACGGCGGTGAAAGAATAGTAACGGAAAACCGTGAGAAAGGAATTCAGAAATCAAGAAGAAATAAATACTTCTTGAAAGACGCAGTGTGCATATAGAATTTCCGGCCAAGCAGGATTACATGTGAAAGTGATAAATAAATCAGGCTTTCCGAATTTATGTACTATGGCCATGGCATCCTGATAGTTTTGTTGCATGTATCTTGGACTTCCTGGAAATGTGGACAGTAATATGATCATTTTGCCTACATGAACGTTGTTATTTTCAGCGTTTACTTGCAGTGCGTCTGATAGTTTGACGCGCAGATCTTGTTGATGTAATCTGAGATAGTTGAGACACGCGCCCTCTGTTTTAGTTTGCCGCTGGAGTGCAAAATACTAAATGTATTCCTCATTGCTAATCTGTACGCGTAAAATTGGCATTGAGTAAGCCTTATTCGTTTGGCAGTTCTTTTATCGGGAACATGTTGTAAATCTTTGTGCCAGCCAATGTCTCCATAAGGGAATAAAAGTGGGTAAACCATAGGATCGCAATTCATATTGAGCGTGGAAATCTGTTTACAGGAGTTGCCTATGGGATAGATGCAAATGTCCCTTTCGGCAGGCGTTTCGCCATCTTCTCCAACGAAAATCGCTACAACATCGGTGTGACATGTCGGGGCATTGTATCGTCGTAAATCCTGCCTAGGGGTTTCCTTGAAAACCATTCGTACAGATGCTGTTGGATTAGACTGAGTGATTTCATGCATGTGTTTGTATGATTTAGCAAAGGGGTTCATGGTTCTGAGCATGGAATCTAGCTGGAGAAGTATATTTTCGCTGCATGCAGAATTGCTTTATTTTGTAAGTGTACTTTAGTAGCTTGCGCTGTGTCAAAAACATACAACTGTCCATATCCTGGAGAGGTAGAAGTGTTAGCGTATAGTGGAGAGAATTGGTGATAAATTTGCACATGTATTTTATAACAGTATGGTCCGTGGCCAGGAGGTCGAGTAATCTGTGCACCCATGGAAGCAAACATTTGAGAAGAGTTGTATTCTCAAATGTGTTCACGATAATTTTTACCTTCTGATGTTTGCTTTGTAAGAAGCTGTTGTAAAGACACAGGTGGCTCCCACAAGGTAAAGCAACTTTACCATTGTGGCAGCACCTCAAGTACTTGTTGGATGTATTACGCTCAGCAGGCCAGAATAGTGCATGACATGAAAGACGATGAATAGGAATCGAGAAATGCCGTGTTGGCTGCATGTGGGCGGGACCGGTTTTAAAGTGGAAGCATGACGAACCAGAAGAGAAATATATATAAGACATGCAACAAGTTTACATTTTAATAAGACATGCTCTCAATGGCATTCTGGACTCATCTAAGTCTCACGCAACAAGAAAAACTTTGAAGCTACAAAAGCCGATTGAAAATGAGATCTTCATTAAGGAGAAAATATCCATTTTCTATACAGGATTTTTCCATTATAGTGTTAGACACAGAAGAGCAAGATACAAAGAAGAGAGTAACCAAACCTGTATAGTACACCTGTTCACTCCAGGGCACACTCATATAAACACTAACTCAATCACTCATACTGAGTCAATCTGAAGTTGCCAATTAGCCTAACATGAATGTCTTTAGAATGTGTCAATCCAGGAATCAAGCATGGAGTCCAAAAGCTGTGAGGCAGCAATAATAACCGCAGCACTATACTCATGCTCTAAACAGAAAAGTCATTTTCAATAACGATAATATTTTACGGAATCATTTACCATCAATGATCAAAGGTTTGAATGTACACACAAAGATGCAAATATATACATGACAATAAAGTTGGAAGACTTAGATAAAAAGCAAGCAAGGTTAGCACAGCACTAGAAATAATCTTTTAACAGATTAAAAGGTGTGATTGTTATATTTCATATGCAATACAGAAACTACAAATAGCACCAGACATTAAAGGAGAAATTCAAATGAATGCATATCAAGAAAGGTACACATTCAGACTTTAGAACTGGGATTCCAATTTTAAAAATAGTTTATATAGGGATCACAGTGTATGGAATTATTTGGGGCATTCAGTTTTAGAACACCATAGGTCTGAACTTTCTCCTAGAAGAGGATTCTATAGTGGACAGGTAACTAGTAGTTGTGTATATTAGCAAAATAAGGGCCTATCCATGCTGTTCAGTGCATATCACACTCTTAGCAGATGAGTTTCATACCTAGAATTCCAAAAATCACTGCACAGGATTCTCCAACACAAATTAACATCTTCTCTTTTTAAAGAGAATCATGAAACCAGAGCCCCTATGAAAAGCTAAATATATTGTGTCTGGTCCAAAATTAAACCTGAGAAGCTAAATAGGTCTGACACAGCATTGTCCATTGCTGTCCTCTTTACGTGTATAAAATGTAGCCTACTGCACAAAGGCAACTACAGAGTTTTTACTACTATGTAATGGTATCCCAGCCAAAATAACAGCCAAAACAGACAAGAAAACAACATTGTTTTACTAATGGGTGCAAAGCAGGAAAATGGTGCAAATAATAACCAATATGAATCAAACTAAAATAAAGCTAGGCTCTCAACATAGATTCTCAGTAATAGTGGTAAATCCGGACCTATAATTTAATTGGTTATAGCTTTCATATAGTGTACAAAAAATACGCAGTCTTACAACCTGTTAACCAACTGGCAAAAGCTTCCATGTAAAGAAGTTGTACTAGGACAGCAGGGAGAGGACAAGGGCTTGTAAAAGAGGAAGGGAACCAGCAGGAAATACTATATTCTGTCACTGCACTCACCAACTTCTACAGGAGAGTCCATAGACAGTGACTACATAATGCGCTGCCATAGCACCCACTTAGTTCAGAATCATAAGTTACTACAGAATTTAAACAGCCACCATTTGTCCAGGACAAAACACATGCTGCCTTAGAAAGGCAAACTGTGTGACTAGAAAGGAAAATGCTGTCATTTTCCTTTTTCTGTTAAGAGGTGACAGTTGTTATTCAAATAAAGTTACACAACAATTAATCATGCTGACAAATGTATACAGTACTGTATGCTAGCAGGGATGTGTGGCATTACACAGAGTGGAATAAAGATTAGGTTCATTCACTAAATAAATTCCTCAGGGGAGAAAAAGTTTGGCCATTAACCAAAATTTTACCAACTAAACCCACCATGGTGAGTAATACTGTATACTGTACCTGTGCCAAGTCCCAAAATGCCTCCTAGAGAAACCTCCCTAATAAACCACAGGTGCAGGCATTAATTTTGAAACAAAATATAGCCTACTGTTTTTCATATCTTTTTCCCTCTCAACATATGTATACTATATATACTACTACAACTATCTATCTGCATATATATGTAGAGAGAGACAGAGAGACAAACCAAAAATGAGGCGAAGTCAAGATCATAAAGATAATTCAACTGGGAATCCCTTATATCAATTTGCCTTTGTAATGCCTCACTGTGACTGCTCCTATCATTAACCAAGTCAGAACCTTTTCCTTTATTTTAGTAATACTGCTGTGGGTTGTTGTTGTTTTGTTTTTTTATTTTTATTTTTTTTTTTTTTACAGTATTTATGTTATTTTCTATTTATGCTATTTATTGAGCTTCTGAGAAAATGCTAAATTTCCCCCTTGGGACAAATAAAGAGCCATCTATCTATCTAAAAGAGCGAGCGAGAGAGAGAGAGAGAGAAGTTGGAACACATTAATAAAGTCTTCCAGAGTTTTATCCACAATAGTGAACAAAGAGACTAGCATGACACTGGCTTAAATAGTGTTGCACTAATGACATCACATAATGCAACTTCTGGATATACAAATAATAATAAATATGGCCCCAGGGCCTCCTCTCCCAGTGAGGGTTCAGGAGTATAAATGGCCAAAGAATCTGCCAGAAGGTATTGTTTTGAGTACCAATCCTCAGTTTAATCTGGAAATAATCAGGAAATAAACAAGACTTAACAGCCTCTCCCAGCCAAAGCCCAATGATGTACTGAGTAGTAATGTCATTGGTGCAGGGGTTCATGTGCCAGAAGTGATCCACTGTAAGCACAACATTTATACAGTGTGTGGGCACCTGGGGGAGCTCCCTAAACACCTAACACAACCAGGCTCGGACACAAACATGAAAGGCAAAGAATCTTTTATTGTGGGAAACTCTTCCCCAAGCATTTTTAAACCACAGCCACAAGTACAATTAAGCACAGGCACAATACGGCACAACTCTTATCTTCTTGCTCTGTCGCTGCCTCCTCCACGCACGTTTCTTCATCCTTATCCTCCCAAACCTGGCTCATTGATGTGAGGAAAGCAGCTACTTTTATCTAATCCACGAGAGTGCTTCTGGTGATATGACACTGCAGCTCCGAAGTACTTCCAGATGAGGTTGGAGCCCTATGGAGTAGGGACTCCCAAATCCCGCAGCTCCCCCTGGTGGCCCCCGCAGGACCAAACAAGGCTGCACCTCAGGACTACAAGTGCTACAAAGGATGGTCTCATGACAGGCTGTAGTAACACCTGGTGATCTCCCAGTGGACAGTGATACCAGCCATATTAGATATCACCCATCTAAAGTATACATTTTAAAATTGAAAAACTTTTGATAATTTTACAAGATACATATTTGTGACTTAACAAGTCCCACCAGATATAAGTATCAGGGCACAAAAAGCTTAAAAAAAAAAGACTTAAAAAAAATTCAAGAGATCATGTTCTACAAATTATCCACAAACCATTCATTCAACTCAATGAGTATAGGAGGTGTTCTGTCTCAAACGCTGTAAAACCACAGCAGTCCATGTCAAAATCTGTCTGATGAAAAAGTGGAACAGAAAATGGATAGCATAAACGTGCTCTGGTTAGCTTCAGAGCTATGGGTCATTTCCTGGTCTCTTCACTGTCAAGATGGACTCTGCATGTCTGAACCCCACCACTGCCAAAATTGGTTCACCTTCTAGATCCCAAAGATGTATGTGATTAACAGCCTAATACTAAATTGGTACTGGTCACTATCCAAGTAGAGTGTACATATTGTCCCCATATTCAAGTTGGATTTGTTTGGGTAGACTTTTTGTACATTCCAAACTCCTAAACATTAAGTTGTCTGGCAACTATAAACTGGCACAAAGTGAGTGAATGTGGGTATGTATGCTGAAGTCCAATCAACCTGTCTTTGTATAATGAGTTTAAAAAAAAAAACTGAAACAGTAAATGAGTGAAAATGTTAACCTGGTATATGTATGTGGGTGGGTGTACCCCAAGATGGACTGATTTTGCAGTGATGATCCCTGCTTTGCTAGTGCCAGATGTTGCCTAGAAAAGCTTTGCCTCCCCACAATACAGTATTAGGGAAAAAGGTCTGTTTTTAGGTCGTTAAGTGTGTTGTGCTGCTTAGTACAATTCTGATAAGCAGCTGCAGTGTGTCAGCAGGGGTGGAATGAGGGAGAGTTTAACAGGTGAAGCACATTCTTAGGAATTTGTTTACACCAGTCATATGAAATTCATATCATTCTTTCCACACCAAAGAATAAAAATTATATTCCCTTCAGAAACCACCCCAGAAATTTCTGAGGCACATTTTTTCCTGTATCAATTTTTCACAATTTTTTTTCCACCTGTCTTGGGCTGGAAATCTTCACCCCTGTAAACTCCTTTTCTATTAAAGTATATTTTGTTCCTCTCACTTGCTCTCTCTCACTGTCACTCATAGACTTCTTATAGCTCTGTGTTTAAATGGTTTATCTCTCTTAAAATCTAAAGTCCCTCATCCCTTCCCATCTCACTTTCTCTCTCCCCTCATTCCTTCTTTGGCATTCTGACATTCCTTCCCTTTCTATTGACTGCAACCTCTATTTTCAATTTTCCTTTCTCTAAATAAGTGCACTCCATTCAGTTAGGCATTACTTTCTCTCTAAGGTTTACCGAGTTCCTCTCAATTTTCCGTAACACTCCCTTTCTGCAAACTTCTCACACTTCTCTTTCTCCTTTGTTTTCACAAAGAGATTGCAACATTCACTTGGTCATTGCCTTTTCATCATGTTGCATGCCTGTGTCACATGGATGGAGCAACATGGTAACTTAGATATTTGCAGTTTTCCCTCACAGCTCCAGCAACCGGGTTTCAAATCTCACCTGTGCTAGAGTTGGTTTGGATTTTTCATTTTCCAAGGGTGGGATTTTTCATTTTCCGAGTGTATGTGGGCTTCCACCATGTCTCATTTAATATCACTGAGATGTAAAGGTTAACCTGATTTGCAACTCTGAATTAGCCTGAAATGTCTAAGTGTGGGTGTACCACCCCATCCTGAGCTGAATCTTATGGGGCTGGCTTCAGCACCTCAACCCTGTAACACAATGAGCAGGTGCAGTAAGCTAATGGCCTGATGTCCCAAAGTATTAGGCCTATTAATATTTCTTTCATTTTTTCCTTTCATGTTTCTCCGGTTTTAAAGATGTCCAACCAATATCAGAATAAGGGAAATACATTAATAATTTTATATATTCTTCAAAACTCAAACAAAAGCAAACACAGATAAAACTAAAATGAAATTAAACTCATGGTTGGTATATTTCTTATAACATATAAAACATTTAAACAGAAATTATGCATTCATACATTTTCTAACTCAATTAAAATCATGATTCTTAGGAGACATGGTCAATCTCAACAGCAATTGGCACAAAATTAATTTGGAATTTCAAATAATTTTGTGTACAGACTCACCTTACATCCACGTTCTCTCTCTAATGTTGTCAGACACCTTTAGTAGTAAAAATTAGGTTTCTTATTATTAGCAGTCATCCACAAAGTAAAATATGGACCTTTGGAATTTTTTTTAAGTGTGACTAATTACAATAAAGTGGTGCATTCTTATTTCATTTGTCACAAGACACTTTGATGCAAAATCCACACAACACAGCACCATTGCTGCTAATGCGTTTTTCAACAAAACACCATAAATGTATCATAAAAAATGGATGATTAATAGGGTGGCATGGTGGCGCAGTGATAACGCTGCTGCCTCACAACAAGGAGATCAAGTTTCCAGTCATAGGTGCACCCTGCATGGAGTTTGCATGTTCTCCACAGATCTCCTGCTGCTGCTCCAGTTTCCTCACATTGTCCAAAGACATGCAGATAAGTGGATTGCTAAAGCTAAATTGGCCCCTGATGTGTGTGTTGACCCCTTGATGGGCTGGCACTATTTCAAGGGATTGTTCCCACCTTGTGCCACATTTTTGCTGGATTGGGATTCAGCTTCCCTGAGACCTTGCCCTGGATAGCAGGTTTAGAAAATGGGTGGAAGGATAGATGATTAATATTTAGTGTCTACTCTACACAATTCTTATCCAAGGCCCAGCAATGTAAACTTTGTAAAAGAGTGGAGAGTGCATGATGCCTCCCTAATCATGTCCTGTTAAATTTTAACTAAAGCTAACAAAAATATCCCTTATATTCCTCAAGTCAGATATATCTGATGAAACACAGAAAAAAATAAATAAATATAAATTAGATGGTCTAGGTGGCATTAGTAGCTATCTCTTTCTTGTGCTTGTAAAACTGAGAATTTTAGTGGTTGAAGCCTGCCGTGTAGAAATTATTTAAAAAAAAGTTCAGAGCTCCAAGATAGTCTGTCTTGTGTTTAAATTTTAGACTATAACACAATGAGCGAGGATCTAGGGCAAGGATCTAAGCAACAGTGACAGCACATGTAGTCTATCAAGGGCCTGACATACAGTGACACCCTTTTGAGCCACTATCCTAAACAGTACCACCTTATCTTTTAATGTCAAACAAAACAGCTGTTCAAACTAAAAACATACTTAAAGATGGAGAGAAAATATAAATGCCAGAAAGGAGGCTGTCAACGGTGGGTAAACTCCTGAAATCTCCTGTGAAATAACTCTACTTTTTACTTCACCTTATAACAGTCCACCCATGGCAACAAGTGGAGTGCTTTAAGCCCTTTCTATGCAACTGCATTTGACCATCTCACAAACCATTCGGAGTACACACCCCACCTCCTTTACTGATACTGAAATTCTTTTCCATGCCCTTGGTCTCTATTGCCTAGACAACCACAACTCCCTCCACAACAAATATTCTTCCCACCTCATTAACAAATTACAGATTGTTCAAAAAGCTGCTGCCATTATTCTGACTCACACTAAATGTTTGGCTCACATGACCTCCACCTCTTTACCCAAAGCTGGCTTCATGTCATGGATTTGGATCATCTTCAAAACCTACTAGGCAGTAACAGCGTATTTAAAACAAACAACCATGAACATAGCTGTGAAGCCAAAACCTCCCCATCTAAAGTTAGTTAGTGATATAACCTTAACTTACTTGGCCAGCCACATTCATTTTTGAAGCTCCCACTACCTGGTACTTTTTTATTCATGTGTTCTCAGAACTTCTTTTTTTAATTGCTTTTATTTGGGGAAAAAAAGAACATTCCCTATGATCAAGTCTGACTTGTACAACAAAGAATATAACATTACAAACAGTCAAATCAAATTTAGAAAGACAAATTCAAAAAAGAAAGAGGAGAGCCAACAGCAAGAGTAAATCTTTAAAAACTACGAAGGAGGAAGACTGTCCTTTTCCCCCAAATATAAATCCTTATTCACATTTTTTTAAATAATCTTTCCATATTTTTAAAAATTTGAACAGATCCTCTAGGTGAGAATTTTATTTTTTTCCAATTTCAAGTAGTATGGAACATCAGATACCCACTGACTTATAACAGGTGAGGTGGGATATTTTCAGTTAAGCAAGATAAGTCTACATGCTAATAGTGTGATAGTAGTGTGAATGAATGAATTTGTCCTTCACTTTAAGCCCATCCAGGAGTACAACAAACACAGATGTTAATGGGTTAGGAGTGATTGTGACACCAAGGCTGTCTGAGAGGCATTCAAAGATTTTGGTCCAGAATGATGTTAATTTGGTGCATGCCCAGAACATGTGGCCCAGTGAGGATAGAACTAAATTGCAGCATTCACAGGTTGGATCTTGGCCTGGATACATTTTGGACAATTTTAAACGAGATAAATGTGCTTGATAAAAGATTTTAAGTTGAATGATTGAATGCTTTTCACATATGGAGCAAGAGTATATTCTATGCATGGCTGCCTTCTGCTCCTTTTCTGTGACGTACCCTCGGATATTTGAAAGGAAGGGACTTTATAATGGTTTTATATATTATTGAGATGCTGTCTGACCCTTCAAGACTGACCAGTGTTGCCTCTGAAACAGAAATGGTGGTGGGGGGGGGGGGGGGGGGGGAGAAGTAAATTGTGCAGTTTGTGTTTTGGAAAAATGTTTTTGATTTGCAAATAGTGGAAAAATTGTGATGAAGGGAAGTTAAATTTGAATTGTTCATACGATGCAAAGGCATTATATTATATATATATATATATATATATATATATATATATATATATATATATATATATATATATATATATATATATATATATATACGCACACAATTCTTTAAGTGTTTTAATCCCGGATGTTCTCCAAACATTAAATAATGTGTAGGTTTAAAAGGTTAGGTGATTACCATGTAGTGGTGCAACAGATAAATACTTCTTTGCCTTAAAGTGCTACCTGTATTGGTTCCATGTTCACAGAGCTTCAAATATATTTCCAAAAAAATGTGGCAGTTAAAAGTTAATGCAGTTCTCTCTTAACGTTTTATGACAGCATTGGAAAAAAGGCAAAGTGCATCATAAAGTTTTAACACAGGAAAAGAGAAAAATGAAAATAATTGTGATTCCACATAAAATACATCCTCTTCCACCAACCACTTTGACATTTTTCAAATATTTGAGGTTTAGGAAATATACAACAATATAAAATCAGGTATATCACATGAAAGTCCTGGTGTTGCTAAGCACTAGTGTTCCAGCTACAGAATATACTGTACATCCACTTTAATAAAGTACTGTGTCTGTGCGTGTGTGTATCTGTGTGTCTGTCTGAATACTAAGTCTGTTATATGACATTTGGTATATAATTTGTGAAAGTAATGCTAATTTTTGTTATGCGTCATCTGTTGGAATGTAAAATGCAATGCACTTTATTATGACATGCATTACAAAAACAGTGCACTCCAATAGACTGCAAACATTAATGCTGAACAAGTCCAACAAAGAGTAACTGCCAGACAGACAAATATCAGTTTATTAGATTTCAAACCATCTTAGATGGGTTGCAGAACTACTAACATAATATTCTAAGTATCTGTTTCATTTTGTTCAGGGTTATCCTAGAAGCCCAGGGCACAAAGTAGAAAACCTCTCTGGACAGGACGCCAGTCCATTGCATTGCCTGCTCACACCCATCCTCATAGAAGCTCTAATTTGTAACTTCCATTTAACCTAAAAGGCATGTCTTTGGAGGTTTAGGAAGAAAATCATAGTACCCAAATGAAACCTCTGGCAGAAATGGGGGCAAAGGATTCAACACAGGACACTGAATCAGTAAAGCAGTAGATTTAAAAAATGAACCACCATGTTGTCTTCCGGTTTTGATTCCTATTTTATAAACCTAGTGTAAAATTTTCTGCAATGTTAATTACTTACATGTTGTGATCTGTTAGTGTTAGATCTGAAAGCTGACAGCTCAGTGTGCAATCTAATGGTATGTACTTACTTATTATTTAAAAATGTGTAAAGTTATTCATCCACCTAAAATCAAATCCAGTTAGTTCAGTTTAGGGTTACATGGGCCAAAGCCAGTCTCAATTACATCCTGACAAGTAAGTACCACTGGATGGAGAAATTGTTCACTGCAGCTTATTATATATTTACTTAACTGAAATATTAAACAAAAGTAACTTTAACATTCATCAGTGCATAATAAAACTGTTTATTTCTACAACTGGTGCTGACAGATTAAGCAGGTTTCACGAGGTAACACAGTGGGGATTGAAAAGCAACCCTGTTGTTTAGCCATTAAGCCGCACAGTGCAGTTAAGAGGGCAGAATGTGTTCAATCTCAGGTTGTTATTTGTAAGCCATTTGCTCATTCTTCATGTGCCCACATGGGTTTTTTTTACCCATTGTGCCACAGTGCTGCCACTACAAAAGATGCTCTTCTAGAATTTTTTCCCCCATAAGCAAAATAACAGGCTGCATGAAAATGCATATTTAATGTTATATTTATTATCCATTCATCCACCCATTACTAAACCCACAAAATCTAATTCAGAGTCCCAGAAGCCACAGCCTATCCCAACACAATGAGACACAAGGCAGAAGACTAAACTGGATGAGGTGCCAGTCCATCACACAGCACACACACACACCCCCACTTATTAAAAGAGAAACAATTCAGAGCTGCCACTCAAACCAACATACACATCTTTAGAATGCACGAGGAAAACAGAGAATGTGAAGAAAGACCAAAGCAAGTGTGTACAGTTTATTTCTTCAGTTAAAAATTCTAATGACAATCAGCATTTAAGGCAAAATGCTAAGCAGTAAATATTAGAATATATTCATGATTTGACTAGTCTTTGTATCTGGTGGCCGGAACAATCAAATTGCACAATGTTAGGAGTTTTCTGGTCATTATCTGCTACACAGGGGGGCCACCAGGCCTTTTCCACTATTTGTATTAGGTGGAAATTAATACGTTCCTCCATGTTCAGAACCCACTTTCTACAACTCAAAGTTGCTGAGAGCCAGAACATAGCTAGACCATAATATAAGCAAGACTGACAAGTTATTCATTATACTTCTTGTTTATTTAGATCTACAAAAGTATGCCCACATCTATTTTTGTGCCCGTGAGACAAAAGTAGAAAAAGGTTGTTGCACCTTGTTTAGCAAAACTATCGGACTCTGGTCACAAACTCTTTTTCTATTGACGATGTTTACCATTCTAAGATTCTAATGTAGAGAGCATGCATCTTTCAGAATGTGCATTTCCCTCAAGTTATTATAAGAATTTACTTCCAAGGTGCATTTGGCAAAGATTTGCTACTTACTGTGGTTTCAAATTTTCTATGCTACTGCTTATTCTTACCGCACTTAAAACTACTAGGAATTTTGGGCCTGATTTGATTCCTGGCCAGTCTTCATTCTGTGTGGAGTTTAAATGCTCACCCCGTATTAGAACAAGTCTCTAGAGTCATGTAAAAGCATCACATGGAAGGAACAATGCAGCTTTCAAAATGCATTGTATTTACCTTCATATTTTCATCCCAAGGCCAAGCAGAGTCACAAAAAACAATAAAGGTCACCACACTTTATCAAAGAACAAGTTACCGTCCAAAAATGTCAAAACACATACACACAAAGAAGCAATTCAATCTAACAATTATTAACTCATCTTTTTTATATCATTTTTTTGTTTCAATATATTGCTAGAAATCTTTTTCAGGTGAGTGAGTGATGTAACCTCAAGCCTGAAACTCTCTATTTCAAGCTGACATACTGGAAATAGAACTGCTGTAATTTCAGCAAACATCTAAATTCATTTGTAGTTTTACCTGCTGTTTTAAAACAAATAAATCAATACATGTTTGCCACCCCTAAAATCTACTGTTTATTTAAAAATGTGCAAGATTTCCTAATGAATTATATTTAAAAACATCTTAGGAGACGCAACTGAGTTTTTCACAGTTTCAGCTTTTATATTCTAGAATTTAGTCCACACTGCCATATTTAGGTCAAAAGAAGTTTAAGTATGTAAGCCTTACAGTACATCAGTTAAAAAATAATTGTTACTTTCCACTGTGGTGAGAATTTCATTATGTAAAAATACAGGTTTAGCATGGCACTCATTGGGGAGAAGCCCAGTGTTCAGCAAGTTTGGAAAGAATTTACACTGTCCTGAGAAATGCTGGTGTACAACACTCATATTTTAATAATTCATTTATCCATCCAGTCAGTTTAAAATGCATGAAATCTTACAAAATAAGGCCTACTGTGTCAGAAAAATACCGGTAATTAAAAAACAAAAATAATTAAACTAGATCATCAGCTCATTCCTCCGTGCTTAGGCCTGCTGATAAACAGATTAGCTTTGACTAATAATAATTTAAAAAAAAGAACAGCAGTTAAAGAACATTTCAACATTCAGAAATATGAAATTTAACAGCAAAAGCTTCCAAGGATTGAATATACAATAGTACCCAAATCTCCCCAATCCTGCTACAGCCTGGCAGTGCAAATTGACTACCTGAATAAATGGCAGACTTAGCAGTGCAAATTGATAGTTTATTTAATGAACTTCTGCATACAGAGAAGGTAATTAAAAAAAAAAAAAATCAGAAACTGCTTTAAATGACACAAACAAACAAGGCTAGGCTTAATAAAATGCCATTTATGCATCTTTTGCAGATTTAAGTCTTCATTTTCAGTTCCCCCCTCATCTATCAGACAAGATTCCCCCTGATAAATACGTAATTCTTTACTCCATTTGTCTTGTAAGTCAATTTATTTAATTATGGGTAAACAACATTAAGTCCAACAGTAATTTACCATGTCCAAAACTTGCAACACTATTTCCCCAGTGACAAAGCATATTACATTTATACCATAACCTAATAAACTTAGGGCGGCACGGTGGCGCAGTGGGTAGCTGGCAGTTGGGAGACCTGGGGACCTGGGTTCACTTCCCGGGTCCTCCCTGCATGGAGTTTGCATGTTCTCCCCGTGTCTGCGTGGGTTTCCTCCGGGCACTCCAGTTTCCTCCCAAAGTCCAAAGACATGCTGGTTAGGTGGACTGGCGATTCTAAATTGGCCCTAGTGTGTGCTTGGTGTGTGGGTGTGTTTGTGTGTGTCCTGCGGTGGGTTGGCACCCTGCCCGGGATTGGTTCCTGCCTTGTGCCCTGTGTTGGCTGGGATTGGCTACAGCAGACCCCCGTGACCCTGTGTTCGGATTCAGTGGGTTGGAAAATGGATGGATGGAACCTAATAAACTTTGAGCTAACTCCATAACTTTCTATGTGTGCTGTTGTGCATTTACTGAAATGCTTTGAGATGTACTAGTGGGCTACAAAAGAGGGCCTTGATTGGGATAAAAGTGTAAATCTGGCCAAGAACTGTAAAGTCAAAATTTTACCCAACTTGACATAAATATAATCCATCCATTCATTATCCAACCTGCTATATCCTAACTACAGGGTCAGGGGGTAGGCTGGAGCCAATCCCAGCCAACACAGGGCACAAGGCAGGAAACAAACCCCGGGCAGGGCGCCAGACCACAACAGGGCACACACAAACACACACCCACACACCAAGCACACACTAGGGACAATTTAGGATCACCAATGCACCTAACCTGCATGTCTTTGGACTGTGGGAGGAAACCGGAGCACCTGGAGAAAACGCACGCAGACACGGGGAGAACATGCAAACTCCGCGCAGGGAGGACCTGGTAAGCGAAACCAGGTCTCCTAACTGCGAGGCAGCAGCACTACCACTGTGCCACCGTGCCGCCCCCCACAAATATAATATGAGCTCCTAAAGCAGATGAACAATCTGAGCATAGGGAGTGTAAATTGCACAATACTTGAAGAAAAAATCTGTGCAACATCTAGTTTCCTGCCGAAAGAGAGGGGAAGCACAGAGAAGACTTGGTTTGAATCCCAGGCCCAGTCACTATGTGTGTGGAGTGTGCTTGTTCTCCCCATATCTGCATGCATTTTCTCTTGGAATGTTAGTTTTACTACACAAGTAGTTAAGGTGAATTGGTGGTCTGGCATGAGTGTGTGTAAGTGTGGGTGTCTGATTATGACTTGTGATAGCCTGAGGTCCTGAGAAGATCTAGATCGTACCTTGCAATCAGTCTTGCTAAGAAAGGCTTTGACCTTCCATTATCCTGAACTTTATAAAGTTGGTACAGGTACTGGACCGATTCTATCAATGAAATTAAGGTAATCCAAGACAATGTAGACACTGTGGCCATAATGCAGGACTGGTAACACTACCATCTCAGATGGGCTGAATGCTAATGCATCAATCATACTTACTGTACTCCTACATGCCATCTGAAACAGATTTTAAAAGTTTACACTACAAATTTTGACTGAGGTCAAATGCTATTGGTAACATTTAAGCCCAAGAGAATTGTAGTGTAAATAAACATAATGGACTATATAAATTCTCAGGTAGCCTGCCATGAGAATAGTTTTAAGCAAATTATTTTATTGACAGGCTTTTATTGTTTTGAAAGGAAAAAATGATTCCATCCATCCATCCATTATCCAACCCGCTATATCCTAACTACAGGGTAAAACGTTTAGAAAATTCTATCACTGTAAATTTTCAGTTCCTGATACTGTATTTATTTTTTGATTTGGTTTCTAGTCACCATATGTTAAATTCCAATGCACATTCAGTGTCATAAATATCAGGGAATCAGGAATTTCTTAGTGTAAAGTCTGCAGTACACTTTGACATTTCAATGATGTTGCGATGACAGAGGCAGACCAGACCAACTTTTTTTGCTATAATGTAGAGTATCTAATAAAAGTGTGCCCTTTTTGGTAGGACTTTGAAGAATGTTATCTGACAACAAAAACTGACCTTTACTACAGCATATTTAAGCAGAGCTTTTCTAAAATAAATGGAGTTGGCAGACTCCGTGTTGTGTTACTGTTTGGGTCTGTTACTGTGAACTATTCCAGTAAAAAATTCTTCACATATCAAAAGTAAACATGGTCAGTATTACAACTTCTGCTTTGTGTTGTGTTTTTAAATTTTCACCATGCTTTTCTTACATCACTAAATCTTGCAGATAAAAAAACAAGTTACTGACACAGATTTAAAGATGCCTCTTCCACTGTGTGTGCAAGTACAAATTTGGATATATTTTAACCTTGCTACTCTTCATACCTTTATTTAAGAAAGCAAAAAAAAAAATCACAGTATATTTAGCTGCATTCCTAGTCAACAATGATTCGGGATTTAAAGACTATCCTTTTTCACAAAGGCCTCTAATTCTGCAGATGTTTTAACTATAGGTGGCTCTGTTTCCAAAAAATCCCAATTTTAAATCCATCCATCCATCCATTTTCCAACCTGCTGAATCCGAACACAGGGTCACGGGGGTCTGCTGGAGCCAATCCCAGCCAACACAGGGCACAAGGCAGGAACCAATCCCGGGCAGGGTGCCAACCCACCGCAGGACACACACAAACACACCCACACACCAAGCACACAATGATCATTTATAATTCATTAATGAGTGCCCATTCCCAATTTAATTACTTGCCATGATTAATCAGTCAATTGATTTAATGGATATAACAAAATACACCTACATTCTTGTTCTAGAAACAATGAGACAGGGTAAAAATAGTCAAATCTCATAGAAAGGACAAACCTGCATGAGTCAAATGTTAAGCACAATAAAAAAAAAACATTTTTTTAAATTCAAACACCATGTGAATAATGCTCAAGGAAGGAAAGGGAGGGAAACAGACAAAGACGCACAGAAAAAAAGAAATCCTAAAATTGAACCACTACCAGGAATGTAACCGATACAAAATTGTTCCTTTATTAATGCCTGCAAAACCACATGAGGTGCACAGCTACACACTGTTTTTGTTCTTTAATGTCACTCCTACATGGTCTTACAGTCTACATATTTATTAAGCACAGGATGAGACCCTGACGATTTCCATAAGTGTGTGTAGGCGGCTGTAATGCAAGTCATCCTTCAACAAAAATATTAAAGTAAAACACAACTGAAACTATCACATATATCTATGTACATGTTTATCAACGCCTGTGTGTAATCTTGGAATTTTTCAGGATTCTGTCCGAGCCCTTGACAGCGAGTCCAAAATTGTCTTCTAGACTTCATTTGCTGCAGAACAGAATGAACCCAATGTCTGCACTCACAATGCTGAGGACTCACCCTCTTCAGCACTGTGATCACCAGAATTAAAAGCACTAAGCCATAGAAGACATTTTGCAGACATAACACTCAACTCATAACACTAGAACACCTCCCAACCCACAAAATGCTAAAAACAAAAGATGTCAATTATATTTTCTCTGCAAAAGACTTCTTTGAAAACACTTGAAGAGGCCCAAAAAAAATGATTGTAAAACACAAAAAGCCATTCAAAAAACTTGAAAAATGCCAAACAAACCCTGGAAATTTTCAGTGCTCAAATATGAATGTGCCCTTAGACTATTTTTTACATTTATTTCAAACCAAACATACAATCATTCATGTTGTGTGTGTGTTTTTTTTTTTGTACATATCCAATTGTTTTTATTGTTTCTATAGTCTGGTTCCATACTTTGATCGACAAAGCCTTTTAAACACCAAAAGTGAGTATTAAAGATTTGACTTTTAAACTGAATATGGAGCTGCTGTCATCATTTATTTACAGCCAATACTGTACATCCCGCTACAACCAAATAAACAAAGTTAGGAAATGGGATCGAGGAGTGGGTGTCCAGGTGAGGACTAAACACAGTGGCAATTAAGCCTCTCTGATCAGCACTTTTCTAGCTAATGTTCAGTCACTCTACTGACAATAAAGATATATATATATATATATATATATATATATATATATATATATATATAGATATAGATATAGCAAATAAGAAGACAATGGAGATGTCAACAGCAAAGACATCAGACACTGCTGCAGACACTGCTGACCCCCGGGACTCCGGATGGTGCAATGCAGCTAGAACATTTTTTTCTATTTATTGTATAGACCAGATTAAAACTGTCCAGTAAAATAAAAGTAGGTGGTGTGTCTTTTAAAGCAAACACCTCTTAGTATGTGGAAGTTAAAATCCTCTTCTGACCTAATCGAGAGTGTTTAATAATCAAGGGCCAACATTTTACCTTCAGAAAGATTTATCTAGAGTTTTCATAATTGCTGCCTACATCAAATTACAAGCCAACACTAGTATTATGTTGAGTTAATTACCATGAATTACAAACATTTTCAGCCTTAAGGTTTATTTCTTGTTCCTAGTAACAATTTGATTTTGCTAAAAGGAAACAACATTTTACAACATTCAGATTCAAGCTCATGAAAGCAATTAATATTGGTAAATGTCAATGCAGGAATAAAGGAGAGGAATTAAGGTCAGTAGGAACAAGACAGAATACATGTGTGTAAATGAGAGGGAGGTCAGTGGAATGGTGAGGATGCAAGGAGTAGAGTTGGCGAAGGTGGATGAGATTAAATACTTGGGATCAACAGTACAGAGTAATGGGGATTGGTGAAGAGAGGTGAAAAAGAGAGTACATGCAGGGTGGAATGGGTGGAGAAGAGTGTCAGGAGTAATCTGTGACAGACGGGTATCAGCAAGAGTGAAAGGGAAGGTCTACAGGACGGTAGTGAGACCAGCTATGTTATATGGGTTGGAGACGGTGGCACTGGCCAGAAAGCGGGAGACAGAGCTGGAGGTAGCAGAGTTAAAGATGCTAAGATTTGCATTGGGTGTGAAGAGGATGGATAGGATTAGTAATGAGTACATTAGGGGGTCATCTCAAGTTGGACGGTTGGGATCAAAGTCAGAGAGGCGAGATTGCGTTGGTTTGGACATGTGCAGAGGAGAGATGCTGAGTTTATTGGGAGAAGGATGCTAAGGATAAAGCTGCCAGGGAAGAGGAAAAGAGGAAGGCGTAAGCGAGGGTTTATGGATGTGGTGAGAGAGAATATACAGGTGATGGGTGTAACAGAACAAGATACAGAGGACAAGAAGATATGGAAGAAGATGATCCGGTGTGGCAACCCCTAACGGGAGCAGCCAAAAGAAGAAGAAGTCAATGCAGGAATAAAATGGAAACCAAGTTCAGCAACAATCATATTCACATAATATGGGAAAAGACTTACAGATGCTTATTGACACAAACTAAAGCCTTTTAAAATGTCAACCATCTTTCCCTCTCTCACAGATATTCTTTACTGTTGTCACACACGTGCACATGGGAGGCAGCTAAAAGGCTTGAGTAAGGGCAGTTCTGAGTCATACTGGGATGTGGCAAAGTGCACCGACTCTTTTTCTCCCTTGCCTGCAGACCATTCACGGGAGATTCCACCATGCCCTTTTGACGTCACTTCCGAGACCGAGCCTATGGAAGGAGACCTTGCCAGCTCCGGCCCCTGTGATGTCACGTCCAGGGTCAAACCTATGGCTGAAGACCTTCATGAGCCTGACCCTTTGATCTCACTTCTTGTCTCCCCCTTTAAAAGCCTCCACCTTTTCCCTATTCCCTCAGTTCTGTTTTGGGCTCAGTTTTGTGCACATCAGTGCTGTGTAACTTACTCACGACTTTGCAGCCAGGATACCAATTATACGGGTGGCTGCCCCAAACCTTGCTATGGCTCTGAGTCAAGTTTGTGACACTGTCTATGCTGCCTTTGATTATGACAACAAAGTTCCTCCTGTGCAAGTACACATAGCACCGCACGACTAATCGATATGTTGATGGAATAAGGCACATTTTTAAATAGGAAAGAATTTCATGATGTTTAAAAAAACTGTACTAACTAATTAATTGATATTTTTACTGACCATTTAATGCTTGACTGAGAGAAACTATGATCTCACCTGCTTGAAAAAGACAGTGCAAAGGAAGCAACAGTAGACTGCCTCAATAACAACAAACAAGTGGCACTGGCTCCCATCTAAAACAAATGCTTTGACAGACTAGTGCTGAGGCACATTAAATGTAATAGTAATATTCCAGAGAGTTTGGTCCACCTAAATTTCATATATTTTCACAACCGATACACAGATGATGTTGCATCTTTTACATGTCATATCGTACTATATTGGTAGTAAAATATGCAATTTATTATGGGACCCCTGAACCACTATGTCAAAAAAATATATACATACACATTACATATAAATAAAATCAGGGCTTCCTATCCCATACGTATGACAATTTCTCTATTATCTTGTAAATATAAGTCATACATGCAAGATAAAATTACATCAAAAAAGTGTGGTTCAGGGTTAGTTCATTATGCCATATAAATTACTTTGCAAGGGTCAAGGCACTTTGTTTCATTGTCACTTCCACCCTAAGTGTCACAATAGGAAATATTCAGATCAGTACAAGTGTTTATAATTATTGCACATTTAATGGGAAAGTCATGATGTTGGTGGCCATTTTAATGAAGAATATTTTAGTGTCATCATTCAGTCATTTATTTTATTAGCCCACATCATACAATTCTACGTCAAGGAGAGCAACACTGGTCATCTCCGGATGGGAAGCAAGCCGATTACTGGGCACAAGAATGCATTTGCAAGGGATCAGTTTAAAGTCACCAGTCAGATTAAATGCTCTGGGGGAGAAAGCAAAGAAAGCCTGCAGAAAGAAAGTGACTCTTATGTCAATTAGAAAAGAAAAATGAAAGAAAAGGTACTTCTATAAAATATATTTGTTAAAAAGTGTGAGGACACCTATGCAATCAAGGCATTTTCTTTTCATTTTTGCTTTAATCGTCTTTACAAAAAATAATGTAGTTGGCTTCCACATAAATTATGTAATTAGATCTTACTCAATAAAAGCTGAAAGGTCAGTTATAGAGTGTACACTTTACATCTCCACTCCACAATTTGACAATGAAAAATGTTTTTAAAGCAAGAGAAAACCACATTTCAATCTGGCTAAGGTATTATTCAGTACTTTGTAGACCGATAATGAAGTGTTAGAATAGTATATAAATAGTCCAGTGCCACACTCTTCTGCAACATACAACCACAAAATTGTACAGGTAATTAAAATTTAAACACCACATTTATTTGGAATTTAAGAATATCTGCTTGACATTTTACTACTTTCTTTCTATAAGCACAATTCAATTCAGTTTATTCTTCTACAGCACTTTTCAGGCACAGAGAGCTTCAACAAGTTCTTAGGCAGAACACAAGTTTAGGTTTTACAAATGACTAAATACAGAATTAATATGCATAAATATACAGATTTGTTAAAACGCACAGAACACAAAGTAGAAACTGATTAACATAAATGGAAGCCAATAATATCAATCAATTAATTAATTGTTAAACTATGGCCTTTAACAGACAGAGAGAAAAACAAAAACTCCACTCAGCAGCATTTCTAGAGAAACTGGTCAATTGTAATGGAGAAAGGCAAAGGCAAAGTCAGACACAGTCACAACCCTAGAGAGTTAAGCTAATTGGCCTCCCAACCCCTCCTGGTCAAATTGATGCTACCTCATGGATCCACCCTCCTGGGATGAAATTCTATGCCTGGTAATTGTCCATATGGAATTAGCATGTTCTCATCATGTCTCCAGTTAGTACTATAGCTTTTCTTCCACAGCCTCAAAAATCAGGTTGGGTTTATTGGCAATTCCATATTGGTCCCTGTTTGAGTGGGCCCTGTGATGGACAGCCCCCCTGTCCAGGGCTGCTTCAAATCTTGCACCCAGGACTGCTGGGTAAAACTTTGGCCCCCTGAAATGGAATAAAAAGTTCTGAGAATGTAATAATATTTTTATCCGCTCTCACTGGTTCCACTAAATGAAACAATCTTGTCTCCAAACACTAATCCCAGAAAGCTATGTAATGTCTCTTAAACTGATGTCACATTACACAACTGAAAATCACAGCCCATGTCACATTTACTGATCGGGCACTGATTCTCCAGCTCAGTTGCACTTGCCTCTTTTTCTAAAAGCCAATAGTGTGCTGCCTGATGAAGCTTTACTTTACAAAGGGTTACATTGAGTTCAGCAGCAATCTCTGCCCTTTACTTCTTTTTTCCATTCTGTTATGGTATGTAAAATACAAGGCATCAGGCACACAAGCTTCTCTTCTGTCTGCAAGGTTCAAAACACACATGTTCCTTTTAGCATGTTGTTACATTCTATG
Source organism: Erpetoichthys calabaricus (assembly GCF_900747795.2). Taxonomy (NCBI): domain Eukaryota; kingdom Metazoa; phylum Chordata; class Cladistia; order Polypteriformes; family Polypteridae; genus Erpetoichthys; species Erpetoichthys calabaricus. The sequence continues at coordinate 109,272,120 of NC_041401.2, forward strand.
CATTTTACATCCAGATAAGCATTTATTGTTTCATTTGGTTCATAGCTCTCCAGTGTACACAGCACGCCCCTCCAACAAACGAGAAAATCAAATAGGTTTGATTTTATCCCAGCCAGCCACAGACTAGTTAGTCTCAGTCATTAAACATGTTACTGCCCCGGACTGTCTAAGATTATAAATAAAGACTAGGACTGCAAATCACTGGAAAGCCATCTAATTGTGACATAGGATTAAGTCTTGGACCCAATATCTTGGAATGAACTTCCACCCATTATATACACCACTTCCATGCAGTATCATGTAGATTTTTCTCTGTTCTGGCCCTACTTCCCGCAGCGGTCTCCATTTTATATAAAACTTCTTAAGTTTTTCTTTTTTATTAAATTTTAGGCTGTCATATAATACCATAGAGCCACCGCCAACAAACAAGTTACTGCAAATTTGTGGTGGTGTATTTTTTATTTTTATTTATTTATTTATTTTGCAAATGAGCACACAACCCTTTACTATTATCTCTAATTAAAATCATAACTACCTTTGTGATGTTTTATAGTTTTTCTAATTACGATTCTCTCCTCTGAAGCAACATCTGGGATTAGAATTTTGATTGGAAACAGTTGTTGCTGCACTCAATCACAATACAAAAAAAGCAAAAAGTCTTTGGTTAGGAGATACCCAGCTGCACTCACTCATATAAAGAAAATAAGTTAGAAAATGTATGCATGGTGTAACATTCCAAGTGCGTTTGACGACTTCAAAGTTTTTTAAGGTAATTTAAAGAGTCAGTTATCATATTTTATTTTTATACTAGTCATTTAGCCCGTTACAATAATGGGCGCTAGAACAGTAGTGCATAAACATTAGTAGGAACAGTCTATATTAAATGGCAAGGGACTTTGACCTCATTCTTTTTGTTGGTCGTATTTTTCTTTCTTTCAGCCTTTCTTTTGTTGATGTTTACTTGCTGAGCTGACCGTTCTTCGTGGGCTGCCGCCATGTATTGTGTGTCTTTAATTTTCTGTGACAATAATACTGTCATGTACGGCTCTATTCAATAAGGGCGCGTAGATAATTTAGTTCAAATGGCTCTGGAATATGTGAAGAGCAACAGGTGCAGATCTTTATTTACGCGCGCCTTTATTCGCTACGCCCAATTGAGGTCGTCCTTTTGAGGCTCGCTTTTTTGTGAGCGCCCTTATTGAAGGATGCCTGTGTGCGCCCTTATTAAAGGATACCATCTTGTACGTCCACTGGCTTGTACGTCTGTAATATACATCCGTAATATACCTTTAAGTTTCTCTGGCGGTAATACAGGCGTGCGCGTCGGTAATATGCCTTTAATCTCCTCTGACAGTAATACTGGCTTGTATGTGGCTGTAATATGCGTCACTGTACTGTGTACCTTTAATTTCCTCTCGCAGTAATACTGGTTTGTATTTCCGTAAAACGCCTCTAACTTTCTCTGACAGTAATATCGCGCATAGCACCGTGCCCCGCGCATGCGCACTTCAATAGAAGACACCCACACACGGACACCTGGACGTACATAGGGATTTTATATATATAGATATTGTCATAACAATTAATAAAATTACAAAATAACAAGGGATAATATAAAGCAATTGCATGTTTTAGTAAACCGCGTTAAATCCACTCTTTTTAACCCTACTATACAATGTCATGTAGTTAATAACGTGCCCCATGGAGGTAGCTTATGTTATGGTGGCTTTTACCAACAGCCAAGTCCAACACAAAAGATGTAAAAATGGCTTCAACTATTGTCCTACTGTTAGTTGTGGAGGGTCTATGACTAACTGTACCTCAAAATAATTAAATGTTAACATTTTTGAATGAAGTACCCAAGGGAGATTTAAAATGTCTGTTGAAGTCTCAAAGTGTCAAGAGTAATACTGAATCCTTATAATGTGCAAATAATGAAACCGTGAGGTTAAGTATATTTAGTGTAACAAACACCAAATGCATATTTGTTCATTCTATGCTTACAGAGCAATACTTAATAGAATTCCTTTTCTCTTACATTAATTTCTGGATAAGTGGCTTTTTGTCTTTTTATTTCCCTAATACTGTTAAAACCGCCTTGAGCATAGAATGGTGCCATATAAATAAAATGTATTATTTACATATTTATTATTAATGTACCTCAAGCAGCAAGAGAAGGGAGATGGTGTACCAGCATCTTGCACACTCACTTTTTCCAGGTGTGAGACTAACTTTTGTTGGAGATCTGTTGTGTCATTAGAGGTAACTGTTGGAAGAGTACAAGAGAAGCACATACAAGCTGACCTCCTCTCTCAAGGTAAATGGTAAAATAATCTGTAATTAAAGTCTCACAGAATATTTCCCTGTAATGAGATACCATAGGCAAGTTTGCAAATTCACCAATGCTTTTCAAGGGGAGTGTTTAAATTTTAAAAAATTTGCACAAGTGCTGTATTTGAGTTATTTCAATCAACATTGAATTTTCTTGACAAATACCCTTGAGAAATAACTGCCAAATTTCATCAAAATCATTCCATTGGGAGCCAAGTTGTTTCATGTAGACAGAGACATAGAGAAATGGTAATCAAAATAGGCATTTTATACAAATGCACCTAAAAAAACTGAACAATACACTAAACGTAAGCAGATGTGCCAATAAAGTCACTTTTACATTAAAGTATGCATATCCATGTTCTTCTATATCTCAAATATGCTTAGGTTTCTCGGAAAAAAATACAATATCAGCTGTACCTCTATGAATGGTATCTTTAGCAAGCATCATTCAGTAATAATATATAGGGTATGTATTCCGCGAAGCAAACATCTTTTAAAATTTGAAATGGCGCATACATCTTTGAGGATATACAGTAGTTAACCTTTATAAAAATGAATGAAAATGAAAATGAGAATGAAAAAAACAAATATAGTTTCATGTTATTTCATCAGTAGTTTGGTGGCAAAAGACCTCAATTAGTAATATCATGATGCGATGTTCCTTCTGGACCCTTCAAAACTGTGCAAGTAATCAAACAATACTCAATAGTCTTTGGTAAGCCTGGCAAGGTTTTCAAAGATTAGCTTTACTGTATAGCAAAATAAGAACAACATGATCTTCAAAAAATTATTTCTATATCACCCAGTCATTAAAAAAAAAAATCATTGCACAGTGATCTTCTGCAATATTTTCCCAGGTCCTGTACAAGCCCTAGAGGACAATCCTATTTCAGGATTTGAAACAGGAAAATGTTTTGTTTTTTTTAAAAAAAAAAAAAAAGCAAGCCGAGAAAGCCCTGACATGAACAGTTGAAGTTGTTTCATAATAAAACCGTTTTATATATTGTAGCTAGAGATGCACAATGGGAGAAAATGAGTCACATATCTTAAAATAATTTTTTATTCCTACATTTTCGACAACCTACCAGATGTCATTTTCAGAGGAAAATGATTAGACACACAGGAATCAAAGGCAATATGTACCAAGTGAAGGGTGGGGTTCGGAAGGTGTTGGTCATAAAGTCGTTTTTATTATCTGGATGTTCTTTTTTTGTTGAAAGCTTAGGAATAAAAAACTTAAAAGATATGCAAGTTATTTTCTCCCTTTGTGGATCTCCAGCTACAAACATACAAACTGTATCAAAAACCATGGCTTCCATTCATATATACTGTACTAATGAGATTTTAACATTATATACATGCATACATATAGATCTACTTTCTTACTAATTAACCTTTACTAAAGTAGTCCTAATTTTACTAACAGGCGCAATTTTATTTCTGATTTTCAGTTTTTAGTTTTGAAATTCCACTTCTGCATTACAAAACAGTAAACAGTAGATGGCAGCTGGCAGTCAGTTCCAAACTTTTCACATATCTGATAGAAATGTACAACCGTTGGGTCAACGTGAACTCCATACCACTGAGAACCAAGCTCAGTCAAGGACCACACCTCCATGGATGGTTTCTCTCATTATCTCTGCCCAATTGTATTACAAAGATTGTATTTAATCTTGGTAGAATACAGCAAAAAGAGCTTTCTTCATGTTGTTGTAAAATACAGTATGCTTTAAAAGCTTTTAAACCTTCACTGCTATTAAGTTTTTGTTTTTTTCAGCAAAAGCAAAACCAACAGACCTTGCATTTAAAATTGGTCTATAACCATATAGCCCAAGAACTTGAATGATTTACTACAGTGTGGATATGAAAAAGATATATCTAAAAATGTTAACATGTAACTTGGTATATACTGTACGAAACATGTGGTTGATTTCAAAGTAGGGGTTGGTATATATTTGATTAGTTATGGCTCACACTCTTGTGGAAGCCCCACTTACAGTATATGAATAAGTACTCCTTCACATTAAAGTGTTAAAGAATTAGCAGCCGGAGAGCACCAATATGTTTTAATTTTCAAATACTGGGGACACAATATTTGACTTAACATAAGGCTGCTTCGGGGAAAGCCTGACTCTGCAGTTGCACAATCAGTTCCATGAAAGCATAGGCTTGAAGCTCATTGACTTCTTTAGCATGAGGAGTACAGAAAGGCTCAGCAAACATCACCAGCCTGTTTCAGCACAACAACATTAATATCACTGCAGCATAGTGGCGGAGGCATCAGACTTTAAACCTCAAGGCTGCCAGTTCAGCCTCATCATCTATTTCACTATGTTTCTTGCTATTATTTTATAATGTCAGTTTTTCACATTTTTTCACACATATTACTTTCAATTGTCATCCAATATTAATTTTATATATCCGGCGTGCACTATAAGAATGTACCTACAAAAACAAAGTAGATTTTATTATACTCTAAAAGTAGTACTTGTTTATCATTCACAATAATGAAGACAGGGAAAAAGACATAAAAGGCTCAAACATTTATGTCTCTCTTGCATTTATTAATAACAAAAAGCGGTTCTTTACAATGGCTTCGCAGCAAAGAAGGTATGTAAAAACGCTCCAAGGCAGCCTGTGCATTTAATTATTCCGCATCTTGCAAACAAGCACTTACCTCATATAGTGTGTCACTCGGCTTCCTAGTTCCAACATTTTCTATATACAATGGTCTGTCAGAGTGCCCCCAGGGGCTCTTCAGCAGTTTTTTGCATTAATGATTTATGCAAACATCTTTCAATGTCACAGTACTTTCCTAATTCTGCATCCCCCCCCCGGCTTGCCTGGGAACTTCTGAAGGAGGTCTTAAAGCCTTAACCACAACATTTGTGCTGCAAAAGGAAAAGCACATTGTATTCTTGGTATGAGAAAGGATGAAGAGGGAGCACACATTGTTTTTATTACATTGGCCGGGACTGCACAACTATTTGGAGTGTTTATGTCAATTATAAAGCCTACAGTCTGAAGGAAAATGCCAAGACAAAAAATCTCCAATTCCATAAAACATGTACCCTGCGTAAAACATTTGCTTTACTAAAAATCATTCTATTCTTGCAGTCTTTTTTTTTACTCTCACGGGAGCAATGTTATATACTGATCACACAGGAGAAATAAATTTACTGTGAAAGAAGCAAGCTAAAATGACAATATCAACACTTTTCTTTTAGGGCCCCTGCCCACAATTAGTTTGAGTGTTGTAATAAATTGGTAAAAAAAAAAATGGTTGCTCTGCATCAATCAAATGTAAAATACATGAATCAAGCAGCACACTTTATACTAATTTGACAGTTTACAGTTTAATGGACTATGCATTATTTTCTTTATGGCTGAGATGCCTTGTCGCACTATCCTTTTTTCTTTTTTAACAATGGTTTTCCCCAAAAGTATCCATCTATCAATTTGCTAATCTCGTGATCTGGTTGAGAATGCCTGAGCCTTTCCTAGCAGCACTGGGCAGAAAGTGTGAACCAACCCTGGACAATATGCCACTCAACCAAAGGCCACATTCACTCTTTAGCTCTCACAGTAGGTATATGGTTAACCCAGGCAGAACACATTTGGAAAGTTAGGAAAAAGAATTAAAAAAAAAAAACTCAATACATTGTATGGTTACAGTTACATAATGCAAACATAATGTGGCTTAGACTTATTTTTTGCAATTCCAAAAAAAACTTACATGAAACACACAGTGCTACATAACATGGAAAGCAACAACAATCACAGGGACTCTGGGATTATCAGAGGAAAGCCATGTTAAATTAAAGCTTTAAAATGTGAACTTTACTGGACTTAAAAAATTCAGTCTGAAGCAGGACAAGAAAAAGCAGTCTTGCATTTTCCTCAGACATAACTTGGGCCATATTGGAGAGATGAAGCTTTCCTCAATCGACTGTCAGTACCATAATCAGTAGGTTATGAAATCAGATTTTATATAATTTTAATAGTCGACCTAGAGTGGAAAAGCAGGGTCATGGCTTGTAATCCTATTATCACATCTTACAAAGAAGATAATAAGCAGGAGGCTAAATACAGTATGTTTCCACAACTGAGTAATGGGGAACAGAAACTACTTCAGCAACACAAAGATGCAATCAAGGATCTGGTCTGGAACTAATACCACTCCATCAAAGGGTTAATTAACACCATAAGATTATCACTTTGACATACCAGTAAAAAAAGCATGAAACAAAAAAAAAAAGAAATATAAGATACTACAGTATATCCTTTTCTTGTAATTAGAAATGACAGGCAAATGACTCTTCCTCACTTGACCATCTCCAATGCTACACAGACATACTAGAACTTTCCATTATTCTCACAATACTATTGATTTTTTTTTTTTTTTCGTTCTTTGTTTCGCCTTATACAATTTCTTGTATTAGGAATTTGTTAGTTTTCACATACCCCTTGGGTCAGCCATTGTACAGCGCCCCTGGAGCAATTTCAGGTTAAGGGTCTTGCTCAAGGACCCAGCAGAGTAGGATCTCTTTTGGCAGTGACGGGGATTCGAACCGGCAACCTTCTGATTACCAGCACAGATCCTTAGCCTCAGAGCCACCACTCTGCATAACACAATTTTCCTTGTTCAAATCTGTGTACAGGTATAATCTACAGTTTCAAAGCTGGACTGTGGAAGAACCAGGTAAGCAATAAAGCCTCATTAACACAATGTAGTTTAACCTTATATGGCAACTTTAACCGCAACTAATTGAAAACTATGTAAATCAGTAAAATAAATGAAATGTAATAAGAAGTACATAAAAACAATCCTTCCTAAATAGATCTACTAAAAATAAATTGATCTAATTTGCCTTCATATGTTAAAACCGGTAATATATGATGTGAGCGACAGTAAACCTGCTGTCACAAATCCTTTGAAGTGAATTAGTCTTTAATTGTGACGTAAACCTGTTTAACATGCAGGCTCTAAGACATACACATTCTCCTGTGCGCTTGTTTAAATATGCATGCAATCACCAGAGTGCAATTTTCACAGTATTTTCAGGGCATTCTCATCTAGAATGTGCCTTTCATGCTCTAAATAACACCCACAGTTATGGGTTTATTGACAAGTGAAACAGCCCGTTTACAATCTGCTAAAGAATGAAACGCACCTTTAACAACGTTGAATAAAAGCAAGGCTTTGCTAACAGCATTCTGTATATGTGTATGTGTTAATTTGGACATCTATTTATTTTTTCTCGCACCAATCAATAGATTACTATGCACGGACACATTATATTAATTCAGCAACAACAAAAAATACATAATATAATGTAGATTGAGTGCCTGTTTAATTATCTTATCATTATGAGGAATCTTAAAAGTCTCAATTTAAAACTAGTCTCCAGATATTTTTATATTGTGTGCACTTGTAAATACTTATTTCAAATGATGTGTTTTATCTTATTGGATTTTATTTTATGCCATACTTTAACTACATGCGTAAATGTGTAAGGGCAATGAGCTCCTCTTGTTTACTAGACTAGCTTCCTCCAGGTTCACCATCATAAGAGAGCCAGAGACAATCCCAGCAGAAGCAGACACAAGGCACTCAGGGCAGCAGTTAATGCAAACTGTGCTATGTAAGAGTACTTTCAATTAATCATAATAACCAATATAGTTCTAGTTATAGTTAACTGTCAAAAACAAATACATAAAAATTCTACCTAAGCAGTACAAAAGAATAAATCTAAAAGCTCCTTCTCTGCATTGACTTTTAAATTTCGGCTTACAAACATCATATAACAGATCTTTACATAGTAGACATTATTTAAAAGATCTGAAAAAAAACTGACAATAAATATCCTGCTGTAGTTGGTCTACAACAAAATTCCTCGACTTTGTGTATTAGAACATTACATTTGAAAACAATATTCATCCATCCATTATCAAACCCAGCAGCATCTGTTGCTAAGCTGAAATCATCCCTGATTAGGGTGTAATAAAATGGCATGCTTCACAATATTTTAGGGTATGTGTGATTTGGGAGTCCTGAAAATATATTAATCTATGAAAACAAATTGTTAGAAAATAAGCAAAAAGTCAAGGCGCACTTTGAAACTTTCTGCTACTACTGTAACCATAAATCTATTCAAAAGAAAGCCCAGCTCAACAACTGGCTCTTGGTTAAACATGGACAGTTTTCAGACTTGTCTAGGGAGCATTCATAAATGTGTAGAACAGTCCTCCAGAGAGCAACCAACTGTAAATCTCAAAGAAGTCATTTTGAAAATAATCATACAGAAGCTCAGTCATCCGGGAGGGGCTCAGAGTAGAGCCACTGCTCCTCTGCATCGAGAGGAGTCAGATGAGGTGGCTCGGGCATCTGATCAGGATGCCTCCTGGGCGCCTCCCTGGTGAGGTGTTCTGGGCACATCCAACCGGGAGGAGGCTCCGGGGAAGACCCAGGACACGCTGGAGGGACTATGTCTCCCGGCTGGCCTGGGAACGCCTCGGGATTCCCCCAGAAGAGCTAGAAGAAGTGGCCGGGGAGAGGGAAGTCTGGGCATCTCTGCTCAAGCTGCTGTCCCCGCGACCCGACCTTGGATAAGCGGAAGAGGATGGATGGAAGGATCATACAGTCCAGTAGGACTCCTGCTCCTTAAAATGATTCCCCTGCATCATGTTCCCCAGATACCTTAAAGCCTTGGAAAAGTTCATTATTTTTTTTATTTTTTTTTTTTAAGTACTTTGCTTGAATTCAGTGTCAAATCATATGTTAATCTATCATACAGCACAGTCAATCAGGTAAAAAACACTCACACTTCTCCTGGGCCAAACTGAAGGCACCAGTAAACCTAACCTGCATACCTTGGGAGGGGGGTTGCAGTGTACCCTGAGAAAACACACATTAAGATGAAGAGGATGAACAAAAGCCAAACTAACAATATTGTGCTCCGGATTCAAACCTAGAGCTCTGAAGCAAAGAAGCAGCAGCAGCTCTAATTACTACATAAAATGCTTTATGCATCGATTTTAACCAGTTTAGTAAGTTTATTTATTGCCTTTCACAATCAGTTGAGAGTACACTACACCCTTCAACAGCAAAACCTGCCAATTTTTTTTTTTTTTTAAAGAGCATTGTGAAATAGTGGCTTAAGCATCAGAATGTAAAACGCTAGCTCATGTCAATTTAGTCTCCCAAACTGACCCACGTTATGTATAAAAGGACTAATGCATAGCAATTTAAAGATAAACTGAATAAAAGCATTCTCTACGTAAACACATTACAATGTAGGCATTCGGCAGGGAAAAATGGTGAAAAATAAAAATGACAGAGCAAAAAGCATTTTGGAGAGTGGACATCAACACCTTTTTTTTCCAGGTCTTAACCCAGAACCATTCTGTGTCAAAGGGGTCTTTCGGTGTTTGTTTGTAAGCAATTAGTCACATCAATCAAACAGTTTCTCGATGAAATATCTGATGCGTGAACTGAGGTTGCCGCAGGAGACAGCATAATTAGTTGTAGCTTTCAACAACTGCACTGAAAATAAATCCCCAAGGAACAGAGGGCTAAGATTTTTTTTTCGTTTTTTACTGTAGAAGCAAAACTAACAGTCTATATCTATCATTTTGATACTGTGTCCCTCAGTTTCACAGTTAAAATCGCATCCAAGCTTTTAAATGTAAACGGATTATTACAAGCGTAACTTATAAACTTGTAAAGATGCAGTTTGCTTTTTTCTTTTTAATTTCATGTTCGTGCACTAAGTGCTATGGGAGCCTAAGAAATCACAGATCAATTAAATATCTGAGGAAAGAAAAAAAAATCCTGTATGGTCCCATTAGGTCCCTTTGGTACCATACCGATTCGTGCACATGCTCAGCATAAGGATGTAGTATAAAAAGTACTTGGATTTTTTTTTTAACATCTTTCGTTTCAATTAAACTGCCCTACAATAAACAATATTTACGTTGTCTAAAGGGTCTTCACAGTGAATTAATTTTTTGAGTTAGAAAAAAAAACATTTCTTTCCACCTTTCTCGTGAATTCCTGGATAAATTGTGTATGCATCTTCATTGTAACCGCTTATCATTATAATGGTAATCTGCATTAATGTAGAACAGGTCATCTTTAGTGGAACTGATTTCGGGGGCTCATCCAAGCAACGTCGTCCTGGGTGCGAAGTGGGAACTGCTGCGTCTCGCGATTGGGCTTCATCCTCCAGATGTTTAATTGGCCGTCTCTCGTTTCCATGGGTAACCCAAAAGTAGCCAATGAATGCCAATCGTTAATGCAGTTAAAAGAAAAGAAAATGTGTCGGCTGGCTAGGACCTCACTTTCATCCTTCAAGCTCCAAGCAGAACTCCACAGAGCTCCTCAGTCCACAGCAGTTTGGGTTCTGGCCCACTCTCAGGTTCTTCATGCCTCTGCGACTCCCACATTCGCCTGATAAACCCGACACCGCCACTTTTACGCACCAGCATACCGTTAAGAGCAGCTGCCCGAAGCAGCGATGAGTAAACTGCACTTTGCCCCACTGTAGGCAAGTCGACGCGCTCTCACTCATTGAAAATGAGTAACACGTTCACACGGGATACTTACCGGTAGACGTATAACACCCTCTTTCCTTTACGGCTCCAGGTACGCCAGTTACACTCCTTTGTCGGTTTCCACTAAAGTGGAGGGGAGGGTGTTGAGGCAAGGCTGTTGACGTCACCGGGAGGGCGGGGTTTAAGCGCTTGTGATGTCACGCGGCGACAGAGCCTCGGATTTCAGACAGTCTGAGCGAAGCTATTCGTGTGGTTCTGCTACTTCCGATATTGCTATTTCTATGAAAACATTACAGTGACGGTAAAATGCAAGTTCAAGAAAGAGAAGCAAAAAGAAAAATGTAAATCTAAATTTATCCTGTGTAAATCTAAATTCATCCGGAGTCAAATATGTTAATAAGATTTCAATGGGCATGAACTAATCGGCATCATATTCGAGCATGTTCATCTCATATCTTTAACAAAAAAAAAAATCAAGCTTTAACCATCATCTGTTCTCTTAGTTCTGAAATAGACCGGTGTTTGTCTTGACAGCAGCTGTAAGGCAGAAGCCAACTGGGGGTGTACTGGCGGCAAATCACAGGGCATATTTACACGCATTCATACCAGCCACGAGAAAATTCCTACTTTGGAGACAGAAGTCGTATTTTAAGTATTGTAGCAAAACACCTAGTGCTTATTATGATGATACATTTATAAACAAAACAACTTTATGCACATCACTATGAAAAGTGGAAGAATGAAAGTGATAGCATAGCTTTCCAAAACAAAACTTAACAACACATTGTCTGTAGACAATGAAGCACAGCAAAATCGACAGTTTCTGCGGTTTCATACACTATATAACCTATGAAGAATAATTTTATCAATCAGTTTTCGAACCCGATTAATCAAATTCAGGATTGCGATAGTCGGCGGTATTTATCATCGTTCGCCCATCCATTTTAAATCCCCCTTGCAGCCGAAGCCTCCCCCATAACTACTGAATAGAATCTTGAAGATGATACCACTTCATCTCGGAGCAAGTACAATATGGGGCCACTTCACAGTCGCTGTTTAACGTAATCTGCATGTGTTAACACGCGAAGAACCTGCAAACTTCGCACATCCATTGTCCTTGTTGGTATTTCAGGAGCTAACCACGGCGCCATCCCATAGTCCAAGCGTTAATTTAAGACATCAAGGAGCGCATTCCCTGCAATCGTGTAGCGACAACTTCTAGTATTGGTCTCTGCTTTGCGGTGACGGGCTCTGCCATCCCACACGATCCTGTGATTGGAATAAATTAGTTTTGAAATCGAAGGCTATTGATCATTTTCATAAAAAGACAACATTTTCACGGGAACCTTCCGTATACATCTGTCTATAACCCTAATTTATCTGTTTTTTACTTAGGAATGTCTCCCGTGGCATACAATTTAATGTGATAATTTTTGATCGATAAGGACTAAATAAATGTATGGAATTTACTTGCATCCACGACGTCACCTGGATGACTGCTGCGCAGGTCTCCGTGCAGCTTTTAGTTTACTTATTAAACAAATCGAATCGAAGCAATGGCTCTATAATAGGAAGGGGGAGTGAAATTTGTTTTCTAAACGCGCATTTGAAGAGATTAGGAATGTGTCCGCAGGGTGTGTCTCTTGAAAAGGACAGAGTCTTATTTGTATGTAAATACGCCGCGCTGCGGGATGCGCCTTAGCGAGTATCTGGTAGGTGATCGAAACGTGTCTCATTCCACGTCTCGTGAAAAAAAACATTTTTGAATTCGTCTTCGCGAGGCAACCTTCATTTTAAAGCTGTCTGCACAGTAATGAGACATACAGTGAGAAAAAGGGGGGAAATTCATTGGAGGGCTTGACTTTTTGTTGAACTATCTGTACGGGTATTATTAGAAGGCTGACAGAGGAGCTAAGAAGTTGAACAGATCAGCAAGTCCATGCAACCCCATTAATGAGTCCTCATGTGTAACCTCGAGGACGTCATTTGCTGTCGTTGGGCAAACCGGGTAAACGTGCACAAAATGTGGGGACACTATATAAAAGTTGTTAATGTAAAATTTTTTGCTATGCACTCTGAATTTCACCCCTTGATATCAGGTCTTTAGTGGCTGCAGTTATTTTTGTCAATCAATCTTTTCAAATTGTAACTGCAATCCTAATTAGTGAGGCTTCAACAGGGGCCACTCCACAGAAATGACTCAATTTACAGTTGTCTACACATTATGGCTGTCTAGAGCTACCAACATGTCATCTGTTCTCATCCTGCTCTTCTCTGCCTTTGACACCAGAACCTACCTGACCTTGGCATCACTGGAACTGCCCTCAGGTGGTTTGAGTCCTGTCTCTTGGGCAGATCCTACCATGTGTCCTAGTGAATAGATATGTCAAGAGTGCTCCAGGCAACCACAGGAGTGTTCCATGATTTCTCTATATACACCTCCCCACTAGGGCATATCATCCTGTCCCATGGTTTCTCTTTTCAGGGCTATGCCAAACGTACACTGAACCTGTCGTTCCCTCCAGAGGACCACATCTCTGCATGCCTCACTCATATTCCAACCTAGATGAAGTAACACCATGTCCAACCCAACCAGGTAAAGATGCCACATTTTGTTATCCCAGTTTGTCTGTCTATTCAGCACCCCATCTCTGTTCAGCTCTGCTCCTTATCATGAACACCTGTCAAGTCAGTATGCAACCTTAAGGTAGTGACTGATGACCAGCTGTCCTTCACTGGCCATGTTTACAATTGTCTCTTGGTCTTGCAGATTCTATACAGTGTTTGCAAAGATCAGACCATACAGTATCTAATGGAGTATGCAGCACATCTCCTGGTTCAGATTTGGTCTTGTCACGTCAGGACTACTGAAGCACTCTGCTGGTAGGACCAGCAGAGGACATGTTTCACCAAACCGCTATAGATGATTAAAAATGCAGCGGCACGTCTGGTGTTCAACCAGCCGATAAGGGCTTGTGTCACTACTCTTTTCAGATTACTACATTGGCTCTGTGACACATAACTTATTAAGTTCAAATCCTTGTAGCCTGTCTACAGAGTAGTCAACAGGTCAACACCTCTATATATGGAGACCTTTGAGAGTGCTATGCTCCTTCTCAACTACTCGGGCTGGCTGATGAATGGTGTCTGGTGATATCACCTCTATGTGGTATCAAAACTCAATCCAAACTCTTTTCATGTGCAGCTCCTTGCTGGTGAAGCAAGCTGCCCACTTCCATTCAAAACTCTGACTCCCTCAATTTGTTTAAAAATCATTTGAAGACTCTCGTGTTTGGTGAATTTCTGTTTAAGTTGTTACATTTTTGTAATCTACAACTTATAATTTGTTCTGCGCTCTTCACTTGTGGTCATCAGTTTTGTAACCTTGTCCTGTAACACTTGTTCTTAAACAATTCCCCCAGACTGATATTTTCTAAATTATGTTGACCTCTTTTGTAAATCACTTTAGATAAAAAAGTGTCTGCTAGGCAAATACACTTAATCAAATTTAAGTAATTTCCTTTTTCATTTCCCATTTCGCAACTGTGACAATTCACAACAATCTCAAGGTTGATGTGTTTTACATTATTGAAATATTCAGTTCAAGAAATTAAGCTCACAGAATGTGCTCATACTGCCACTTCTGATGCCTCTGCTATGACCTTCTGTCTACACCTGCCCCCCTATATTACACGTATAAGCCTGCTTTTTTCATTTCAGTGTAGCAGGGAACCAGAGCCAGAGTCAGACGTAAAGTTAGACTGGCTGGATCAAGCTAGATTTACGTTATTTTTAAATATGGGAGCATAACAGGCATGCTCTGAGAAAATCTATTTAGGACATGGTGTAATGGTACAAACTTCAGACTGATTTAGAAAGGAATCAAACCAGTGCCCCAGGAGCAGTGAATAAGCAACACTAATCACTATGCCACAAGGCTGTTTACAGAAAACACATTAATTGTATGAATCCTATTTGTTATAGGAGCCTATGCTGGCAATATGTGGTGAAAAGCAAGAACCAGCCCTGCCATTGCAGTACACACTCCTGGACACATTGACTGACAGTCATTCGGTCGTCAGTCCAGTTTAGAGTCAACAATCAACCTAACCTGCTCATTTTGGTAGGAAGCCCAAGTACCTGGAGAAAATCCACAAGAAATTGGGAAATGTCAAAACTTCACAAAGACCGTAAATAGGCTATAACTTTAACCCAAAACCTTAAAATCTTAGGGCAGCAGGGCTAACAATTGTGTCACCATACTGCTCACAAGGTGCAAATTCATTTTCTGACCATAATTTGTCCTTTATAGAGTGATGGGAAGCAGCTCTGGGCACAAAGCAGAAAGCAATATTGGATAGGACATCAGTCCATCAGAAAACATGCTTAGCCACAAACTCGCAGTTCAACACAATAGGCCAATGTATATATGTCAGTCAATCCAACTAACATGGCACTTGTGCCTCAGAAGTGGTCATCCACCTGAAGTTAAGCATGTTCAGGCCCAGCCAGTACTTGGATGGGAGACCAACCAGGAAAAGCTTGGGTTGCTGCTGGAAGAGAAGTTGGTGAAGCCAGCAGGGCCCACTTAACCTTGTGATCTGTGTGTGGGTCCCTATGCCCCAGTGCAGTAACAGGAACACAGTGCTGTAAAATTGAGGTGCTGGTGAGGGCAGCAGGGGTTGCTTACCCTGTGCCCTGAATGTGGGTCACAATGCCTCAGTGTAGTAATGAAGAGACTGTGCTGTAAAAATGGTGTTGTCCTTCAAATGAGACGTAAGGTCCTGACTTTCTGGTCATTAAAGATCCTTGGGCATCTCTCATATAGAGTCTCAATGTTCTAGTCAATTGCCCATTACAGCCTTGTCCATTCTGGCCGCCTAATCATCCTCTGTCTGTAATTGTCTCTCTCTCTCGCACCCTTTTACCACCTAATAGCTAATGTGTGATGAGAGTCATGCCATTGCATCATCAAGTGGATGCTACACATTGGTGGTGCTTGAAGTGGTTCCCCACTCTCTATGTAAAGCACATTAAGTAGTGAGAAAAGTCCTATATAAATGTCATTAATTATTATTTAACATGACAAGAGTAACTCGGGAATCCAAAAGGGATATGCAGATAATATTTAAACACAGACTGTATCTGGGTGTGTGTAAACAAATGCACATTAGCTCCATATGTTAAAGTACCTTCGGACAGTACTCTATAAGTTAAGGCGCTATACACATTCAGGTTAGTTTGCTTACTAAATATCTTTAGCTAGAGCGGCCTTTCATTGGCTGCCATGAACAGACATGCTGCATCCTCAAAGTTCATCCACTGCAGCTGGATGCCTGCCAGCAGTGAAGTCAGATGGTTCTGAACTTGCTCCTCATTCTATTTCTGCCCTTATTATTCTGTAGGGACACACTTCCCAAAATCACGGCATCATTTCATTTCTCCTTGACACTTCTCTATGGGGTGGCACAGTGGTAGTGCTGCTACAGTAAGGAGACCTGGGTTCGCTTCCTGGGTCCTCCATGCGTGGAGTTTGCATGTTCTCTCCGTGTCTGCATGGGTTTCCTCCAGGTGCTCCGGTTTCCTCCCACAGCCCAAAGACATGCAGGTTAAGGGTATTGGCAGTAGCGTAGCATGGGTGTCAGCCGCCCCCTTATTTAGGTATGGTTCAAATTTTTACAAGATATTATTATTATTTATTGTGAAATTTTGCCGCCCCCTAAAAGTGCCGCCCCCACTACGTTACGCCACTGGGTATTGGCGATCCTAAATTGTGCTTGGTGTGTGGGTGTGTGTGCCCTGCGGTGGGCTGGCGCCCTGAACAGGATTTGTTCATGCCTTGTGCCCTGTGTTGGCTGGGATTGGCTCCAGCAGACCCATGTGAGCCTGTAGTTAGGATATAGTGAGTTGGATAATGACTGACTGACTGACTTCTTTATGGTCATTTCAAGTGGTACTTCACAGATAATGACAGACATGGAGAGCTATTCCGACAGCACAATACATAGCTGAAAGTAAATTCATAGTGTCAATATAGTCACATATACAGAGGCCATTGAAATTGTTATTTGTATGTGCTAATCAACATGCAATACGCCAACAACCTCTGGCACCAAAGGCTGTGAGTATAACAACATTACTTCAAAACTTCAGTATTTCTTATCTAAAATAAACAACCTTACCTTAAAATGTCTGTCGTGTCTTCCTTACCTGAAAAATCTCAAGTAACTTAAGAAAATGAATATTGTATGTAACGCATTTAATAATAATAATTCTTTACATTTTTATAGCGCTTTCCGGTGCCTTACATGGTGAGAGGGGGGCAACTTCAACCAGCCACAATGTGCAGCACTCACCTGGATGATGTGACGGCAGCCATTTTGTGCCAGTACTCTCACCACACATTAGCTAATAGGTGGTGAAATGGTGAGAGAGAGGGAGACCAAATTAGAGACAGGGGCAAAATGACCAAGCCAAGGAGGGAAATTTACCAGGACATTGGAATACACCCTACTCTTTGCAAAGGATGCCCAGGCATCTGTAATAACAACAGAGAGTCAAGACTTGAGTTTTATGTCTCATCTGAAGGGTGCTGCCATTTTAACAGCACAGTGTTCCTGTTACTGCACTGGGGCATAGGGTCCCACAAACAGATCACAGGATTAAATGGGCCCTGCTGGCTTCACCAACACCTCTTCCAGCAGCAACCCAAGCTTTTCCTGGTTGGTCTCTCACATCGAAGTACTGGCTGGGCCCAGTCATGCTTAACGTCAGGTGGATGACTTGTTCCGAAGTGCATGTCGTATGACTGCTGGCAATCACAGTCAGAAGGCATTGTCAGATAATTTATCTGGCATAATTTTATCACAAGGCACCTGTGAAAGCTCGTCTGTAGCAGCTAACAGTGTCTGAAAACCCACACAAGTTTTTTTTTTTATTTTTGTATAAAACCATAAAGAACAACATTATGGTAACAAAGGGACAAAATAGCATATTTAATGGCCAGAGATCAGCTGATAATGGAGAGAGAATAAAAAGACACCTCAGATGTGAGAGGGCAGCTTTTGTTGAATGAGAATAAAACAGGTAAGACCACTGCGTACATGAGGATCCAAAACCGAGTGCTATCATTGTGAGAAAAGATGGACTTTCAGAGACTCTTAGGCCTAAAAATCTGTTAAAACTGTCTTGGCTTTGCAAGATTTCAGCCATTGAGGGAGTCCCTAAGCATATAGTGATACCACCTCTGATTGTGTGGTATCACTTACTAAACCAACAAGAACAAAACAAAATAACCTTCAATGGATAAACACACATACTGTAAACTTTTGAACTTGTACTGGTCCAGGATCAGAGGTGCTGATGCAGAGATCTTACCCCTTTGAAATTCCTCGATTAGAGGCTAGCTTGTTTGTGTGCTTCTCAGGAACACATTTTTACACCAACAAGCTATGACAGCTTCAGGTTTATTTAGGTTTGAGTAACTTGCTTATAGTGACACAGATTAGCCAGATTTTATGCTACCCGTAGCCTGCAGTGCAGGGTAGATTACAACAAAATGTAACCCGATCCTGTGATCCATGCGTAACGTTACACCAACACTGAAGCATGACAGTAGATGCAGATTCGAGTCATCCAGCATGTGACTACATAAAAATAGAACTGCCCAGTTTGTCAAGCATGAACAAGATGCAGTTGCTCAGGCAGGTATTTTTTTCTCAGGCTTTAAGCTCTTCCCACTTAACCGTCACAAAAACACAATCTTCAAGACGTTTTGGTTCCAAGATATCTCAGTGTGTTGGCATGCCCTTGCCTAATGAGAGCATTCATCTAAGCAAAACTGTGCGTGGGCAGGGCGCTGATTCCTTTGGCTGCTGTGGTAAACCGAAGCGCAAGTGATGTTTGCTGGAATACAAAATACCCTGAGGGATATCAAGTGTATTTATAAAAGGCCAAGTCTGACATTTATGCATATGTGGGTAGGAGAATATGTTAAAACATGCACAGTGAAGAAAGATAAAAATTACAAAGTACTGTGGAATCATAGTTTAAATGAATAAAACCAACAAGCTTACCATATATCACAAAAATGAAAATAAGGTGACTCTGGAATGGTGAATGAAATGGAAGCCCCTTGTGGTGTGCCATGCCATCACCACCATGGCATATTTATACACAAAAGGCGGCAAAGTGAATGGTAGAAGGTGCTTTGATAACCAAGAAACAGCGCACTGGGCATTCTACACTGAAAAAAGTATAACATTGATGTTGTTCATTCAACGTAAATTTTCTCTATCAAGCAACTTAAGATTAGTCATTTTGTGTTGTAGCTTGAAATATTTGGTTTCAGATCTCAATCAAAGTAAAAAAAATTTGTTTGTACCAAACTAAGTTATGGTGGAGGGAATAAACGTAGAAATCCTATTTCAGTTAACTTAATATTTCAGTTTGTTCGTGTGCTGTGTTTGAGGGGTCGTTTGTATATTCTTCAGGTCGAACTTTCCGGCGTGCTGGCTTTCCAACTGCCAGAAAAGAAGAACAACTTAAAAAATAGATTTAGTATAAAACAAGTGAATTGCACCAAATCACTCTAAATGATTTGCCTCAACTTAAAAATTGTGGGCTCAATAAGCTAAAAAGAATTATATTGGTTCAGATTGAAAATATTAAGTGTGAATCTCATGGTGAAAGGGCTTTTTCTGTCTGTGCACCTAGGCTCTGGAACTCCTTACCTTTAGTGGTTAGGCAAGCCGCTTCAGTCGCCACATTCAAATCACACCTAAAAACGCACTTCTTCACATTGGCTTTTAATTCTTAACCTGTCTTATTTCCACTTGCTTTTTGCTATTTCTCTGTTTTATTGGGTCCCCTGACCTGTTTTTTAGTGTCTCTGTTTTAATTCTCTCTTAATGTTTGTTTTTAATATTTTGCTTTTAGTCTTGCTTGTTTTAACTGTACAGCGCTTCGGTCAGTTGTAATGCTGTGTTTTTAAGCACTTAACAAATAAAAATGGTATGGTATGGTGAATCATCACCTTTTTTTTTTTCAGTGTAGACTTGCCAGTTAACAACTTTAAGGTTCCTCTACCCAACATGCCACTTTCCTACTAACCCAAACCAACAGTAACATTACTGGCTTCCCGCAGACCCCGGCCATTGAGCTGTATTATAAAAAGGTTAGAAAGAAGGCCAACTCAGTTCGGTCAGACAGTGGCCATCTTCTATCTATCTATCTATCTATCTATCTTCTTTTTCCTACTTTTTAGCTGTTGCCTTCAGGTGGCAGATTTACCATATATACTCACGTATAAACCGGGTCTTGAAACCCAAAAAATTGATCATACAATCAGACCCCGACTTATACGCCCATTCAAAAATATGACACTTAAATTTTTTTTTTTTTACATCTTCTTGCTTCCTCCAATCTCGCACCAGTTTCTCAGACTCATTGAATTTTGTTGCAGCAGTGCAGTTAAAAATCTCTTTCACCACTTCAATGACTTTTGATGTAAAACCAGCTTGATATTTTCTTCTGATCGAACACTCCATTGTAGAAAAGGGAAGCTCTTATGATAAAGGTGTATGAGGGTGTGAGATACAAAAAACACAAAACAGTGCAAACGTTGCCTCCGAATAGTTTGCGTATTACCATGTGGTCATGTAGGCACAATACATAGAAAAAAAAGCAGTGTGCTCCATGGTTACTCTCTCTGGTGGGCATATCATAGCATATCATAATCTCCTGGACCAATAGCGTGAGTTTTCTGCATTCGATTTATACAACCGACATTATAAAATACCGGAAATTATACAGTAAAATCAAGCCCTGATTTATCCACAGGAGAACTTAAAAGTGATTATAAATGGTAGTTTTCCAAAGGTAAAGAATAACAGATTTAATAACTCTTTAATTCCTAAAGCTGTGTTTTGAATTCTGTTACTTATAGGGATATGCTAAATTCTAAATTAATTTGTGTACTGTTAAAGGCTTTATTCTTCTCTGTACTAAATCGTGAATGTGTGTACTTAGTAACACTGGTTGTCAGCAGTTGGATCTTTGTTACACACATACAAGAAAATAAGCAGTGTCTTATGTTTTTGTATTATCCTGCTGAAAACAATTTCCCTCAGGGATAATAATAATGCCTACCAAATCTCTATATATAAAAAAAGATATAAGAAGCCTAGCAGGCCAGTGTCCGTGCCCTTGCCAGGCGTAATGTCATCCAGCATCCAAAAGAGGATGGGAGTGTGCAATGAACAAAGGGATACCTGTACATTTGTGAGTCCGGGCATCACGCTGTGCACAACAAAGATGGAATGTCCAACAAAAGAAAGGCACAAACAAAGAGGCTCATAAATGCAGGACGGACTTACCATTGTGGCATTAAACCCATTTTAATATTCAGGATTTTCACTATTCTAGTAGTCAATCTTGTTACAAAGGTTAGAGGAATAATCACTCCAGCAACATTCCTTCCTTTTATTGTCCTCTTAATGCTCCTATGTATGAGTGGAGGAGGTGATCTCTTGGTAGTCACTGCCCTGGATTGGTTGCACTTCCAAACACCTCTTCCAACTGTCTGGGACTTTCAGCTATCATTTTTGAGCATGTCTTTAGGTGCATATTTCCCAGCAAGTGTGTCTGAAAACAGATATCCGTCTCTGGTAATATGGAATATAACTCTGTACGCTAAATTAGCTACTGAGAACGCTGTTATCTAGGATATGCAGATCTTAAGAAGATGAATCACATTACAAACTGCAATCTGCACATAAAGGCCATGCCACTTTGTACTTCTGACCAGCAATTTTGTGAGACATGCATACACTTTGACACACAATTCTAAAAAGCAATTTCATCATGTGGGTTAAGGTAAATGTGTGCCTTGAACCAATCGGACGCTCTTCCACCAACCAGCACTGGAGTTCTAGTTAGTTAAGAACATAGAAGCACAC
This sequence comes from Erpetoichthys calabaricus, assembly GCF_900747795.2. NCBI lineage: Eukaryota > Metazoa > Chordata > Cladistia > Polypteriformes > Polypteridae > Erpetoichthys > Erpetoichthys calabaricus. The sequence goes on from NC_041401.2 coordinate 109,293,968, forward strand.
CATTTTGAGGGTAAAGCAGTGCTCCCCTGTAACATGAACACTGTATTTTGGTATCAACAATTTTCTTCACACTCTTCAATTCTGTAGCATCATCATGACCAAAACAAGTGTTAACAGCTGTAATTGGACTCCTAGTTATACTTTTCTCTCTAAAAGTCTCTGCCCTATTCCTGCTGCCACTCAAGTATCAAGACCTGGCCCGCTTGTGAGGCACTTGTGGAGAGCTGTCTTAACCCCGGCCAGTGAAGAACAGTCTGCCGACTGTGACAATATTTTTTTCACAAAATCTTATAATGGACACTAAGTGATTTACCACACCATAACATGATTTTTAAAATGTATTTTTAGGGACCCTGCGCAATTTTGATTTTCAATCTTTCATGGGGTTCATAGGGTTAATCACGGCGGTGTCCCAGATCATCAAGATGCCCTGTACCTTTTTGGGAAAGAGCAGAACACGATTTCAGGTATCTGGAGTTTGTTGTCATCTTTTTGCATGTCCTGTTTTTCTACTCTGGAATTTTGCATGAGAAACCAGAGGAACCTACGACTGGACACTCACTGAAAAAGGACAGATACTAAATAAAACAACTGTGACAAGAACAGGCCATTCAGACCAAATAACTTGTCCATCCTGTTCACCTAGACCAGGGGTAGGCAAAGTCATCCCTGGAGGGCCGCAGTGGCTGCAGGTTTTTGTTTCAACCCAATTGTTTAATAAGAAGCACTTATTGCTCTAGAAACACTTCTGCTTCACTTTAGTTGTCTCCCTCATTAAGATTTTGAACCCTTATTGCTTATTTAAGTCTTAAACAGCTGCATTCTTGCTTTTTAATTGCTCCTTATTAGCAATAAGATGCAAATGACAAAAGAAACCAGCAGTTATCCATTTTGCTTGTTACCCTTTACACCTGTGTGTATTTTCGTGCACTATTTGGTTTAGTTAAATACTTGGAAGGAAAAAGAAGAGAAAAAAGAGAAGGATTGAGAATTACCCATCCGTTTTACACTTCAAAGTATTTGGATGATATCCTTAGAATGGAAAAAAAATCCAGGACATGAGAGTGACTTGACATAGCAGAGTTAAAGCACTAACAAGCCATGAAATGTAATTATTGGCAAGGATTGTTTTCTAAATAAGCAACTGGGTTGGAACAAAAACCCGCGACCACTGCGGTCCTCCAAGAATGCCCACCCCTGACCTAGACTGACCATAACAACACCAAGTCGAGATCTGAACGTCCCTAAAGTACTACTTTCCACCACAATACCTGGTAAATTATTTCATGTGTCTAAGGTTCTTTGAGTGAAGAAAAACATTTATGTGAGATTTGCACCTTAACAAGTTTCCAACTTCTTAAGTCAATAATAAATAAACTGCCAAAATTATTTTAAACCAACATCTTGGATACACTATACGAATTCCTTTTATAATTTTAAAAATTTCAATCCTGTTCCACCACAATACTTGGTAAATTATTTCATGTGTCTAGGGTTCTTTGGGTGAAGAAAAACATTTACGCAAGATTTAGTCAATAATAAATAAACTGCCAAAATTATTTTAATCCAACATCTTGGATACACTGTACTTATTCCTTTTATAATTTTAAAAACTTTAATTCTGTCTCCTCTTAATCTCAATTTGCTTAAACTGAAAAGTTTCAGCTTCTTCAGTCTTTCCTTATAGCTCATACCTTTCAGTCTCTGAATGAACCTAGTTGCTCTTTTCTGGACATTTTCTAGTGCTGTTACATCAGCTTTGTAATATGGAGAACAAAACTAAACACAGGACTCCAGGCAAGGCCTCACTAGCATGTTATATAAAATACAATTTATTTTTGTATAGCCCAAAATCACATTAGGAGTGCCGCAATGGGCTTTAACAGACCCTGCCTATTGACAGCCCCCCAGCCTTGACTCTCTGAGAAGACAAGGAAAAATCCTTTTAGGGGAAAAAAAGTAAGAAACCTTAGGAAAGGCAGCTCAAAGAGAGACCCCTTTCCAGGTAGGCTGGGCATGCAGTGGACGTCAAGAAAAAGGGGGTAATTACAATACAACACACAGAACAGAACACATGTAATCCTCAATACAATAGCATAGTGCAATAGAAAACAGTAGATAATATTAAATAACACAATTTGGATTTGTTCAGAATGTTCTATAACTTCAGCATCTGTTGACTTATACTCCAAACAGTGTGCTATATAACCTGTATGGGGTAGTGGTTAAGGCTTTGGACATAAAACACTGAGATTGTGGGTTCAGTTCTGGTGACTGACACAATGTGACCATGAACAAGTCACTTGCTTGTGCTCTAAACTGGAAAAGCAAAAGAAATGTATCCAATTGTATCTCAGATGTTGTATATTACCTTGGATAAAAGCGTCATTAACATAACCTAAAATCCTGTTATCTTTCCTGTTCACTTCTGATGTAGATAGTGACGAGTCCATTATGACTCCCAGATTTTTCTCAAATATTTACAAGATTTACACTTCCCATTGTGAATTCAAATCCAGCAGTTTTAATTCCTACATGCAATATTTTACATTTACTTAACATTAAATTTCATCTGCAACAGAATTGCTGAAGCCTGTGTGCTGTCCAGGTCCCTCAACAACAATTTAGTTGATGCTACATTAATTGCCTTTGCAGTCTTAACCAGCTTTTTGATTATATTCATGTCCATATAATGGATGCATAATAAAAAGAGTAGTGTCCCTAGCACTGATCTCTTTGGGGCCAACTCTTTTACCATCACCTCATTCTAATAAGGTTCTTCACACCATAACCCTTTGCTCCCTACTCACCTATAGACCACACCCTGAATTCCCACTTTTTTTGTTTGATCACTAACCTTTCAATTAGTACCTTATCAAAACCTCCTGAAAATCAAGATAAATAATAAATATACACCTCTCTAATCATATCGTTTTGTTACTTCCACATAGAATTCCAGCATATTAGTTAAATACAACGTTCTTCTGACTTGGTTTTTAAGAAATGTTTCCCTGAATTTCTTTATCGTTCCTCTGAATTGCTTCATTTCTTTCCTTAAATGGCACCCAAACAGAAGTGAAATGTGAAGTGAGTGAGCTAACAGAAGACCAACTAAGTCAGGGCCTCAAACTCCAACCAATTTCACTCCAACCAGTTGCTTAATGAGGCGCTGGGTCTTGAGGGATCTGAGTCTTCAAGATCAAGTCAAATAAAATGAATTCAAAAGAAGTTAATTAGCAGCAAAAACAGGTCACTAATTAAGAAAAGTGTAAGAATGAAAACCTGCAGCCACTGTGGTCCTCCAGGACTGGAGTTGGGCACCACCCCTGCTGTAGAGCCAAAGCCCACTTTCATGCAATATGTTTCTTACAATATGCTAAGCATTGCCTGTTTTTGTGATGTTGCCAAGGTGTCAAAAGGTAAATTAAATGCTGAGGTTTAAAATAAAGTAAATTTGTGCTTAAAATGATACAACTAACTGATGAAGATGATTCTAATGAATAATTTATAAGTGGATGGTATATTGTTATTTTTCAGCCTATTTAATCCAAGCTGTATTTCTCTCTATCTCTCTCAGTCTACATTGTCCAAGTCACTAAGTATCTCCTTAGTAGTCCCTGTTACTTTTGGAAGATTATAAACTTCTTCACTGTATAAATGTTAATGAAGTGTAAGTTCAAATTGTTTGCTATGTCACTCTTTCATATTAATTCTTCAATTCAATTCTTTCACATTATGTATTCTTGGGAAAGAGTGGGTGGGTTAGCAATCAACTTAGAAATCTTTAAACTTTGGCAGAGTAACACTGGAAGGATTAGTAAGGAGGAGCCTGGCAGCCTGACAGAGCCGAGCCTTCAGAGAGGAAACTGGGAATCAGGAGTTTTTATTAATATGATTAAAAATAGAAATTGAAAACAAGCTTCATCAATTGCCAAGATCTGTAACATGGGAAAACCTGTGTTAAGAGATGTCCCTTCTGTCTGCCTTATAAACACACTTGTTCCAATTCAGGACTGCGAGGAGCCACTGGCTGTAAGGTAGGAAGCAGCTGTGGACATGGTGCCAGCCAATCATTGGCCCAGGTTTGAGATCATTAGTCAACTTAATACACACATCTTTGGGAATGTGAGAGAAAACCCACATAGACATGGGGAGAACATGCAAATTCAACTAAAAGGACAAATAGGATTGGATTCAAACCCAAGCCATTGGATTCATGAGCAGAAAAGCTAAACAGCATCCCAGCTGGTGGTGGTCTGCTTGTAATTCCAAGAGCCAAGCTTAAAACAAATGGTGAGAATGTCTTCTGCTGTGAAGCACATACAGTAAAATCTGGAATACTTTACCAACAGAAATTTAATACTGTGGAACATTAAAAAAATTACTAAAACCCCATTATTTTAATATGGCTTTTTGATAACTGCATTTTAGCTGAACTTTTAATAGACTATGTGGGCAGAACATGATCATATTCTTTTTAGGATTGGCAATTTTTACTAATCTCTACTTTCCTGTGCTGTCTTTTCCGGTTCTTTTGTGGTGGTGATCTGTGCCACCACCACTTGATTAAGGCAGCATGCAGCCCCCATAGATGATGGAATGAAATTGGGTGTCTCAGCTGTCCATGAGACGGACTCCCCATATGAAGCCTGGAAACAAAGAGGAATGAATTATGAACATTTATGTTAGGTAGAATGCCCACTGGGGGATAAACAGTCTTTTTGGCCTTGAACCCCTGAAGATTTTTTTTTTCTCCAGCCTAACTGAAGTTTTTGTTTTTTTGTCCTCCTAGCCAACTGATCTTATCACAGGACTCATTTTTAGAGACTTACATCACAACACTGTAAATAAGGAAACAACGCTTCTACTAGATATTTTAAGAGTTTCTTTTCTTGTAATTTTCTCTTTGACATATTTTAAAGCACTCTGAGCTACACTGTTGTATGAAAATGTGCTATATCAATACATGTTGTTGTTGGTGAATAATGAAGGTACATATATGTACAGAGCACTGACGTCAGTTGCCAAATGTTTAGAAGTCAAGAGGAACACGTGGCAGTTTAATGGGGTTTATAACCATTTTTAATATGATTTTTATAAAGCTGGGAAAAGGGCCTTAGCCACCCAGCAAAATAGTACTCAAGGGTTAGGCTTAGGGTTAGGGAAAAATAAGCTTTATGTTTCCTCTGCAAAACTGTGCTTCTATAAGTCAATCACACAGAAAAGGTAACATTACATGTAAGGTGCCAGTAATATTCTAAACATCCTCAGATAATTAATTCAATGACAAATAGTGTTAAAAATTTCAATATTAATAATACAATGATACTGTCACTTATAATGCTGCATACATGAAAGCCTGGCCAACAAAAAAACGTTCATATTTAAAACAGTTTAGAAGGAAATGTTTGAATTCTAACTGTCTGTAAAAGTAAACGCTGCTACCTTTTTTTAAAACATACGCCATGTCAACATACCTTTTTCCTGATATATAAATGTATCCAATTTCCAGCTCGCATGTAAGCAAGTTCATGCCAGCCAGTGAGGTTTAGATCTAATTTAAAAAAAGCCAACATTACCTTTTATTTCAAATGCCCATGAACTTCATGTAGCCCCCTTGTGTGCAAGGTCTGCATTTTGAGAGTCTAGAGCAGTCAAAGCTCTCCTCCATGTGAAACACAGCATGTCAGCATTTCCTCAGTCCCGGCCTCTCCACCCTGTGGTCACAGTTGGATGTACTGAGGACAAATAAAAAATAAATCCTGATTAGCAAGTTTAGGGCTGCTGCCTATTAACAGTGTAACGATTAATAGATGAATACACAAACAGGGGTACAGCCGCAAATCCCCTGAGGTGTCAGGTCACATCACAGAGAACTATGGCTCCTAAATAAACATATCAACAGATAAACAAGTCACTAATTAATAAAGTGAGAAAAACAAAATACAACAGCATGTCTGGAATTTTAAGGCCTTTTTATAAGGTTTCATATTTAAAACTGCTAAGACAACAGAATGTCTATGTAATTGTTTTTCTGAGAAGTTTCACATATGAACATTGTTCAGTTTCAACAGAGTTACAGTTTAAACGTCATTTAAGAACAAAAAGACATTAAACTAAACAATAAGAAATCACCACCATAGACTGCCTCTCCATTCGGGATTTATTCTGGCCTTGTGCTCAGTGCTGCTGGGATGGGAAAAAAAAAAAACTGAATGAACTAAAACAAAAATAAAATTTGAAAAGAGACCAGTGTCCATAATCTCTAGTGCTGTTTGAAAACTTCAGCTATTCATTCATTTGCATTAGATAATAAATCCACACATAAAAATTAAACAATATGTTTTAACATTCTTTGCACAAAAATATATTTTTCTTGGCTATGCAGTGTTTAGCAATACTGTTGTAGCACAGATCTCAAAAACACAGTTAGCACTAATTGACCCTATTTGTCACCCAGATTTACCACCTCATTAACTGTTTGGTAAATTAAAATATTCATAATATTTGTTATATTGATTTGGTCAGTGTGTGAGGTGGACCAGTACTCACCAGAATGCAGTACCGGCACCTCTTCTGATTTCTACTTGGCGTACTGGCACCCGTTGTACCGGCACATAATACCCACTGGGGACTACTAGCACAAAAATCCCACACCAAACCCAGCCACCCTTCAATCAAATACTATTGTACAGTTTCATGGGGCACATACTTACAGTACCAGTAACTTCACATAGCATACCAGTGTATCGTGGCGTACAAATTTTCACAGGAGCCATTCATAAATGTGTCCATTTACAATCACCAATTAACATGTTTGATTTGTCAGGGGAAAACTGGAGCAAAACAACACACTAATACAATGGGAACATGTAAAGTGCATACAGACAACTGGGTGCAGGGTCCAGAGCCATAATCCATCCAGTCATTATCCATCCATCCATCCATTATCCAACCCGCTATATCCTAACTACAGGGTCACGGGGGTCTGCTGAAGCCAATCCCAGCCAACACAGGGCGCAAGGCAGGAAACAAACCCCGGGCAAGGCGCCAGCCCACTGCAGGGCACGCGCACACACACACACACACACCAAGCACACACTAGGGACAATTTAGGATCGCCAATGCACCTAACCTGGATGTCTTTGGGAGGAAACTGGAGCACCCGGAGGAAACCCACGCAGACATGGAGAGAACAAACTCCATGCTGGGTCTCCTAACTGCGAGGCAGCAGTGCTACCCACTGCGCCACCGTGCCGCCCCCAGAGCCATAATGCTGGATCATTTAGGCACTAATCACTGCAATTTCCAAAAGACATGTCTAGTGAATAGGAGTAATGTAATCCTGTCCAGAGATGGTCGGTGCCTCCATAGTGGCTCTTTGTGACCTTGAATTGGAATAAACGGGTTCACTAACTAAACAAATATCCTTCCTTCTGTATTCTTAACCAGACTTTCCCATTAAGTGCCAGGCAGGAGAAATCAGCTATAGATGGATCACCACATGGCCAGGTTAACCATATGGGCAATCCAGTAACTGCCCAGGAGCACCAACACAAAAAAATCTAAATCCAAAATGCAGGACTTGTGCATCAGAAGGATGGCTGAGGCTGCTCTCTTGGCTTGCAAAAAAAAAAAAAAACCTCTCAGATTCACTCATGGGTGCTGGCTTGCTAGGCAAGATGTGTTGGCACCTAAATTCAACATGCATCAACGTCTTCAGGGATTCTCAAACTCCTAACAGGCCGCACACTTCCTGGCTCAACTGGGCAAGTTGCTTGCAGAGCTCATGCAATCCCAAATTAGGCGTAGCAACAGGGCACTCAAGGCAGGCAACTTCCTAAGGTTCCAAACAAGGAGGGGGCTACTATGGGTATTCGTCTACATAGATACTCATTGCAACAATAAATCTGTGGGAAGCCCCTTTGAAGCATAGCATTTACACGCTACAATGAGAGAATCATAAACCCCACATAAGAGGTGCCCTAATTCTCCACAATGAGAGTGGTTGCGATAAACATTACCTTTTTAGCAAAGTAATCAATGCAGATATCATAAATCATTAAGAGGATTTACATGTCCAGAAGCAAAAATGGTTTTGACTTGGTTTGTTTAAAAAATTCAGCCATTTCTCATTCAGGTTCAGTCAGTCTATCCAGGCCCCATTGTAGGCCGTGTGTTGCCTCAATCAGTAGCACCAGCCACAGGGTGAGGGGGTAACAATGCACTATAAAAAATGTTAGTAAATGTAATGGTAAAAATACCGTAAATGGTGAAAAAAAAAAGAAAGCTACCTTATGTTCTACTGAAAATTACCTATATATCTTAAACAATACATTTCGTTATTTTTTACTGCCAAGTTCTATAAAAATCAATATTTTTCTAACTTCAAAATATGCTACATACTGTTTACTGATACATTACGGCCACCCTGAAAATAATCACTGTTAATTTTACAGTGTAAAACTGTTAAACAGCAACATTAAACAACTGTGAAACGCTGTTCCAGCAACACCAAAGTTACAATATTTGTATAAGGACACATCCTTTTTACCATATTGGTCCTGGTGAACCGCACACCTTTGCACAGTTGGGAAAAAAAAAAACACTTTGTGTTAGCAATGTTATGTTTTCCCTGCATGCTGAAAGTTTTTTAGGGTTATGGAAGCTGATTTATGGTGGGTTGTATTCAATAAGCTGGCACACACGTAGCACACCCTACACCACAAAAGCATAGGTTACCTCTCCACCAGACAATGTGACGTAACTTCCTTAAACATTGAACTCTTTTCAATTTACATAATTAAACAATACATGTTTGCTATTGGTTGTTGTTACTTTACTTATGCAAACTGTGTACTGGTGTTTGATCCTGACAATATTTTCAGATGGTTTATTGATTGGCATATTTCTCACAATGCATGGATTTCAGGTTATGGTTAAAATGTTCACTTCTATTGGAATGTGTTGTAAAGAAAAAACAGTTATTTACTACAAAGTTATACTGTAAACCTAAAAATATTGTCACCTTCTTTTTTACAGTAAAATTCTGGCAACCACAGCTGCCAGTACTTTACCATAAATTCAACATTATTTTTTTTTTTTTACAGTGTGAGAAAGGGGTCTATCAAGTCAGAATTTAACTCCTCAGCAGTTGTGGGTCTATCAAGTCAAAATTTAACTCATCGACAGAGAAGTATGTTAGAGTTGTACAGGATATGTATGAGGGAAGTGTGACTGTGGTGAGATCTGCGGTAGGAGTGACAGATGCATTTAAGGTGGAGGTGGAATTACATCAGGAATCGGCTCTGAGCCCTTTCTTATTTGCAATGGTGATGGTCAGGTTGACAGACGAGATTAGACAGGAGTCCCAATGGACTATGATGTTTGCTGATGACATTGTGATCTGTAGTGATAATAGGGAGCAGGTTGAGGAGACCCTGGAGAGGTGGAGGTATGCTCTAGAGAGGAGATGAATGAAGGTCAGTAGGAACAAGACAGAATACATATGTGTAAATGAGAGGGAGGTCAGTGGAATGGTGAGGATGCAGGGAGTAGAGTTGGTGAAGATGGATGAGTTTAAATACTTGGGATCAACAGTACAGAGTAATGGGAATTGTGGAAGAGAGGGAAGGCAGGGTGGAATGGGTGGAGAAGAGTGTCAGGAGTAATCTGTGACAGACGGGTATCCGCAAGAGTGAAAGGGAAGGTCTACAGGACAGTAGTGAGACCAGCTATGTTATATGGGTTGGAGACGGTGGCACTGATCAGAAAGCAGGAGACAGAGCTGGAGGTGGCAGAGTTAAAGATGCTAAGATTTGCACTGGGTGTGACGAAGATGAAATGAGTACATTAGAGGATCAGCTGAAGTTGGGTGGTTGAGAGACAAAGTCAGAGAGGCGAGTTTGCATTGGTTTGGACATGTGCAGAGGAGAGATGCTGGGTATATTGGGAGAAGGATATTAAGGATAGAGTTGCCAGGTAAGAGGAAAAGAGGAAGGCCTAAGAGAAGGTTTATGGATGTGGTGAGAAAGGACATGCAGGTGGTGAGTGTAACAGAGCAAGATGCAGAGGACAGAAAGATATGGAAGAAGATGATCCACTGTGGCGACCCCTAACGGGAGCAGCTGAAAGAAGAAGAAGAAGACAGTTGGAGGTTGTATCAAGTCAAAATTTAGCCCCTCTGTAGTCGGGGGACTCTCAAGTCAAAATGTAGCCCTTTGGCAGTCCTGATTCTTCCTATCAATGTTGCCTCTGAGAGTAAGCTTTTCATCTGTAAAGCTAATTAAATCTTCCTTGAGATCTACTTTCAGACATGGCTCAAATTTCAATAGAGTTCAGTGTTTGAGAGTCTTTCGACCTGGAAGACATGGTGGCTGCATTTGCTGTAGTCAAAGCCCACAGACTGTAATTTTGAAAGTTAGAATAATACATTGATAAACATTTTTTTCCCCTTTTCAAATTTTTGTTATGAGCATTTTTACTTTATTTTTTTTAAATATTATGACATGCAATTCAAATTTAGGAGGGTAAATATGAAAATTATGAGATAACTGCAGTAGACAGAACCTGATGCAATACATCGCATTTGTGATGACTTATGGGAAGTTCGAACAATTTGTCTAGTTGGCATTACGGTAAAATAAACATGGACACACCACTACACGATTGCATTATTGTTGAACAAAGTGCTGTAGTGAGAGTTCTTTGGGCAGAGGGAGTGAAACCTGTTGAAATTTACTGTAGCTCCTCAGATTAAAAAGCTTAAGAACCCTGCGTTAGGCCAACAACAGCTCCTGTTACCAGTTCTAACAGCAGCAATCATTGGTCATACAGTTGGAAAACATGTGAGCAATTCTCTGTATTGAAAAAGAAAGAGCCAAAGAAACGCAAGAACTCTCATCAAGGAATATGCCAAAATGAAATCTATAATAAATATAATGTGTAATAAATTGTCCCAAATGACTTGCGATCATGAGAACACTTTTCTAGTTTGATAGTGATAGTCACAAACATGCTTAACAAGGATTTTCTAATTGGTGTGATATTACCGTAACATTTTTATAAATGGTAAACCATGCCATGTACAGAAAACACAGAAATAAATTGACCTGATATACCATATATACTCACATTTAAGTTCTCCTGCGTATAAGTTGGGACTTGATGTTACAGTATAATTTCCAGTATTTAATAATGTTGGTCGTAGAAGTCAAATGCGGAAGCTCAGGCTATTGGTCCAAGAGATCATGATATGCTCACACCCACCTGAGAGAGTAACCACAGAGCACACTGCCTTTTTTTTTTTTTATATGTATTGTGCCTAAGTGACCACACGGTAATACCCGAACTATTCCGAATCGACGTTTGCACTGTTTTGTGTATCTCAGACCCTCATACACCTTTATAGTAGGTGCATCCCTTATCTGCAATGGAGCGTTCGATCAGAAGAAAATATGAAGTTCGTTTTAAATTAAGTCATTGAAGCGGTGAAAGAAATTGGTAACTGCGCTGCTGCAACAAAATTTGATGCGTCTGAGAAACTGGTGTGAGATTGGAGGAGGCAAGAAGATGTAAAAAAAAAAAATTTAAGTGTCATATTTTTGAACAGGCATATAAGTCGGGGTCTGATTTTATGATCAATTTTCACGTTTCAAGACCCGACTTATACGTGAGTATATACGGTAATACAATTCAATGTATGCTTTTCATAGACATTAATGAAAATGGCATATAAAACAATAAAGAATTTATTGTCATACCAAAAGCATCTACTTCTCCTGAGGTGACTGTTCAATAAATAAAATCCATGCAACAGTAGCTTTAAATTACTTTGCATTAAATGTCCACTCAATTAAATACATAAAAAACCTTCAAATATTTTACCCAGTATTCGTGATTCTGAAATAATGTAAATGCAGAGTCATCCTCTTGTGCAAAAATTAAATATTTGACATCCAAAAACTTAAAGGAAACTCTATACAGTACTCAATTCAATATACCTACATTTTTATTAAACTTTGTTTGAAGTGTTTATAATTTCTTTTCCTTAATGCCACATAAAGTGTACTAGCAATGCTATTGTCCACATGTCTGTCCTCTGGAACTCAGTCTGCCTCTAGTCCTGCCTTATTAAATTGTTTTCGGTGTATATATCACATTTGAGTTGTCTCAACGGGTTTCGCTGTGTACGGGGGCACCATAGAGTCTTAATCCAGCCCTAGACCACCATTCTATGACAGGGCACAAGTACGAAAGCAGCCTGTCAACCTAACCCCCATGTCTTTGGGATGTGGGTGGAAGCCACAACATGCAAAGTAAGTGCACACTCCGCAAAGACAGTGTGATCAGGCTGGGTGTGCCACCCGAGTGCCATGTACACTCTTAAGAATAAAAGGTTCCAAAATGGCACTTCCTGAGCTGTGTGGTTCCGCACAGAACCCTTCCTTGACAAAGAACTCTGGGAAGCGTTCTTTGCATGTGAAATTGGTTCTTTGGGGTTTGAAAAGGTTCCTAATATTTGGAAAAGTAAGACATGAACCGCCTTTAATTTTTTAGGGAGCAGTACTAATCACTGTGCTGCCCAATTAACACTTTAATATATTAAATGTTAGATATAATCACTGTATATGCTAGGAGCGTTTGGTATGCAAAGTGGTTAATCCTGCACGATCAATGCAGTCAGTATTACAGTAATTTACTCATTCAAGTCTCCCTAATCCTGTCCATCTTGGAAGACATTGTGTCAGACCACTTTAAGATCGCTTTTCGAAAGTTTGGCAATTGTCCCCTCTTTATCAATACCTTATCATATTACTGCGATGGGCGGTGCTGGGAGGGGAGGCAGCCCCCTCATTGTATCTGGTAATGAGGTATGTAGGAAGAGTTGCATCCAGGACTTCTGATTCGATTAGTTATAGTACTCAATCCGCACGTTGGCGTGAAAAACTGGGATGCCAGTGCGAATCGGCGCAAGAACTGGATACCGACACCGTGTTGCATATACCGGTACTTGTAAAGGCATTTACAACACAGGGCGAATAAGCGCGCACGCGCACACGAGGCCAGTTTACTATTGCGCGAAACACACACGTCATCGGAAGGTAGGGTGATTGGGAGGGAAGCACCGGGAGGAACACAAGGGAGGACGGGACGAGCGGGTTTCATTAACTGCTGCGACGCCGTTCAATTATCTGCTCTTCTGCTGTCAACGCCCAAACTTTATCTTCGGGACAAAACAAAGATTACACTAATTGGAAGAAAGCCGCAAATGCAGAAACTTTACAGAATACCACAGTAAAAAATATCCGGATAACCGAAGAAAACACCTTTTACTGTAATCTAATTATAATTATCCTGCGATCTTCCAGAGGACTCTCTTTCCTGATCAATCGCACTTAAGATCGCCCGCGGTCCTATTTTTTTTTTCTTTCTAATTGAATCAACACCACATTGTGCAGCCACTCATCTTATTAGATTTCTACATCCACACAATGGCCATTCTGTCTGTCAGATAAATTGATACTTGCCACTTATCGAATGCCTCCGGTTGGCAGGACAAGTATAAGAATAGGTGCTCTTTAACATTCGGTTCTTTATCATTTCCGTCAATTTGCTGCTGTTAATCCAGTTTCTTAGCTTCGTCACTCGTTGAAATTCCAAACCTTTAACGGTTTAAATAACGGTTTGTTGCTTTCACCTGTTAATTAAACAACTAAATTCAATCTACATTTGACCAGGGTGTGTTCGTCATAAATGATCTGTTTCATTCAAATAAGAAAAACAGTTGAGCATAATGTAAATTGTGACTGAGAAGTCACAATCTGTTCCACTCCTTTAAACATTCTAATATTTTAGGTAAAGGAAAATATACAGTAGACATGCCGGGTTTGGCAGAATGAGTTCACTAACACACTATAACATCAAATGGCAGGCAGCAGGGCTGGCCTTTCATTTACAAATGTTTGCCATATAAATTGGACATTTCACCGTTTAAGCCATATTTCTACATACTGTCTGCTCTGCAGGCTCTGTTTAAACTGGATGTTTGCCATATAAGATAAGAGATTTGCTGTATGCTTGACATTTGCCATTTAAGCCATTGGCTTTAGAAGTTTTACATTTGCTAGACAGGTTTGACATTTGAAATTTTGCACTGAAAAATGTTTCAAAAAGAGTATTGTTCCATTTAGTACCTGGTAAATGTAGAAAAAAGGCATAAAAAGCATGTTTTGTTTTACAGACTTCATTCCATAACAGCATACAGTACATATGTAATTATCCTCTCATAATATAACAATCTCAAAGCCCTCAATTTAATTTGGGGTGGTGGTAAGGGGGGGAGCTGCAGTCTATCTGGGCAGCACAAGGCCAGTCAGGGAAAATTCAAACTTCAACAATTACACTGTGGTATTCACTGACAAACCAAGGCAGACACTTGACGAATGAGCAAACTGCTCACCAACAACAACCTGAGAATGAACACATTCTGCCCTCTTAACTGCACTGTGTGGCTTAGTGGCTGAACAACTGTGTTACCTCATGTAGGCTGCTTAACCACATAAAGCAGTTTTATTATGCACTGATGATAGATAGATAGATAGATAGATAGATAGATAGATAGATAGATAGATAGATAGATAGATAGATAGATAGATAGATAGATAGATAGATAGATAGATCTTTATTGTCATTGTTACTTTGATTGAATATTTCAGGTAAATAAATATATAATAGCAAGCTGCAATCGAAAATTGTTCCATCTAGAGGTTGCCCTTATCCTGAATGGGAAGTAACCGAGACTGGCTTTGGTCCATGTGAACCCAAAATGAACAAAGAGCATTTCAACTTTCAATAATTTCAATAAACAACTGCGTAATTCTTAATAATAATGACATGCCATAAGATACTGCACACTGAGCTGTCAACTTGCAGATCTGGCACTAACAGATCAGAGTAAGTCACTTCATGGATTTAACACCTTATCAAATGTAGATAATCGACAGAACAGAGACATTTACACTGGGTTTCTAAAATAAAAACTAAAACCTGAGAACCATGTGATGGTTTCACCGATTCAGTGTCCTCCATTTGAATCCCTTGCCCAGTGTTGATGGTTGTGGAGTCTGCACATTCGCCCCATGTCTGTGTGGGTTATCCTTCCATATCCCCAAAAATGTGCAGGTTAGGTGGGTAGGTGACTCCAAAAAACACCCCAGTATGTGTGTGTGAGTTTGAAGGACTGGCACTCCATCCAGAACTGCTTCCCGTACGAGGAATTACATATTATTGCCACTGTTGTCGGGATTGGCTCAAGCCTCCCACACCATCCCCCCACCCCTAAACTGGATTAAGCAGACTGGAGTGTGTAATCTTGTGTTAGGACTCAAAATGTGTCCTTCAGATCCAATTTCAGCTTGTTTGTTAAAAACCTCATGCACAGTTTTGTCTCAGTAAAGATGAATTAGTTTTAAATTTGGACTAAGTGGCAGTATAACATTTATTGGACACTTTAAACCATTATTAAAGAAACCAGATTTTAACTCAATCTATAATAGAGCAACTCCAAGTTTACCACTTCTTCTAAAACCTTGTAGAAATGTGTAATCTTGTAACAAAGAAACAAAACTTCTGTGGAAATCTTTACAGTAAACCTTTGTGAGCACCAGGGCACTCCAGCTGCCCCAAACACCCAAAAACACACCAGACACAGGCACAAGTGTTGCACAGCACACATTTTTTTACGGTGGGAAACGCTTTCTTTATGTTTCCCCACCAATGCACAGTCCCAGCACACAGTACAATACACTGTTAAATACTGCACTTCTCCTTCTCCGGTCAGAATGAGAGCAGGCCAATCCCTTTATAATGCACCTCGGAGTGCTCCAGGTGGCTCGTTCACAAGGTCTGGAATCACTCCCAGGTGCAGTGAAAGCCCCAAGTAGGCCTCTGCAGCTCCCCCTGGTGGCATCCCTGGAACCCAAACTCTGTCTCCCATGGAGCCCTGCAGGAATCTGAGCTACCACTAAAACCCAGAGGCAGCCGCCATCTAGCATCCCGGGGAAGGTAGTGGCCTGAGTACATCTGCTCCCCCGGTCCCGGCCAGGCAAGAACACCAGCCGCCCATCACACTTGACTTTCACCTCAATCTCAGCTTTAAAATTTGCGCAGTCGCTAGGATTAAGCCATGTTAATTTATCCTTTGACAAAACAACGCAACATACAAACACGTTACTGTATAAAGAAATACATGATGTATAATTGAAAGGATAAAGTGATGTCACACGCTTAAGACACACAATGCTCCGTTTCCCAAAAAGAAAACAAGAAATGGGACAAGCAGTTTACAAAAATGGGTGTATGCTTTGTATTCCTGAATCAAGACATGTAGTTGGAGACGGCAGGCAGGCTAAGAGATCTGCGCAGGGTCCCCCTGTGGCACTGCAGGGTTTCAGTTCAAGTCTCAGCCTCTGGCCTTAATTAAGCATAAACTACAGTGATTATTTATAAAGTGCCTAAGATGTATTCATTTCAAATTATTATTGGTCTTGTCATTTTTAATACATTAAAAATAATGTCATTTTCACAGCACGTCTAAACATAAAAAGAGTTTTAAGGAATATTTATTAAACAAATTGATAACACAGTAATTAGTGCTGCAGTTTGACACATCCAGTATATTTGGTTTGAATTTCGTGCCCAGACATCATCTGCACATCCCTAACGACATGTGTGTCATGTTGAAAGGCGAATGTTAAACTCCTCTGTGTGACTGTGCGCAAGCGGCCCCTGCAATAGCCCAGTGCTTGTTTTGGGCTGGCTTCCTGCCTTGCACCCCAAGGGTCTTCTGTGCCCCTGAGTTGAATGATTTTGATAGTGTGTCATATCATGTGTTAAGTTATGAAGCATCTTCAAATACAGCTATGCGGGGTTCATATTTTGCCAGAACCAGCTTCTTCTTGGTTACCATTTATTCACACAGGAGGCTATACAGAGAATTAATCCTGGCAGTTAAAATCCTCAAAGGCATCAATTCATTTGATTTAGCAGAATCTCTCAGGGCGGTATGGTGGCACAGTGATTAGTGCTGGAGTCTCACTGATCTACCCCACACATTGTTGCTGTATGGCTGAAGTTTGCATGTTCTCCATATGTCTGCCTCCAGTTTTATTCTCACCACTGGTGTCTGTCCATGATTGTGTGCAATGAAGATAACTGGTACCCCATCCTATGACATTAAACTGGCTTAAGCAAGTTTAAAAATGTTACATCATGTTGTACTAAAAAGTACCATACCATACGTTTTTCTAACCTCGCTTAATCCTGAGCAGGGTTGTGGAAGCTATCTTGAAAAACACAGAGCACAAGGCAGGAATAATTCCCTGGACAGGGTGCCAGTCCATCACACACACCCACATACTAAGCCCAGTTTAGCTTTGCAAGTCTTTTGGACTGTGGGAGGAAACCCAAAACTGGAAGAACCCAAAACGTGAACCATGGGCTCCTTACTGTGAAGTAGCATTGGCTACCATTGTGCCAAATAGCGTATTACATACGCTGTGCTGTAAAAATGGTACCATCCTTCGCATGAGATGTAAAACCGAAGTCCTGACTCTCTGTGATCATAAAAGATCACTGGGCAACCTTCGTAAAGACTAAAGTGTATCTTGATATCCAGACTAAATTGCCCATCACAGCCTGGTCATTCAGGCACACTAATCATCCCCTGTCGCTAACTGGTTATGTCTCTCACCACTTCATCACTTAACAGATAAGGTGTGGTGAGCTTACTGACGGAAAAATGGCTGCCATCGCATCATCCAGGTGGATACTACACATTAGTGGTGGTTGAAGTGACTCTCCACTCATTGAAGCGCTTTGAGTAGTGAGACAAGCACTATATATAAACTGCACAAAAAAATGAAAGGAACACTTTGAAAACACATCAGATCTCAATGGGAAAAAAGTCATGCTGGATATCTATACTGATATGGACTGGTAATGTGTTAGGAACAAGCGGATACCACATCATTTGATGGAAATGAAAATTATTAACGTACGGAGGACTGAATTCAATGACACCTTGAAAATCAGAGTGAAAAAATGAGGCTAGTCCATTTTGCCAAAACTTCATTGCAGCAACTCCAAATTGTACTCGGTAGTTTGTATGGCCCCCACATGCTTGTATGCATGCCTGACAACATCGGGGGGGAGGGCATGCTCCTAATGAGATGCCAGGTGGTGTCCTGGGGGATCTCCTCCCAGATCTGGACCAGGACATCACTGAGTTCCTGGACAGTCTGAGGCGGAACCTGGTGGCATCAGATGGACCGATGTTCTATTGGATTTAGGTCATGCTAGCATGGGGGCCAGTCAATGGTATCAATCCCTTCATCCTCCAGGAACTGCCTGCATACTCTCGCCACATGAGGCCGGGCATTGTTGTGCACCAAGAGGAACCCAGGACCCACTAAACCAGTACAGGGTCTGACAATGGGTCCAAGGATTTCATCCCGATACCTAATGGCTCTCAAGGTGCCATGGTCTAGCTTGTAGAGGTCTGTGCATCCCTCCATGGATATGCCTCACCAGACCATCACTGACCCACCACCAAACCGGTCATGCTGAACAATGTTACAGGTAGCATAACGTTCTGAACGGCTACTCCAGACCCTTTCACATCTGTCACATGTGCTCAGGGTGAACCTGCCCTCATCTGTGAAAAGCACAGAGCGCCAGTGGTGGACCTGCCAATTCTGGTGTTCTGTGGCAAATGCCAATCGAGCTCCATGGTGCCGGACAGTGAGCACAGGGCCCACTAGAGGATGTCGGGCCCTCAGGTCACCCTTATGAAGTCTGTTTCTGGTTGTTTGGTCAGAGACATTCACACCAGTGGCCTGCTGTATTGTTGTTTTGTGGGGCTCTGGCAGTGCTCATCCTGTTCCTACTTGTCCAAAGGAGCAGACACTGGTCCTGCTGATGGGTTAAAGACCTTCTACTGCCCTGTCCAGCTCTCCTAGAGTAACTGCCTATTTCCTGGAATCTCCTCCATGCCCTTGAGACAGTGCTGAGAGACATAGCAAACCTTCAGGCAATGGCACGTATTGATGGGCCATCCTGGAGAAGATGGACTACCTATGCAACCTCTGTAGGGTCCAGATATCGCTTCATGCTACCAGTAGTGACACTGACCGCAGCCAAATGCAAAACTAGTGAAAAAACAGTCAGAAAAGATGAGGAGGGAAAAATGTCAGTGGCTGTTAAACCATTCCTGTTTTGGGGGTCTTCTCATTGTTGCCCCTCTAGTGCACCTGTTGTTAATTTCATCTACACCAAAGCAGCTGAAACCGATTAACAGCCCCCTCTGCTACTTAACTGACCAGTTCAACATTCCAGAAGTTTCAATGACTTGATGCTATACTCTGATTAAAAAGTGTTACTTTAATTTTTTTGAGCAATATATACATAATATATATATATGTGTGTGTGTATAAAAAATTATGATTACCAGTTACACTCATTTTTATTTTAGGCATTTTTCAGACAGAGTTGGTCTAACTTATGTCTAACTTTGTCTTTTGTTTTTTGTTTAAATATCTTCAGTCTTCCTGTGTTTTGACTTACAAACCTTTGTATCATTCACTAAATGGGTTAGAAGAAAAAGAATGCCTGGATCAATTAAATATTATATCTGTATTACAATTGTAAACCTCAGTGAAGTAGGATTTTACCAATCAGTAAAATTATTCAAGCACAACAGTAATTATAACATAATGCCAACAACTACAACACCATGATTTTCATTTACTGGAGTAAGGACAAGTAGTCATCATTGTTTTTGCATTGACACAGGGATATTTTGTAAAATCTGGAGCACCCAAAATGTCCATTGTCATCTTGCTGTTTTTGACACACAAAGAAAATTTCCATAGTCCTCATATGAAGTGGAACAGTGTGTCTTTTTTTAAAGTACCAAGCTAATTTAATAACCAATATTCGTCACATTACTAATTGCTCCATCTGGATCCAGTTTATAAAACATGAAATGCCCTTGAACTTGAGCAGCACTGATATTCTGACATGTACTTAAAGCATTTTCTGCAAATTTCTCTCCCTTCCATGCCGACTCAGCAGGGTAAAATCTCTGGAACATCTGTGTGAGTTGCCAATGAGAGCAATATCCTACATACTGCTTCAGGTCCACTCTACCAGGACGGATGAGTGCAGGATCTAACCTAAACATGGAGGTTAAAATAATTCAAAAAATCCAAAAACAGATAAACAAAAATGATTGTACATTCAACAAAAGGAGAGTGCAAATTATACTAAAATTAGCAAGGGAAAACGGGTTTACCGATCAATGTGATTAGTTGTCATAAACACAATCCTGGCCTCAGAGGAGGCCACTCCATCTAAAGCATTCAACAGTCCACTGAAGGTTAGTCTGCCCATTCCTTGGTAAACTGTTGGATCTGTGAAAAAAGAAAATGAAATATTAATTATGCAAAAGGAAAACACTTAACTAATTTCAAAACACTTATTGATAAACACATGATGGCTTTTGACAATTATTTATACAGATACGGACACCTATTCTTTTACAAGCGATGCAAAGGGAATCTTCCCTTGCAATGGAGTGTGCCATGCTTTTAAACATTGTGCACCCATGAGGTGTAGATGTAGAAATAATAAAGTGGAGCCAACACTGGACCTTATTTTTTATAGGGCCCATTCATGCAGGGCTACTGGGGACCACCAATTAACCTAATGCACAGGTTTTTGGTGAAGCAGGAGGAAAACCCACAGAGAAATGAATGGTAAAACATGCAAACTGCACAGAAAATTAGGCTAGATTTTCACAACAGAAAGCAAGAAAGGCAAATGCAATTTAGAGAAATTGTTAACATTGTGTTTAGAATAAAATCTCTATATTAAAGGAAAGCAGATTGAAACAGAAAAAATAAAATTTGCAACAAATATCTTCTTAACTAAAAATAATATTTGACCATTTTATGGTAACATAATAAACTATCACCAAATTAGTAAATATTAACTAAAAATTGATCAATGTCATACAATAAAATCTCAATAGCTACCAAAACCTACTCTCAGCAGCCATGTCTCTGCTAATAAAAGCAGCATCTATGTCTTCTAGGAGAATAATACTTTGCTGTGGAGCTACACTTAACAAGTGGTTAAGTCGATCATCTGTCAGACTTCGGTCACTCAGGCTCATCAGACATATACTGTACTCAAGGTCTCCAGCCAATGCTGTTCTGTGAACAAAAAAAAAAAAAACTGTCACATGTATACCACACATGGTTATTGTCAAAGTATTTCATTTGGAATTGTTAATACAACACAAACTCATTCAGGCATTAATTCCTGCTTTTATTTTCCTTCCATTTATTTTTTGCCTTTTTTGAACAAAAATTTTCATATATGGTATATTTAGCTTTAGTGGGAATTGCTTATGAAGCTTTAATCAGTGCCTCTTTGATGTTCCCTTTAAAATGATCTCTTAAAAAAACTGCATTATTCTTAGAAAACCAACCATTTCTAATGTACACATCAACCTTAATAAAATGACAAGTGTCTTTGTATGTGTCTGTGTATTCTTGTGTCCATCCAGGGCTATGTCTCTGTTATATGCCACTTGGTATGGGATTAATAAAACAGTGCTGATGTTTGTGATGCACCATTTTTGTTGGAATGAAACATGTAATGCAATTTATTACTAAATGTATTACAAAATACATTTCAATAGATAGTGCATTACAAACATTAATGCTAAATACATTCAACAGAGAGCAGCTGCAGGACAGACAGAAATCAGCTTATCCACCTTGCTACAAAGGTCAAGTATCTGTGTGTGTGTGTCTGTGCATCCACATTTCCATTTGGGGCTATGTCTCTGATATATGTCATTTGGTATGGGATTCATAAAAGCAGTGCTAATGTTTGTTGAAATGAAAAATGTAATACTCTTTATTACTACATGCATTACAAAATACACTCTTCATAGAGGGTGCACTGAAAACATTAGTGCTGAATAAGCAGATTACTTACATTTCAGCCTTTCCTAGGTAGCACAGCTAGCTTGACAATAATGTGTCAAGCAATGGCACAAGAAAAAGAAATACATTGTCACATATACCTATACCTAGTGTCACTCATGGGAAAAGATCTACATTTAACTCATAAACTCTATTATTATTATTATTATATATTATTATCTATGCGGGCGGCACGGTGGCGCAGTGGGTAGCGCTGCTGCCTCACAGTTGGGAGACCTGGGGACCTGGGTTCGCTTCCCGGGTCCTCCCTGCGTGGAGTTTGCATGTTCTCCCCGTGTCTGCGTGGGTTTCCTCCGGGCGTTCCGGTTTTCTCCCACAGTCCAAAGACATGCAGGTTAAGTGGATTGGCGATTCTAAATTGGCCCTAGTGTGTGCTTGGTGTGTGGGTGTGTTTGTGTGTGTCCTGCGGTGGGTTGGCACCCTGCCCAGGATTGGTTCCTGCCTTGTGCCCTATGTTGGCTGGGATTGGCTCCAGCAGAACCCCGTGACCCTGTGTTTAGATTCAGCGGGTTGGAAAATGGATTATTATCTACTGTATTATTATTATCTATTACATTTAATTATGGCTTAAATGAACACATTGAGGTTTTTTGGTGTAACTGATCCATGTGTCTCACTGCTACTCAAGTCAACAGATATGTTGTTAATCAGATAATACAGTACATTGGTATGGTGGATAGCACTGGCAACCTAAAAATTCTGAGGTTGTGTTTAGATTCCTTGCTGTGGTGGTTTTCTGGTGGAACCTGTTTGAATTACCTAAGAGTGTGTCTTCTTCTTCTGAGGAATCTAATTTCATCACAGATAAAGACACATTCATAAAATTGCCCCAGTCTGAGTAGGTTAGTGTTTCTGTGTAATAATGAATAATAATTTTTATCTATATAGTCGTGCCTTTCTCAAACCCACCGATGCTTTACACAGCATTTAAAAATATAAAAGAACAAGGAAGGAAGGTGGAAGGTAGCAAAGCAGAGAATTCACTCGAGTTCTATATGCGCAAAGCATAGAATTATTCAACTAAAAATTATATATCGAGCTCATCTGTCTCGCTTAAAACTGTCCAAAATGTTTCCAGGCCAGGATCCAACCTGCGAGCGCTGCAACCAAGCTCCTGCCTCACTGGGTCACATGTTCTGGGCCTGCACCAAACTAACATCATTTTGGACAAAAATTTTTAAGTGCCTCTCAGACAGCCTTAGTATCACAATCCCTCCTAACCCACTAACAGCTGTGTTTGGTGTCCTTCCAGATGGACTTGAATTGGAGAAGGACAAACAAACGGTGATTGCATTCACTACACTCTTGGCACGCAGACTTATTTTGTTAAATTGGAAGAATCCTAATTCTCCTCTTATAAGTCAGTGGGAAACTGATGTTTTATATTATTTGAAATTGGAAAAAATCAAATTTTCAGTTAGAGGATCTGTACAAAATTTTTTCAAAACTTGGCAGGATTTAATCAATATTATTTTAGAATAAGAGAATTAACTATTATTGTATTTAACTCCCTTTTCCATCTCTTATTTATATAGATATTTACTTCTCCCCTTCTTTTGTCTAATGTTGCCTTATTAAAAAGCTTAAAGAAATTTTCCTTTAGCTAAGCTCTCCTTCTCAGGGATGGGGTTTGATTTGTTTTCAAATTTGTTGGGTTATAAATGGATCTGTTTGTATGGAATGATTACAATGAAAATTAATAAAATAAAAATATAAAAAAAAAAAAAAAAAAAAAAATATAAAAGAACAGATACAATTAACAACAAAAAAGGTCCTTTTCACCTTTCAATACAAGTTTTGGTACCCCACTGATGCTATATGCTGAAAATGCAAGTTCAATAACAAGATGGAAAGATACTGTTAAATAGAAGGTGTTGTACCACAGATGGTAGTTTTGGTGCTTCTCAAGTTCAATTTCAGTATGAGATGCGTTCAGTATGAAATATGCATGCCATTTTTTTTTTTTTTTTTTTTTTTGATCTGCAACTATTAATTTGGGTGATGTCAAAGATAGTGAGTGTGTGTATGTCCCCTGTGACATACCCATTGCCTGATAAGTACATGCTCCCTTTTGACTTTACACTGAAAAGGGCAAGATTAGCAAATTGATTAACAGATGTTAATTTTTGTGTAAGATTGTATTCTTACACCTAAAGCTATGTTAGGGAAGAATTGAAGTGTATGACATTGGATTAAGTGTGTTTACAATGGTATGTAATACTTTACAGAATAAAAATGTTCCTAAATAATATATGTAGTATTCTATATCTCTAATATATCTAATTGAATTGTTTTATGTGTGTGCCTAATGATACCCAAAGTATATCTTGATTGTGCTCACTTCAGTGAGCAGACAATAAATTCATCTAATCTAAAAGGTATTTAGAAAGAAAAATAGGTGAATGCATTTTTCTGTAGCAAATGTTAAGTCAGATTTTGTTTTTTTTAATTGTGGGGCTTTAAGAGGAAATTAAATGACTGAAGGATCATTCTCACTTGGGAAGACAAGGAAGTCTGAAATCGAAGGAAATATTTAAAGGAATACCCCACTCAGAAATGATACTTTTATATATTATTAACACATTTAGTTTGTAGTAACAGCCAAGGAGAAAAAAATATCTCATGTTTTCATGCAGAGTGGAGATAAAGGTTCTACTAGAGTAGACATCTAATGTAACCAACAGTTAGCAGCAAACAATCTCAAAAACTTCCAGAAAAAATGTCATGTTATTTGTGTTATACAGTATAATCCATTTGTCACATCATTGAGTCACAGGCTCTTAATGCCTAAATACATGTATTTTAAGTAAAATATTATTAAATAAATCACTTCTGAAGAACACTCTTGTGAATGAAAATTGAATGTGATCAAACGTGAACACATATCAATTGCAGTTCTGCCTCCTTGTTACATTTAGATTCACATCCACAACTGGAATACCTCATTGTTTATTTAGCGGCAGTCTATGACAGAGCATTGATGAATTGACCTTCTGGTTGTTGGAAGCATCTCAGATATGTATGAGAAAAATTGTCTTCTTGATAATGTGTCCTCTTGCTCTTCTACAGCTGTTAATCTTTAGTTGCACTAGGTTCTTATTTCAAATTTTGTATCACATTAAGTGCAGTGTTAGTCAATGAATATACTGTTATTGTACAGGACTCCTCACCAATGAATGGGGGCAGGTCTTCAATTCAAATACTGTACTTGGTTACGTTTGAGGACATTCTACTTTAATTAATGAGAGTGTTTCTCGGAAGTGGTTTAATTTACAATTTTTTACTAAAAATACTGTATGTACTCTCATGTAAGTCTGGTCTTGAAACCCAAAATATCGATGATAAAATCAGACCCCGACTTATATGCCCGTTCAAAAATACAATACTTACATTTTTTTCTTTTTTTAAACACACCTTCTTGCTTCCTCCAAACTCACACCACTATCTCAGACACATCAAAATTTGTTGCAGCAGCACAGTTACCAATTTCTTTCATCACTTCAACGACTTTTAATTTAAAACCAGCTTCATATTTTCTTCTGATTGAACGCTCCATCATAGATAAGGGGTGCTCTTACGATAAAGGTGTATGAGAATGCAAAACGCAAAAAACACAAAGCAGTGCAAACGTCGCTTCGGAATTGTTCGGGTATTACCGTGTGGTCACGAAGGCACAATACATAGAAAGAAAAAGAAAAGGAAGTGTACTTCATGGTTACTCTCTCAGGTGGGTGTTAGCATATCATAATCTCTTGGATCAATAGCGTGAGTTTTCAGCATTCGACTTATATGACTGACATTATAAAATACTGGAAATTATACGGTAAAATCAAGTCCCGACTTATCTGCAGGAGAACTTAAACACGAGTACATATGGTATGTGTTTGGGATGCTGTGAACATACAACTGGATTACCTGACATGCGACACAAATAAAATGAGATTGTTTAATGGACGTTTTTGATATTGTATACTGTTGGTCACCATAGATGCCTACTCTAGCAGAAACTTTTTCTCCATTCTGTATGAACACCAGTTTAATTTTTTTATCCTCAGCTATCATTAAAAACTATATGGGGTAACATACAAAAACTATTATATTTGAATGGATTATTTCTTTAAATTCCAGATTTGCAAAAAAACTCCCAATATAAGAGTATTTGGCAAATACATTTAACTACTATCTAAAATCATGAAATCTACTGATGACAGACTGTGAATTTTTTCCTCTTGTCTGATAGGCCAACTGCAATATTTCCTCAGTATGTCACCTAGTCTACAATGTTTGTCCCAACATGCTTTGATATAAATGACTTACTATAACATGTTTTGCGATCTATTGCTAACTTAACATTTATCAGTACATGTAAAAGAACACATTACCATCATGTTGCCCAACTCTTTTCCCATCCCATAATGCATCAAACTATAAGACTTTTAGTGGATATGGGTTGGCCAGTAGTAGAGAACCAAGAACTGAAAAAGTCTCAAGACACTGATGACATTTGTCATTTAAGGCACAATCCACAATAAACTTAAATGGTAATTCCATATTCCAATAACTCGAGACGTAACCGGTTGCAAAACACAGATAATGATTTATCACCCACAGCAATGTTAGAAGACTAAGCATGAAGACTACCCAAAGTGAAATGATTCCACTGGTATAAAGACACAGTGATGAGATATCTAAAAGATGATATGCAAATATTCATTTTTTTATGAAGATAAACAATGAATGCCTACACTTCGGCTATGCAATAATAGCAACTCCCTCACTTGTCCTAAGAAGAGCTCAAGCTCATTAGAGTTTCTAATTAAAATGCATAGAAAATATCACTTAGGGATGCTTAACCATGTAAATGTGAAAAGAGGCACAAAATAGATGATTCTCTGCTATCTCATCCCACAGGCACTTGACCAGAAGGACAGCTGGTCACTGGGGAAATCCTTGAATTACACAGGATTTACTATCATGTCACTGGAAAATATTCCAGGCTTTTAATAGTATTTTGACATGGAACAATATCCTTTTAAAAAAATTCCCTCACACATGGGCAGACTGCCATCATGAAGGAGATGGTCCACAAAAATAAAATGTAAATGGCCAGCATCAACCTTCACTATTGACAGCATTCCTCAGACCGAGACATTTTTTTTCTAAGCCCCTGCAAGTACACCTTTTTGTTTGTATCTGATAGGAGTGGAATGGGCTTTTGGCTGTTAGGCCCTAAAATATTTTTTATTTCAATACGCCTCATTCTGCAACTTTTTTAAAACTATTAATAATACCTTTTCTGTTACTTTGTTAAAGTGGACTTGGCTCTCATTGTTCGTTATCAATGATAGTCTGTTTCTAGTCACAGAGACACCTTGGCTGAGTGTTTTTGGGTAGTAACCTATTCCTGAAAATTTATGAAAACCCCAAAAGTGTTTCTGTGGCGGGTGCACTTATACAGGTGTGTCTGGCACCGATTGCCATGAGGCATTCAAAGTGTCATCAGTCTAAAAAAATCATTCTTCATGCCTGTGATATCAATGTGTTTTTCATGTATGAATCTTTCTCTCTAGTAGTTCTGCATTTTATAAGATTATATTTTTGAAACTCAATTTTAGTTTTGATTAATTTGGAAACAGTATTTACATTTTCATGTGTTGTTTTTTTTTATTATCTTCGTGACATGTTTGGATGTGTTACATGATTGCAATTGTCACAGTTCTATTGTTAAGGATAAGATGGTATAACTATAGTGGCAGTTTTGACTTTTGCTTATTGTCCTGTCCTTTTGTTGTTGGTTGCCAGTTTGCTTCGATCTCTTGGTTTTGACCTCTTGCCAGTCTTGACTTTGCTACTTCTCGTTTTGCATCTCACAATTTCTTTCCTGCTCACAATAATCCTTGGAACGCTGTGCCTTAACGCTGCTTCTGAAATGCTGACAAGATCCATTTATACTATACCCACCTGCTTTAAAAACACTTTGTGCACATTTAATACTGAGAACAATATGTGTGTCTAAGAAAGCATCCACAATACTGAACCAAAGTTTAAATCTATTGTCAGTTCGGAGAACATACAGCAAACAGAGAAGAAATTAAAGTTAAATATAATGACAACCTTCATCAATACAATCACTTGATACTAAAGCCTAGCTGCTTAAGTGTCAGGATGAATATTCAGAATACTACATAACCATCATTTTTCAAACTGTTTTCCAGTTATTTAACCTGTAACCACAGTGTGAATATTTGACATTTATGACAAGGGAAAAAAAACTTACATGAAACTACTCTTTCCACAGCCAGGTGGTCCAAACAGGAGATAACCCCGCCTATATGGAATGCCTGTAGAGGACACGAGAAAAACGAAAAGTACACCACTTGAAATTGTAGGTGGAAGGTTGGACAAGACAACATATTATAAATGATGACATTTAAAATACTAGCAAACCTCTGTCGGTATACCACGTTGGGTTACCAATAAAGTCCTTCACATCATCCAAAATTTTTTCTGCAATTCCTTTCTCCAAGACTACAGATGTTAATGGACGGCGGCGGCGCGGAAACCCAAACTGACGCCACTCTGATCCCATGGCTGTATACATGACAGTTCTCCCTTCCTGCTCCTTCAAGGCCAACTCTCTGGCTGTCAAAAAAACACAACAGAAACTTTGACTAATCAAATACTAGCCCAAGGAGGAAAAGAAATTCATTTTTAGAACTGGCCTTCTCCTTTCAAAACCAACAAATTCATTAGTGTCTCTGGCCTAATTACACTGTCCATTAATATAATCTAAGCAGGTAAGACACACATTCATGTTAATAAGACACTACTTATTATACTGTACATATCACTTGAGTAATTTCTAGATACTGACAGACCGGAATAAAAATAAACCTTCTCTTATCTGTATATTAAATATACATTAGAATGACAGAAAGGGCAAAATAAGCATTTGTCTTTCAAAATCAGAATTAAAAACAAACCTTCTTGCAGTATGTTGAAAAATATTTCTCTGTTTCTTCCCAAGGCTGTGAATGTCACGGACTCCCATGGAGTACCTGTATGCAAGTCTATCATTTGCTTCTCCCTGGTTCGCTCCACTCTAATCCATTTACTCTTATACCTAAAAAAAAAAAAAACAACACTCATCTTAAGTGGCATGGCATTATTCCAACATCTGCCAAACAATAAATTAACATTTCTCATGTAAGCATGTGGCCAGTGAGGAGTTACAGGTATTATATGAGCAAATATGAACAAAATCCCATTATAATATATGCAAAATACTTCATTCATACAGCCTAGTAATTTGCTTTAAATAACTTTGTGACATGAACATTAACAATTTATACAGTTCACTTGAAGTCCATAGCAGTGTGATGTAGTGGTTAAGGCTTTGGACGTAGGGCTTCAAACCCTCAGGGTGTGGGGTCAAATCCTGCCACTGACACTGTGTGACCATGAGCAAGTCACTTCACCTGCATGTGCTCCAAGGTGGAAAAACAAAAGACATGCAACCAATTGTATCTCATATGTTGTAAGTTGCCTTGAATAAATCCATCAGCAAAATAATAAATACTATAACAAAGTGAGTTAGCTTCAGGTTCAGCTTTTTAAATGTAACTCCTTAGACATTGCTCCAAAGTAAGTCTACTGATTAACTATAGAATATGTGGCTACATAAAATCAAGTTTGCATTTTTCACCTAAAACTTTAAAAAATCCATGTGAAAATCTGAATCTAATAATGGAAAGGACAACTTACAGGGTATTATAATTAATTATTTCACAAAGATAAGCAAAGAAGAAAGCCACACCCCTAAACAGATATGACCATCAAAATGTAACAATATTGAGTATAACAAAATACCAATTGTTGTGTAAGAGATATCTTAATGCTTTAACTATAGCTGAGCAAATCCTTTAGTTTACAAAAAGGAAGAAAAAGTTAATGTGCAAACTCAACAGAAAAACCACTGGATGTGGTTTGAGGTTGTTGGATATGAAACCCAAGATGCGAAATCTGTGAAACATGAAGGTAACCACTGTGCTGCTCCTTTAGATATATCACGTGTAAATAGCTTCACCAATATCAATGCATTGATCCAAAGCAATCTAACAATCACAATCACACATTTACCTTTTTTTATTTATTTCAGCATGGGTGAAAATTGCTCCAGGGCACTGTACAATGGTTGACCTTGCAGTTGGACTCCCAAGGATTATGCAAAAACACAATTTCCCCACGGAGATTAATACAATGTACCAAATACCAGATTTATAAGTAAGTTTAACACGAACAATTCTCCATATGCTATGGTAGGAGCACTGTATATTTGCTATTGTGCCACAAGAGGGTGCTAAGATCTAAAACCAGACAACAACATAACAAAATGGAACATACTATGCCAACATTGGCAACTAGTAATACCAGAAAATCCATTCACTTTATCTTGCTGTAACAAAATATGAAAACAACATAGCATTCTCAACCTGTTTAATCCTATTCAAGGTCACAAGGAACAGAAACCCATCCTGGAAATATCTGCGAAAGGCTGGAACCAAAACTAGATAGGGTACAAAGTTCATCTCAGTGTCCACTGACGCACAACCAATTTAGAATTGCCAATTAACATAACACACATATTTTTGGGCTGTGCCAGAGTACCCATATAGAAGAGTTTGGGGATATGCATAAATGTGTACTTTGTGTCTTGTGAGTCACCAGATTCTGCCTTGGGCCCAGGGCTCTGACTCAACACAACCCTGTAATTGAGAAAGTAGGTTTTGAAAATTGATAGATAAGCTATTGAGAGGAAACCTGGAGCCTAACAGAAGCAAGTGGGTTTGAATAAGCTCTGTGATAAACACAATAAGCGCCAATGACCCTTTAATATAAAGGAAGAGTTAGAAAATTGAATGATGGATTTGGCAGGAAACCTAAGCGACTGCACTCTAAATCACAGGGTTGCTAATTGAATTTTCACATCCGCTTCATTGTAAGCTGCTTAATCTCCCTATGCTGCAACTGTTTTTAAGAAAAAACAAAACAAAAAAAAACTTTAATAGTTTGCATTTCTTACAACACAGCTGACATTCACACACTTCAGAATCAATTCATGTAATACTTGCATGCTCCACAAAACCTACTATAAATATTTGAAAAATTAATTATCTCAAAACCAAAAAAGAACTTCTTGTGATTTTTCATTTAAAAAAAAAATCATATAGAACGTTACTTCTCTGTCTACCATATGATGTGGTTCCCAGGGCTGGGGAGAAAATCAAACTGGGTCCGTACACGCCCACTCTCATGCTGCAAGTATGATGTTTGCACACTCAAGTGCTGTGTATGCCGGGCATGCTTTGTAATCCAACTAAGTAACCACTGGTAGCTTTTGTCCTTGCTTGCAACCTCCAGGGTGATCATATAGTGCCGACGAAACGCAATCATTCCAAACTGTGCACCTTTCCTTGCCAAAGCCAATGCTGTGCCAACCCCAACCAGTCCAAAGCCAGCCCCAAAATAAGGGTTGTCTTTCAGGGCACTCAGGAAGTCTGCAAAGGGCATTGCTCCAAGTAATGGATAATATTTCAGCACTACACACTGTCTCAACAGCTTCTTTTTTACCTAATGAAAGTGGAAAAAAAAGTTAAATTACAATTACCATTCATATACATCATTACGTTCTACAATACTATTAATAATGAAAGCATTGGGTGCATTTAATATATCCAGTAATATGGTGTCCTTAATTAAATGCAACAACAAAGGATACATTTATGTGATTAGGTATTACCTTTTTCCCATAATATTTTAGGTGTTAACTCCCTTTTTACTGTACTGTATTTCAGTACCCTGCAGGTTTATACATTACTGTATGAAAATTCTATAGTATATTACCATTGCAATTTCAATTATCCATTTTATGAATAGCCAGTCAATTGTGATCACAAAATGACATAACACATACATCACAATATTCTCTCTTCTTGTGGAAAGATAACATATACCGTCATTCTCAGTTCTGGTTGTTTCTCACAAAATTACTATTTCTAGGCTATACAAAGTCCAAAAATTTTTAACAAAACAGAGGTCCTAAAAATATTTAATAAGCACACCCACACACACAATACAAATCAAGATTATTTCATAGTTCCAAATATAATAATAATTTAATTAATTTAAAAATTGCTTTAAATAAACCTCAAAGGTAGTGGATCCAAGGTCTAAAACAGTGATATATGGATCGGTATTTAAAATACTGTTTATCTCGCTTTTTTGTTTTGTAATTTCACTGTCCTGTTTTTTTAGGCGTACAAACAGACGTGTGATGTCTTGCTGGTTCTATAAAGCCTAATACATTTTTTAATGGAAAACGAACTTACAAAACATGAATTCTGACAGCTGGATATCAGTTTTGGAACAGAAAAGACTGCAATATCAGGGCTAACTCTCTCACAAAAAAACAGCTACTCAAAAATGATGTTCGATACATAATTACATCCAATTAATAGTGATCGTTTTCCAACATTCGGAATGCTTAACAGTCGTTTACGGTCTTACTTTCGGAGTAAACGCATGCTTCAATGGAGATAAAAACCATGCATGTATGGCTTTATTAATCGGACAAAAAAGGATTCTCAAAAAAAGGTAATGTCGTTGATCTCCGTTCCATTCCTAGCAAACTAAATGCTGCTTCCTTCATCGTATTCCATATACTATCCTTAACTCACATGGCCTCTATAGGACACACAAACACAAATGACTTTTCTTACAGTTTTCCTTTTCCGTCCCCTGCCGATGACTTAACGGAAACGTCAGTATTTGGGTGCCCCCATAAAAGTATTCCGACTGAACGTTTTGTAGCGTCTAAGAAAAAACTGTACTGTTAATTATTTCTTCAAAAAAAAGTTACTGATGCGTCCATCTGTTGTGCCTGTTACACTAAACTCAAATCATATCACCTTTTATTTTTTTATATTATTTTTTTTTTCCTAAACCTGGGGTGGCCATATTTTCAGCTGGAGTCTTTTTCAGGCTGCACCGTTCAAGCAGATGTCAACCACAGACAGAGAGCCAAGCAATTGCAGGTAGCGCTTGTCCATATTTCAGCACTATATTAGTGAGAAATTGGTTATTTTTTCGTAAAATATTGTCCCGAAAAACAAGATTGAACCTCATTGTTTAATTATTTCAGTTTCTAACTGATGTGCATGTTAAAATAAATTAGCCTATTTTGAGCAAGGGCGCCTCGAGCGGGGTTGGACCTGTCCGGGATCAAGGTTTAGGTTCCTGCTGTTCCTGTACATTCAATTAAAAGTCACTAAATCTATCAATGTAAATTAATGTTACCCCAAAGCATTTTGATCATCTTTAATACTTATAAATTCTATTTTTTAGTACTAGAAAAAGAACAAAGTCCTGGCATGGCAAGATCTACCATCAGAGTGATTTGGGTGTTAACCCTGGTGCCCTGCTTGCAAAAGGACCTTTTTATATGTAGGAGATAAAAATATCTAATAACAGGAGAAGTTCAAGTTTCACTAACAGTAGGGGTACTCACAGCAACCTTGTTGCCCGTCACACACCCCTATCCAACTTTTATACTCACAATTATAAACTTATCCAATTAGCTTTTAGAAGAAAAATGTGTCCTGGTTGATTGATTTGGGCGAGGCACGATCAGGGCTAGAATCTAATAGGTGTCTTTTATGAGATCGTACATTTAATGTGTTACAGTGCCACAAAAAAGTAAACGTATACATGGGCAGTCACTCAAAACGCATGCAGCCAAAAGGAAAATTAAAAACAGAATGAAGTACAAGATGCTGTTTCGCTGAAAGTTATACCTGACATTTTCAAAGAATAATCCAAAATGATCATTTGAACAACCTTAAGTACTGCAGTTGAGACAATGAGAACGATGTCACAGAAAATCAGGAAAACACTAATATCACAGCTTCCAGCGGCTTTAGTAGCAATGTGTAGTCCTGAT
This sequence comes from Erpetoichthys calabaricus, assembly GCF_900747795.2. NCBI lineage: Eukaryota > Metazoa > Chordata > Cladistia > Polypteriformes > Polypteridae > Erpetoichthys > Erpetoichthys calabaricus. The sequence continues at coordinate 109,328,042 of NC_041401.2, forward strand.
AAACATGGACAAGAATGTGGCAGACAACAAGGACACTACAGCAAATAAGACAAAGTCAACAATGTCATGCATGCCAAACCCAAATGAAGGATCCCTTTTCCAGTCTTTTATTTCATTTGATGTAGCCTTAGATCATTCTGATCTGTTACATAGCACCTATTTGACACAAAGGGACACAGGCTTTTTAAAATTGTTTAACTGATATTTATTAACTGCACTATCAGAAAAAGGCCAATCCTAACTCTCCTCTGATAAGTCAGTGGCAAACCGATGTTTTATATTGTTTGAAATTGGAAAAAATGAAATTCTCAGTTAGAGGATCTGTACAGAATTTTTTCAAAACCTGGCAGGATCTAATCAATAATATTTTAGAATAAGAAGAAATAATTATTTCCGCATTTCTTTCCCTTCTCCATTTTTTTTATTTACCTATATATATTTTTTCCTTTCTTTTGTTTATTTTTGCCCTATTAAAAAGCCCTAAGCAATTCTCCTTTGGCCATGCTCTCCTTCTCAAGGGTGGGGTTTGATTTGTCTTCAATCTCTTTTTTGTATAAATTGATCTATTTGTATGGAATGATTACAATAAAATTAATAAATAAAATTTAAAAAGGCCAATTTCTTACAGATGTGATATTACATTTATCAGTTTGTTCCTTGTATTAATTTTAATACACAAATCAACAAAAAAGCTATGTGAAGTTGGCCCTGGTATTAAGTTTTGGACTTTTTCTACTTTAATCTCTGTACCTTATTTATTATTTACTGTGATGTTCATAGCGTGTGAGTATATATGCATGGGCCTGGTAGGTTGTTTTGAGTCGGGGAGATGTGGTAAAGTGAGGAGGGACCTTTTGAGGTCTTAGATCCTGAGGCCTGTGGGAGCTTCCTGTCAGATGATGCAACTGCAGTTTACACTGTAGTAAAACCCAAGTCAAAACAACATTTATTTCTATAGCACATTTTTATACAAAGGATGCAGCTAAAAGAGGTTTACAACATGTCAAAGAAGTAGTTACATGCAAAGTAAAACAAATTAAATTTAGATAGAAATAATAATGAATAGTATACAAAAGATAAATAAATAGTACACACTTGCATAATAAAGAGGCATAATTAAAAGAAACAGAGTCCTTAAAATATAGATTTGCTTTTTTTTTCCAAGTTTCTAAGTGAAAGATCAATGATAATGTTAGAGGGCCTGGGTAGAATGAAAAAAAAAACTCTGGTTAATCCAGAAAAAAAAAGGGGTTCCATGCTATAAGACCACCCAGCCCCCACTGGGCATTCTGCCTAACATAAATGTTTTTAAGTATGTAATTCTTTACTGGTTCTTTTTATGCTTCATCTTAGAGGACTTAACACAGTGACATCTAATTCAAGAACTGGATCTGTTACTAGCAAGATTTTACTACAAGATGTGAAACTGATTGGAATGAAAACCTACTGCCACTTGTTTGATTTTTTTTTTACTTTGACCCCAATTCTAGTGTTCATTTTCATATACAAGGCTTTTCAGATTTAATCTAAATCATAACTGAAATAAATTATTTGCCAGTATTATTCCCATTTCCCATTATCCCTTTCTAGTGTCCTGCAATGGTACTGGGAGATGCTGCCTGTTTGATGGGGTTATCACCCTTGATCTTAAAATCATTCGATTTGTATGTGTTATCACCAAAGGCAGAATCCACATTAGGGCATCAGTCATAGTCAACTAAAATGGTAGACGTTTGCCTACAGTGTAGTAAACCTGGGAAGCCATTCGTGCAAACACAGAAACTTACAATCACTTGGGGCCAGTTTAGAATAAATTAATTTCACAATACTGGTGAAAAACTGGTGTGTCTGAAAAAAAAAAACCATTGAGACATGCTGGACTCATGAGCCATCAACATTATTTAGTGTGCCCCTGTACTGCTCATTTTGACATATTACGTGTAAGTTGATTAATTTTGGTTTGGACATGTGCAGAGGAGAGATGCTGAGTATATTGGGAGAAGGATGCTAAGGATAGAGCTGCCAGGGAAGAGGAAAAGAGGAAGGCCTAAGAGAAGGTTTATGGATGTGGTGAGAGAGGACATGCAGGTGATGGATGTAACAGAACAAGATGCAGAGGACAGAAAGATATGGAAGAAGATGATCCACTGTGGCAACCCCTAATGGGAGCAGCCGTTGATTAATTGCTTCTTTACTGAACTTATTACTGCCAGAGTACACACTACAATCACATGATACTATTGTTTTTTTAAATTTCAGAGAATAACTATAAATACCCCCAAACACATACCAATATTAAAGACGCCACAGAAAATCATTCTAAATAGGCTCAACAGCCATGATATTATCATACAGTGCTTTACTTAAAATTTCTGGTAAGGCTGTTCATATTGCACACTGAATTTTACTTCTTCTGATTTCTCTGTTACCAGTTGTTTTTTATCTTAATATAATCATCCTTTATTTTATTACCTTTCAATACTCGCAGCACCTTCCAGATCTATAGGCACCCATAACAAAAATGAGCAAAAAGACAATGGGGAAAAAGACTTTAGTGTTCATTAACTTAATCATCCACTCACATAATGAGAGAAATCTAGCCTTTCATTCAGGTGACATTATATATAGAAAAAAAATATCCACAAAAAAAGAAACACTTTCTCTCAAAAACATATGTCATAGTTATTTGGACCCATAGAAATAGAATGGATAAGATGGTTATGAGGCTGATGTTCTCCTTTCCATTTTAAAATTATTTTAATTATAGTCAATAATAAAACACTAACATCAATAATCAACAATATTCAATGTAATTGATTATATGTATTGCAGTTGACATGAAAACATAGTTTAATACTCAGTGATTCTTTTAGCTTTCTTATTTTTCATATTCAGAACCGTCTTAATCTAATATTCCACCTCTCTTTTAAACAGGTTAATACGTGAAGTGGACTTTATCAATGTGGTACTTCACCATATTTAATAATTATTATAAAAACCTTTATTACAAATCTGGGGATGTAAACCAAAAAGGGGAACCAGATTAAGAAACCTGAAACTTTAAAGATATCAATAAGACATATTCCAATTCCCTTCAATACATTTTGAATTGAATACATTGATAAAACAAATTAAATAAAGTTTAACGTATTACCAGATACACATTGGTAATGTATACAAGTATACAGGGTGAATTTTAATCTGGATAATAATTGTGCAACAGAATAAATATGACTAAGTGTTGGGTGCGACGATACATACCAGCCATTTTTCAAAGAATTAATATTTTCAAATTAGTGTTCCAATGGGCCTTTGCAGGTGAAATATATCTCGGTAAACATATGTTCCTTATACGGTATTCTTCGTATTTTAAAAAAATATTAATAGCATTCAGTATTACATTAGATAATAAATGGTTGCTTGAATGATTGTGTTATGTTACTGTCCATAAGAACTGTAATAACATCTCTAGGAATAATATCACACATTACTGCATATTCTATGGACATGACTAAAATGAAATGTTTCTAGAAATTCTGCTTAAGTTAATAAATTGCCACTCTTATGTAGTAGTTATCTCATGATAATAATACTTTTTTAAAATGTGGTTTATTTTTCTAACGTATATATTAATTTTGGGAAATTGTGTTCATTGGCCAAGATTATAAAAATTAAATTAACAAAGGTGTTTTGCCAACATCAAAATTACATTTCACTAAAAACTCAAGTCCGTCCCATTTATCGTAAACACACAATGGATGACGCTCCACAATTTTTTCTCAGTTTTAGTTAATTTTTAACCCTATTCATTTTAAAAACTTCATTTTTTAAATACTTGGAACATTTAGGCTATTTGGTCATGTTTATTAGTAAGTATTATCAGTAAGACATTTATTTTTCCAAATTCCATTATAAAGAAATGTATTAGTATTGTTTATTACAGATTGGGATGCCTCTAATGACCGTCCAATATAAGCTGGCCAAGATATTTTAAAGAAGTACTAGTTTTCAGTGACAGGTCTCTCCTTAATCATTTATTTTTTTCCATAATAAAAGTAAACTTTAGTGTACTTCTTTCTACCTGGCCATTACATATATCAATTTCTAAATAGCTTACTATTTGATTCACTGGAAGGTCACGTGCAATTTTAAAAGTACAGTCTTTTAAAGGAAAAACATTCACTCGTACCTAACCTAACGAGAGGTACCTAACACGTAGCATCACAAATCTGAACTGCAAACCGGAAGCCCGTGTGAAGGCACCGCCCACTTCCGTTGTTTACGACCGTTTCTACCATCCGATTGAGAAGCCGCGCACTTACAGTTCCTACTACTATCAAAGTCTCCTGTAAAAACTTGACGAGGACATGTTCGTGGTGAGTTTGGGCCGTTTGTTTGTTAAGTAAATAAATCAATCAATAAATCATCGCACATTGTTTTCTATTATGCGTGTAAATGTTTCTGCGCAACGAATGTTAAATCAGCCATTGGATATGGTGTAAGAGAGAGGAAGGGTCAGGTGTACACATGAAAGGGGAAACTCGTGGATTAACCCCACTGTCAGATACCGACCGCGGCACTTGCTATAAATTTCCTTCTCTTGAGTGGGTTTGTGATCCGGTGTTCACAGCGCTAGTAAGAAGCAAAAGAGATACCGCGGCCTTGGTATTTTAAACATTATATTACGTTTAACAATTCCCTTCCCTGGATGAGAATTTCGGTTTATAGGGCCATGGTGGCTATATGCTTCATAACAGCCAAGTATGGCAAACAGACGTGACTATGGACTCCGTATCCTACCAGATTATGCATACCGCTTGGTACCGATTGCTGTATTTTGACTTTCTCAGGCATAAACTATTCGATCTGTATTGTTTTTGAAACGGGGACTATTTTCATTTAAATGTTTTACATCCAGATGATTGATTTGCTAAATGTTACTTTCTGACAGGTTTGTAGTGGTGTAATTGTTGTTGTCATTGTTGTCTCAACAGTTAATTTAGTGTTCAATATGGTATTTTTAAAAAGTGTGTGACATACACTGACAATGTCCAAAGACAGTGATTTCAACAATATACTGTAGAAAAAAAACTACAAAGCAAGGGATCAAAATTTAAGCAAGGTTTTAATTTACACGTTTAATCTAATGATCATAGATTGTACTGTTTACCTGCATTCAACCACCTATTATCTTTTATATATCCATCCATCCATTTTCCAACCCGCTGAATCTGAACACAGGGTCACGGGGGTCTGCTGGAGCCAATCCCAGCCAACACAGGGCACAAGGCAGGAACCAATCCCGGACAGGGTGCCAACCCACCGCAGGACACACACAAACACACCCACACACCAAGCACACACTAGGGCCAATTTAGAATCGCCAATCCACCTAACCTGCATGTCTTTGGACTGTGGGAGGAAACCGGAGCCCCCGGAGGAAACCCACGCAGACACGGGGAGAACATGCAAACTCCACGCAGGGAGGACCCGGGAATTGAACCCAGGTCCCCAGATCTCCCAACTGCGAGGCAGCAGCGCTACCCACTGTGCCACCGTGCCGCCCGCCTTTTATATATCACATATTCTATATCTTCCTGTTTCCGAGTTAATTGTGATTATATATATATATATATATATATATATATATATATATATATGTTTTACTGTCAAATAATGCAAAGGGTATGCGACACGTGTTTCGCCCATTGTGTTTCAGACTACGAATGCTATGAATATATATATATATATATATATATATATAATATAGTGCCGAGCGGCTGGGGGCGGTACCCAGCTGGGACACCCAGAAGGACCGGAAGAGGGATTATGCCTCCTCCAGACCACGAGGGGGCAGCCGCCCTGGTTGGTATGGGGACCATGGGAACAGAGCATGAAAGCTCAACCCTGTAGGGGCCCGTGGTCACCGCCAGGGGGCGCCCGAATGCCTGAGGAGCCCAGGACGTCAGCACTTCCACCACACCTGGAGGTGCTGGCGGAAGGAATGCCAGGGACACCCGGAGTGCTTCCAGGTGCTCAGCCGGCACTTCCGCCACACCAGGAAGTGCTAGCGGAAGTTCATCGGGAGGCACCTGGATCACGTCCAGGTGAGCATAAAAGGGACCACCACCCTCCATTCAATGGCTGGAGTCAGGTGGAAGAGGACAGAGCTTGGTGGAGAGGAATGGAGGAGGTCAGAAGAGAGAAAGGCATTGTTGAGAGGCCAGGACTGAAGGGTGATTGGTACGGGAGTACTGGGTTGTGTGCACTGTAAATAGAGAAAAATGTACAATAAACATGCGTTGGTGACTGAACCTTCGATGTCTGCCGGGCTACCTTCCACTATATATATATATATATATATATATATATATATATATATATATATATATATATATATATATATGTGCTGTATATGCCATCTTTTTGGGATGATACACTTTTTTACTTTTTATTTGTATATCTTCCATATAAGCCCAGTTATGATAGGTCAAAGGTGATTGGCTTATATTAATAAAAGAATGCTAAATATTAAGGTAATATATGCAATGTGGCACATGTGTCAGTCCTGTGTGTGTACAGGATTCAGCTGTCTCAAACTTTGTACTATTTTTAATGTTCTGCATGTTTTCTGTAGGATAGATAGATATAATGACACAAACCCTCAATAACAGAAACTGTTTGCTCTGCAAAGCATTTCTTGATCGCTGGGAAATGGCTGCACATCATATGTGCATTCTCAGTGTTTTGAAGAAGTATTCAAAACTGTAACCAATTCTAAATTTTCACTTAAACAGCAGATTCAGCACTGTAATATTTTTATTAGAAAAAAATAAAATTCAAAATAATTTTTTTTTAATGTGATATTGTTTTATGTTGGTGAAAAAGTCTAAGAAATTGAAAAGAAATATGCTGCTTCTGTAAGTAGTAAATCCCTGTGTTGAGGAAGCTCCATGAAAAACAATTGCCTAACAATGGCATAGTCTGCCTTCCATTTGCCATCCAGCAGTGAATCGTTAAGGTGACTGTTGACATTTTTAGGATTGACCCGCCTACCACCATCTCTCAGTCAAGAGATTGTTATTTAGGTTCTGATTCTGTAGCAGAAAATCCATCCATCCATCCATCCATTTTCCAACCCGCTGAATCCGAACACAGGGTCACGGGGTTCTGCTGGAGCCAATCCCAGCCAACACAGGGCACAAGGCAGGGAACCAATCCCGGGCAGGGTGCCAACCCACCGCAGGACACACACAAACACACCCACACACCAAGCACACACTAGGGCCAATTTAGAATCACCAATCCACCTAACCTGCATGTCTTTGGACTGTGGGAGGAAACCGGAGCGCCCGGAGGAAACCCACGCAGACACGGGGAGAACATGCAAACTCCACGCAGGGTGGACCCGGGAAGCGAACCCGGGTCTCCTAACTGCGAGGCAGCAGCGCTACCACTGCGCCACCGTGCCGCCCGTAGCAGAAAATCTTTCATCCAAATCAGTAGTAAATTCTTTAATGTACTGTTTGAATGCATTTTTGTTTAATCTGGACAAATTTCATGTATGATCTTTTTGACAAACAGATTTAGAAGTATAAAATAGTAAAACTTTGAGTAAAATGTGATCGTGTTTGTTTTGCTGATCTATAAAAAGTGTATATTGTTATGCAATCTTGAAGTAGGTAAAATGAATATTACAAGAACAAAAACAGTTACTAGTTAACCGTGCAACATTTAAATACACAATTACTTATGTATAATGTTTAAATAGATATAGCTACTATAACAGTGGGTACTATAAAAGTATAAGAGTGTAACATCTTAAATAAAGTTAGGACAACTAATCCACTTCTGTAAGTGTAATCTAAAAATTATTGTGTAAAAAAGTGTAAAAGTGCAATTGCTAAATCCATAAAAAAGGCAAAAAAAGAACATTTGAGTCTGAGCAAATTAAATGCAGTAGGGACAAAATAACATGTTCAGTTAAACTTGATTAATTGGCTGTGCCACATTGGGTTACCCTGTTTTAAATGAAAAGAATAGCACACACAGGGCACATGAAACAGTTTATACTTTAACAATATAATATACAGTATTTCTCCAGTAGTGCATTATTCAATTCTTTAGTAGTGTGTTTTTAAACAAAATTGCATTACTGTGTTTTTTGTTGCTTTATGGAATAAAATGGAGAGAATATCTTTTCATAGGTTCATTGGCTCAATATTGTTATATGTACAGAGCAAGTCTTACTTGTGTGTGCTATTCAGCATGTACCACATCGCCACACTCCAGCGCCATGACTAGTGATTATAACAGACTTACCTTGAAACATCTGTCTTCCTTACATCAAGTATTTGCTTTCATTAGAACAATTTTGACTTTAACAGGTCATTCAGCAAAACAACACTCATCGACCCTATTAATCTAAAATCGAGATATTCATTGATACGGTTTTATAAATATGACTACACAATCTCAACATTTAGAGTTAAATTGTAGAGCCACCCCTTCCTTGTATTATTCAACGATAACAACTGTTAGATACTTTTGCATTCTTATGTTTTTATGATAAAAGTAGTAGCAAATATGTTTTTTTGGCTATGAAAATATAATTATAAAAATACCACAAGTGTCATACCTTTTATCAATACATTCACAAGGGGGAAAAGCAAAGCATGAAGGATGGACAAAAGAGAGTATGTAACTTTTTCCATAGTGAACAGTACCATAAAACATTTTACAGATAGATTAGACAGTACATCATGCGGTCTGCCATCTGCTTTTCAGTCTTGAATGAGTAATATTACTGTGAACTTTGGTGGCCAATATTAATTGTAATACCAATATGATTTGTATTTTGTATTTATTTTGTGAAACAGGTCTCTACAAAAACAGTTCCATCTGATATTAGGAGCAGTCAGCACCAGAAGTTAGAAAGACTTCAGAATGATGAAGCTGCAGCTCAGACTACAGTTTCTGTTATGGACTATCTGCTTTTTAAAGCAGTATGCTGTTAAGTAGTTCCCTAAAGAACTGAATCACCTGCTGTTGCTGTACTGCGCCCAGTTTCATCTCTGCTGAACATTACATTTATTAGAACATGTGCAATGGAGTGTGAAGAAAGCACTAAAGAACCTCTCAAAGATGTAACTGCTACCTGTGAAAATTTTAATGAGAGTGTACAGCTGGGAGTAGACAGTGGTGTTGTGGTACACCTGGAACAAAATACAAACAGCAATGGACAAGGTAGGAAACTCATCTGTTATACCAGTATATTCCAGAAAGTAAAATGAATCATGTTCTTTTATAAATTTAGTGCTGCTAAAAGTGGAAAGTTTCCATTCCTACTGTTTTACCCAATGATATCGCCAGAAGTACCCAGTCAGTATAGTGATAGTACAAAAAAGTCTTGCATGCATTTTTTTGATGTTGTTCTGAAAAGAAAATATCAAAAAATGACCCAAGCAGTGGTAAATAAATAGATTTCTTATTGCAGTATCATTTACTGAGTAGATATAATAAAAGTCTCATTTGTAGTAAGACATTTGGCCTATAAAGGCTTTAGTGTGTACTGTTTGGTTTTAACAAATTTGTGTTTCTCATTCATTATATTCTGAAAATTAATGTTTGCTCTAATCTCGGATTTAGGAGCTGTTGCACAGATTGAACATGTGAGGTTTTCACTACAGTGAATTGAACTTTTAATTTTCTTCTTAGAGATCCTCAACATTTTGTTGAAAACTGGCTTATACCTTTGCCAGAAATGTACTCGGGCCTTTTATAATGGCAATATTTTCTCTTCTCCTCTTTGCACTGTGCTGCATTAGAGTCTAAGTAGAAAGTAAACACCATCAATGGAAGAAGTGTTTTATGTCTGTCCATTATGTCCTGAGATTTTCTTACTCCCTCATTTATTTTAAAAAATCCAAATATACCATACTTTGTAGAAGGAGGTTCTCCTTTGCCTAATGCTGAATGCTGGTTTTTCCATCCAAAGTCAAGGGGAACCTCAGGAACATTTCTGTTCTGTTCACTTACTTTAGCTAGTGCTTTTTGTTTTGTGGACTAACATTGTATAACACAAAATAATGGAGATTCATAATTGTTGTAGTTTTCCTGCCATTACTTGCACTTAGATTTTCTTTCTGCTTGCATTATGTTATTCTCTGACCATTTTAAAAATAATAACCTTCTTGTACAAACTGGAATATATATGAGAGGAGTATGCTCATGTGCGTGACTGCAGAAATGCTTTAAATGAGTTTCATAAATGTAACCTTTTGCATTTTATAGTATATTTAACCGTACTTTCATTAACTACAATAAAGATCATAATAGTTGAATTTCAGTTATTAAATAAGTTGTAGCTGTTGAATAAGGCCATTAAAACAGCCTTGTAACACTCCGGTTGTGCTTTTTATGTAAATAAGGTATGTTGAGTCTAAAGAAACATTACTGTTTGGAGTCAGAAAGTATATTCAAGTAAATATAGTCTTTGTGAAAACCCCTAAATTAATAGCTGGCTTTTGGTGCAAAATAAATCGAGAGGTTCTAGGTTATCCAAAGGTGTTTTCACTCAGTAATCTTTAGATAAATAACTTTCTTCTATATTTGAATTAAACATTTGTAGTCACTTAATATTTGAAGCAGCTATCCTATAGTTTGTGTTTGGTAGTAGTCACATAAAAACCTTTCTACTTAAATGTGACTTTTATTAATAATAATCATTACATATATGTATACTGATTATATATGTTTTATTGTGCATATTTGCTGCATCAAAGCGTATACTGAGTCTAAAGGCTGTCTTCTCCCTATTGAACAGAATTGTTGATGATGACTTGTTTTTGTTGATACATAATATAATTCCACTAATGATCTTTTCCTATTGTTAGGAGAGGCACAGTCCATAAGGAATGAACCTACACAAACTGAATTAGTAGACCCTAAGGGAAACAGCCAGGCATTTGATTTTGGCAAGCTACTTGTGGAACGAAGCAATAAATCCAAAGGAACCATTAGTAAAAATCACTCAGAATTGCTACCTACAGATCAGGAGAGGGCAGAAATGCTTCCTCTAGCTACTGAATCAGCCTCTATCATCATGAAGCTGCCTTTTAAAGGTATTCTAGCATCTGCCTGTCTTAATACAGTTTTCATTGCTCTGAATATATAACCAGTTTAGATATTGTGACATTTATATTTTCTTGGGATTAAAATAACATTCTACTACAGAAAGATCAGTTAACAGTTTTGTATATATAGCCATTTCTTTGTTTTGCTGCATTAGTTACCTTATTTGAACTTTATTTTATTTTTTCTAATAGGGAAAACATTTATTTAAATCGTGAAATCTTAATATGTTTTTGAGACTGAACTTAGCCAGGTCTTCATGTGGATTTTAGTTGTAATGTAAAGTTCCCAGACCAAACAAAGATACCAACATTTGGTGTGTTAGGAGTATAAAGTGAGCCAGCATGTGTCAGTGTGAAAAAGTTACCAGTTAATATGCTTTTAGTCCAGTCAGTCAAATTAAAGGGGTATCTAGGGTCAGCTTTAGTAAATAGTGAAGGCTTAGTGAAAATAGGCCTATCATTTAACCACATGACCACTCTGAAATTCTCACCACATAGGATTAAGAGGCACGTGAATTAAAAATTAAAAGGTATTTAAAAAAAACACAAATGGATGATTATTATTTTGGTAAAATAGTTCTAAAGCTTTGGGATTGTACTGATTCACAGGTAGATTGTAATTTTTCATTAATGCAGAATACTTGGAACAATAGTGAATTTTCTGTATGTGGCTTTTATGGCTAAATCAGTTCCAGAGTAAGAAAACATTTGTCCAGAAATTCTCCTGGAGGTGTCTGTTATTCAAAATTGAGTATATGACTCTACCACCAATCCAAAAAAAAAAACACAAAAAAAACTGCATAGATAGTAAATTTCCCCATGGTGTCAATGAAATACTAAGAAATCTTTACTCACTTAGAGCACTGTTATATTACATATATTGCATTTGCCAGATAACATCTTGATGATTATCAAGGTTTCTATGAACAAATGAGTCAAAATTGTCCAACTTTGGTTGCACTATGTCTTAACAAAACCAAACGTTACATTATTACATTAATAAACCTCATATCAGTATCATGTGAATTTCCCCCTGGGATTAATTACGATTTGGGATGAATAAAGTATATGTAATCTAATCTAAGCATGGCAGTTTTTTGCAACAGAACCTGGTCAAGCAGAAATTCTGTTTTCTACTAATAAATTTAACAAGGGAATATATAAACAGGCCATCTGTCAGCCTCGTGAAACATAGCCGTGTTATCTAAAACATTAATATCAAACATATATACAACAATGCAAAAGAATAGCAATGTCTGATAAAAGGCAACAATTGAACATTTTAGAATGACAGAGCTTAAATCCTAACTTAATACCCTTGTATTGTGACATTTCATGATGGGAAACCCTCAAAAATGCATTTGAAACAATTTTGATATGTAAGAATGGACCAGAGTTGCTCCATTGGAATCTGAAAAACGTATTACAAGAGAGATTTGTTTTTTTATACTTTGTACTTTCAGGTGACTTTGTTTATGGAATAGCTGAAGTAAGTATACAACCAAAGAAATATTATGCTATATTTTCAATTACAGTTCATTTATATTAGGTTGTGAATATCTGATAACATTCACTGTAAAATTTAGAGAAATTCTTTTTCCACTTTGTTTTATGTGCTGTCTTCCTCAAGCACTTTCTTAATAAGTAGTTAAAATATTTCTATCAGCATAAATAAATTGTCCAGTATGATTTTAAGAAACATTGTGTAATTATATACTGTACTTATTTAGTTTTAATTTTACCACTGTTTTAAAACTTTTTCCTTTTAAATTACAAAACTTACAAAAAGAGATAAATGTCACATTTGTGTGTTCATTTTCATTTTATAAATAGAGTCCGACCAAAGGAAGAATGTGTCTCCACAATCTGCAAGGAGCAAAGCTAGGGCACTAAAGCAAACCCCTAGATCTGGCAAGCCTCCTCCAGGAAAAGATAGGAGAACTGTAAACCAGAACAACAGACAGATGGAGTGTGAAGTGCAGCATACAGAAGAACAGAATGATGTTGAAACAGCCCCAGTCTCAAAGGAGAAACACTTCAAAGGTTGTGTAATTTTGTCTTTGATGTATTGTATATATAGTGGCAGTTCAGTCTGCAATTGTCAATCCTTTTGTGTATGGAAAGGAAAGCCACACCCTGCATTGTTTTGCTTTATTTCAAGAATGCCTGTGGTGCTCAATCCCAATTCCCGGAAGGACAGCAATGCCTACATATTTTCATTCTGAGCACTTCCTACTCTTAACTGGATTTCTCTTTCAGTGAAGTATGCTGTTTTTACCGTAGTTTTAACTTTACTTACTAATCTATATATTCATAAAGAGATGGATGCTATTTTTATTGGACTTGACCTGAATTTCTTTTGTTAAGAATCTTTGCTTCTTATATCTTCTGAAATGTCTTACTTAAGTGGTTGTTTGTTAGTGAATAGTGTTGATCGGAGAAATATGCCATATTGTTTTTTTTGCAGTGAATATGTTGTATTCACAGGTGACCATATTTGCCAAATATTTTCCTGGAAATTCACTCTGTGGCCATCTTAGACCCCACCCCCCCCCAGCTATGGTATGAATGCATGTATACTGTAAACATTCTCACCTTATTATACTCTGATGACTGATCTGCTACCTCTGTGCATGATATCACTAGTCAAGATGGATTTGGACAAGGTTACTTGCAGTATTTCCATTTAACCCTTTAACCGCCAACGCCCTAAATATTCCCCACGCCAGGCGAAATCTGAACAATTTTCGGTTTTTTACTTTTTTACATTTTTTTTATATTTTTTACATTTATTCAAGCAGTATTGACCACTAAATGTTGTGCAAGTTCTAGAAATGGGCAAACACATAATAAAACACAAAATATACCTTTTCTCAGGCTTGCACAACAATAAACTTTCATCAACTGTAACTGACGGTCCTGGCATGTAGGGCAACTGAAATGCTTCAAATAAATGGTCAATCAAAGGACGTAGCTTGAACAAGCGGTCGCGGTTTGGATCTTTCTTATCTGGCTCATTTCTGTTGTCATTCAAATGAAAGAATTTCAGCAGCAAAGAGAATCGGTTAAGTGTCATGATAGCTGCAAAAATAGGTGTTGCATACATAGGATCTGTAGACCAGTACATCTCAATATCTGGTTTTCTGATTATTCCCATCAACATCAAAATCCCAATGAATTTTTTCATTTCGTTTTCATCAGTGTCTACCCAAGCATGAACACGGGAATGTGGAGGTAAATTGGGATTTTTCTCAATAAACTGTGCTGCATACAGATTTGTCTGATGAGCAAAATGTCTGATCAAATCAGGTGACGCAAACAGCTCATAAAACTGCTCAGCAGTGTAATTGTTTACATCAACAGTAAAGCCACACGTTGCATCAAACGGATGCAGAAAAGGTAGTTCACCTCGGGCAGCAGTCCAGTTGAGATGCTGGGGATACACCCACTCATCGCCATCATCCGATGCGCCGTCATTCACTGTATCATGCAGCGCACGTTGCTGATTATCATTGTCGCTAAAATCTTCTTCAGAACTGCTACAATCATGATCAGAATTATTGTCCAAAATCGCCTGCAAAACCTCACTTGAAGTCAGTTTACGTTTCGCCATATTCACAGCTTTCACTTTCGAATCACATCACGTGATCGGCCAATACAAGCGCAGAGTTGTCGAAATACAACGTAGTAATAATACCCGCGCCAGGCATTCACATAACCACAGGCAAATGTGCCGGATAATTCCGGCAGTAAGGCGTGAGCATTAAAGCTACGCTGCCGGATATATCCGGCAGAGGGCGGTTAAGGGGTACATTAGCTGATGATAATGAGAAGTTTATGAAATTACTTTGTTGTTCTGCATAGGTTTATTTTTACGTTGTGTAATCCAACAGTGAAGACACATGCTATGCTCCTCTCTATGTAGCGCACATCAGGTAGTGACAGGCACAGCCCCTGAAATATATAACACTGATCACTTCTATCACAGCCTACAACCCCAACCTTCTATAACCGGTGCATAACACTGACATTTGTATCACAGGCTCTCTGGGGGTGCTGGTACACGTTCATTATATTCTCCAGGCCAAATATTCTATATGAGCAATTAGTGATGCAGTGCGGCCCCTACTCACAACAAACCTTAAAGGAGCCCTAAACTTCCCAGTGGAGATCTTGTGAAATAATAATACCAAAAAAAGATGAGCCAGCTGTGTCTGATCTATCTGTGCAGACGGTTCACACTTTATTCCATCAAAAAGATAACAACACCTTATAAATTGTAATACATCTTTTATTATTATTATTTTTATTATTATTATTGTTTCACTGGAGTTTCACACTAAGATTTTTTTTGACTTAGTGTGTTTTCTTTTGTTTGTGATTATTTATCGTCGTTATTGTTTGCATGAATCCTTAGTTGATTGAGGCAGAGTGGCACAGAGTCCCTCACGGCTCAAGTCACAATTTCAGCAACAATAAACTATCTAATGTAGCTAGCTAGCAGATGCTTCTGTACCCCTTACAGACCCTCACAATTCTCTTTTATAATTAGAATCCACTCAAACCTAGTTCAATTTCTCCTCTCTTGTTGACTTGAATGCATTTTGTCAGGATCTCTGAAGTTCATGAATATTTCTGTGATTTTGCCAATCCCATGGTAAAGCAAACTTTGTGGGGTTCAAAAGTAATTACAAGTGAACACAGAAAAGGACATGACACAGAGACAAATGCTCCTTTTTAACATTGTTGTTCATCTGAACATTTGTCTGCTTTTTAATTTTCCATATTTGAGCACAAGTAGGAGAGTAAATTACAGAAACAATAAAATTAAAGTGTAATTCATACATTGTAATGTCTTCCTGACTTCAGAACAAAATCAGAAAATGGTCAGTTAATTTCAAAAGGCTTTCAGTTAATTTCAAAAGGCTTTTAGTTAAAAGAAGTAATCATTTTTTTTAAATAATGACCATAACCAAAGAACAGACACTAGATTCAAATAACAATTGTGAAGAGTATCGACTTCTTTACCAACATTTCTACATTATCGATTATGAGTGAACAGTCTTAAAATTGCTGACCAAGACATTTCTAAGGAAACAACAGTAAAAATGTACTGATATTCAGTTTTGGATCCACACAAAAATGTAGAAGCTGGCAAATAGCTATATATTTAGTTGAAACAAACATCCATTAAAGACCAAACATGAAGACCTGCAAGAACTTCACCTTTTCAGGGCAAGTAAAAAAAAAAAAACTCTTGTGCTAAAAACCAGTAGCTTTGATCACATTAAACAATGTTCATATGTTTGTTTTTTTTTTTTGTTTTTTTCTTCCAAATAGGGGATGTAGCTGAGGGCATGGAACACCTTTACCGTACCCATATCTGCCCTGAGTGTCGCCGTTGTTTCAAGAAGCGAACCCATCTAGTGGAGCACATGCATCTTCACTTTCCAGATCCAAGCCTCCAATGTCCCAACTGCCAACGTTTCTTTACCAGCAAAAGCAAACTGCATGTCCATCTTCTAAGAGAAGCTGGGCAAAAATCCCATCGTTGTCATCTCTGTGACTATAGTGCAGTGGAGCGCAATTCACTGAAGCGTCACCTGGCAAGCATGCATGAAGATGAAACCAACTTTTACTCTGACTTGTACCCCTGCCCCTCATGTGGAGAAACATTCCGGCTGAGTCATGCTCTTAAGGAGCACATGAAGTCTCATCACACTTTACCTGAGGAAAAATCCTTAGTTTGCTTCCAACAGGACTGCATCTTTGAAACACAAGATAAGAAAGAGTTTCAGAAACATCTGAAAGATGTTCACAAACTGAAGGCAATTGAGTGTCGCCACCATGCCTGCAGTGCTCTGTTTAAAACCAAAGATGAAATGGAGGTCCACCACCGCACCCATGCAGCTTTTCATTGCCCACATTGTGACTTTACTTGCTCTAATAAGCACACATATCGTAAGCACAAGCGCCAGGGGCACCCTGGGTCAGAAGAGCTCTGTTGTTCTTTCTGCCCCTTTTCCTCCTTTAATCCTGTGGAGTTTACTGAGCATGTCGGCCGGCTGCATGCCAATGAAAAGACTCACACCTGTCCTGACTGTGGCTTTGCCACTGCACACAAAAGGGTTCTTGGCCGACACCGACTGCTTCACACTGGTGAGCTGCCTGTTCAAAACATAGAATGGGATACAATGTTTACTACTATTTTAATTAACTATTAATTCAGGATTTTGGTTTTTTTAAGTTCATAAGTAATTGTTGTTGTTAAAGATCAGAATGGTTTAGTTAATCTCGTAAACAACTAAAACTTTTGTTGATTTTATCTGTTTACTCTTGTGTCTGATTAATACATTTCAGGATAGGCTTTAGAATTTTTTATGTAGGCCAGTGGCTTTCAAGTTTAGTCCCTGGGGGACCCCCAATTTGGCTGTAGTTTTTAATTGGACTCCTACCTTATTTATGTAACATAAATCTCACACCGCTGTATACAGAATACAAAAAGAAGAAAGGCCAGCTAAACAGAGTGTGGTCAGTTTTACATAAAATGACTCACCGACTGTGAAGCTGATTTTGGGAACTACTGATGTAGACAGTTGTGCAATGTATAGAATTTAGAATGATTTAAAGGATACGCTCAGTGTTTTTCAAGTCGAAGTTATTCCTTCACAAACATCTTAGATATGCATTTGCTATACAAATTGTGTTCTAAAGTTAAGCGTTTTGTATACATTTTAAAAAAATACACAGCTAGTCCTGTTTTATTTTTTAATACAATTGGCCCTATGCAGCATGGAACTGCAACAAAAAATAAAAAGTATAACCAAAAAGGTCCTCTTTGAGTTTCAGTAAAAGAAAACAAAAAATGCCTTCCGTTTATCCAACACATGTTTGTGACAACAGAAGGGATCTTTTATAATTCTTTTATAAGTTTAAATAACAGTTACAGAGATCAGAAGGACAACTTGTCTCTGTAAAAAGTGCACTTACAGCTTAAAACATACAGTTCTAATAACTTAAAAAATTCTCTGTAATCTGTCTCATCAAATATAAAGTTTATAGATTATAACCTAATAAAATCCCATTTCTCTACAGAAACTTAATGAGCAAATGAAAGTAATACTTTTGTAAAAAATGCAGAGAAATGTTTTTGCACCCTACTTAATTATTGCTTGCTTATGAAAATATTTATTACAGTTAAAAAGCAAGTTAATGTTCTTAATGTGTGTCATGGCAATGTACATTTATGTAGGTCCTAGAATTTTAAACATTCCCTTGTAAATTTTAAGCAATGCTGTCAATGTGAAACATTGTAATACCAAATTTTTGATGGGCAAGACTATTACAAATTTAACAGTTTATTTCACAAGGACTTTTTCAGAACTAAATTTAGATGTTGTACCAATGTATGTTTGTGAATTATGCAACGTATCGTGAGTGTTTTCAGTATAAGTGTGAAATCCCTTTACATAATTAGAAAAAGATTTAAGCTGTTTTAAGTAGGTGTAGCAGATTGGCACATTTTTGCTTAAGTGGATGTGATTTTAACATATGCGTATAAAAAGGGAATAATACAATCCAGAGTGAAATCATAATACTTCAGAAATAATAGCACAATAATTGCAGTTTTATTAAATCATCACCAAAGTCTGAAGAGAGTATCAAACTGTGAGATGCTTGGCAATTGGCACCCCTAGTGTCTATCATCAATAGGTGTATACTGTACTGTATCGATTATATATTGTTTAATTAAACTCCTTGTGTAATTTCTTTTCATATGCTGCTTAACAAGTTAATGATTTAATTTTGTGTTTTTTTCTATCTTAATTCCTAGGAGAGAAGCCTCACAAGTGCAGACTTTGTGACTTTAGTTGCCGGGATGTGAGTTACCTGTCCAAACACATGCTGACTCATTCCAGTGATAAGAACTACATGTGCTCTGAATGTGGTTATATTACAAAATGGAAGCATTACCTCAATGTTCACATGCGAAAGCATATTGGGGACCTCCGGTGAGTTCTTCGTAGTTTAGGACCTTTTTACCCCCAATTATATATTACAGTTAGAAGTAATGGCCTATTATGAGAAAAATATGAGTTTGTCCTGTGATAGATTGGTACCATGTACCAGTTTCAATCATATGCCTGATGTTGCTGGGTTTGGCTGTAACTCTATATGAATGGTTTAAGCAGGCTTGAATGAATGGATGAGAAACCTAACTTAATATTCCCAGACCTTGCTTAATCATATTCACAGCCATGAGTGCTGGAGTGTGATGTGGCAGAGAGAGAGGTTGGGTGCATGCACTGATACAACGCGTTGCTGCAACTGCCACATGACAACAATGGGTGACACCTCAGCGCCACACTAGATCAAATGTAACAGTGTGAGTTTTTTTTTTTTTTTTTTTTTTTTTATATATAAACAGTGGTTGGAGTGACAATCCTGCCACCAAGTTGGAGGGCCTGCTTGCAGGGCTGGATGCAGGTTAACGTCATACTCAGGACGGAACAATTGCAAGTTAAGGTCCTTGCTCAAGGGCCCAGTAGTTGTCAAATGTCATGGAAGAACCTGGCAGGACACACACACACACACAGGGTTCCAGTTTAGAAGCACCAGTTACTGTAACATGCAGACATGAAGAATGTGGGGTGCATGAATGTAGGATGCCAGATGCATGAGACTATTGTGCTATACATTTTAAGTGTTAATACTTTTTAGTAACTACAAATTATTTACCTTGTGGCAGGCTTTCTGTTTTTTCTTTTTATGCAAATAGAATTATTGATTTTTTTTTTTTCTAGGTACCAGTGTAATGAGTGTTCATATCGCTGCCATCGGGCAGATCAGTTGAGCAGTCACAAGCTCAGACACCAGGACAAGACCTTGATCTGTGAAGTCTGTGCATTTGCTTGCAAGCGTAAATACGAGCTGCGAAAACATATGCGTGTGAAACACTCACAGGGCAACACTCATCAGACACCATTTCACCAGTGCCAATACTGTAGCTATCGAACTCACTATCGTCAAGCCCTGCTAAACCATGAAAACTGCAAGCACACAAGGCAAAGAGAATTCAGTTGTGCATTATGTGCCTATCGAACATTCAGCAATACCAGCCTATTTTTGCACAAAAGGAAGGTCCATGGTTATGTACCTGGAGATAAAGCCTGGTTAGAAAACTATGCCCGTCATGAAATGAACAATAACACACCAGATATTTTTCTAAGGTATAGTGAAAAACATGATTCCCCTGTTAAACTCATGAAGTCTACTGATGATCACCTGCTTAATTCCAATATTGTTGATACAGAATGTGCTGTAGATTCAGGAACATCAGAAAATCTGCCAGATCAAGAGCAACAAATTGGAGTTGGTTGCATAGAAGAGTTTAAAACAAAATCCTTAGAAATGCATGAGTCCCAAACAAAACTATGCAGTGAAGAATCCCCTCAAATCTGTGATTCAGCAACCAGTAATCAGGTTTGGCCCTCAGAAACTTGTCAGACTGTCGAATCTTGCCAAGAAATAGTTGTAACAGACAAGACTGTTCTTGAAGTTCCTTCAGATAACCAGATAGAATGTTACAGCATTGTAATGACTCCAATTTCCACCGTTCAGCTTGATACTGATAATTTTACAATGGATAAGGAAGGAAGCAAAACTTTATTAACAGTATCAGGTGCTGTGGAATATCAGAGTGAAGATATCAAAATTGCATCCATAAGTGAAATCAACCAAAATGAGGAACTGGAGGAAGAGGAAATGGAGGTTGTGCCTGAAACTGAGCATGAGGATCAGTGTGATGCCTCACAAGGCGGAGTATTTACATTAGAAGTGGAGCTTAAACAGACTGCAGTGGAAAAGAACAAGGTCAACATGGATGGTAGCCCGCAGTGTCTGTCAGGAAGTCATACATGTGACATGGAAGAGATGGAAGGGGTGGTAGATATTAATTTAGACAGTTCAAAAGATCCGTCAGCTATGGGTAAAGGTCAGGAGGAAAGCAACCATTTGCAATCCGACTGTTTGATTAAGGCCTTGAGAAAGCAAGATAAAGAACAAGCAGAGGCATTAGTACTTGAAGGAAGAGTTCAGATGCTTGTTGTCCAAACTAGATCAGCAATATTTAGATGTGACAGGTGCACATATGTGACACGTAAACAGTCATCACTGATTTTGCACTGTCAGTCTGCTTGCCGTGCAAGGAAGGTTACTTTCAACTGTGAAGAATGTGGTGCAATTTTCAAACAACAGCGAGGTTTGGACTCGCATAGGTTAAGAAAATGTCCCGCTCACTCCAGAAGGGGCAAACGGCTTACTAGGCTAACACCCACTAGTTCTGAAAAATCAATAGCAGATGACAACTGTACAGCAGTTCTGTCTGCAGAAACGGAAATGGAAGCCATACAGCTGGATGTAGGACTGATCAAACCTGGCACAGTTGGAAACCGTAAGGTCAAAGCTACTGAAGACAAAGGTGAGCATTCAGCCTTGACTTCTTTTATGCCTCAGACCAATGTAAATCAAGAGCAAGAAACCAACACAGAGCAGAAAACGTTACGTACAGCCAATGCAGCAAGAAACACAGTTTTTTCCGTTCGCAAAAAGGTCACCATGGATTCTTCTGACTTCAAAAACAAGATGAAGAATTCAGTAATGTATCATCAGGAGGGTAAAAAATTTAAATGCAGCAGGTGTTCTTTTGTGTGTTCCCGCCAATCAGCCATTGAACGTCACTTCAGCACTTTCCCTCATCAGACCTTTACTGAAACAATGCTACATAGAGGATTGGAGGCATCCAAGAAAAGGCAAGTGCCACAGGATGCTGGGAACATTTTAGGGGATGGTACAGGCAGTGAAGAGGAAGAGGATAATGAGAAGAATAAAACAACAAAGAAAAACCGCCGTTTCTCCTGCCGCAGCTGTTCGTTTACATGCCACCAGAAGAGAGCCCTGGAAAGTCACGTAAAACGTGGCTGCCTCAAACCAAATGAAATTCAATGCCAGCTTTGTTCCTTTGTAGGCAAATCAAAAGTTTCCCTTCTCCGTCACAGAGAGTTGCACAGTAAGAAAAAACATCAGCCTGTTGTAGGGGGCAAGAAGCCTCTTCTTTGTTGTGAGCAGTGCCCGTTTACCTGTAAGCAGACTCGCTGTTTGCTCCAGCATGTTGCTCTTAAACATGAAGGTTTGAAACCACATAGATGCCAATTCTGTGATTTCAGCACAACCCGCCGCTATCGCCTTGAAGCCCATGAGTCATTGCACACTGGCATTGGACGAATTTGCTGTGAACAGTGTGGTCAGACATTTGGCACAAACTCAAAGTTGAGGCTTCACCATCAGCGTGTTCATGAGAAGCGGCCAACACATTTCTGCCAGCTGTGCGATTACAGTGGTTACAATGGTAATGACATAAGCCGACACACTCTTAGTTGCCACACAGGAGATTTGTTACACACGTGCACCGAATGTTCAGCCAAATTTAGTTCAGAAACCGCACTGAAACAGCATAGTCAGCGAAAGCACCAGAAGTCTACTAGCCTCACATGCACACAATGCAGCTTCTCATGCCACAGCCAAGTGACTCTAAAGTGTCATCTACAGCGCAAGCATCCACAATTGCAGTGTTCTACTTGTCAAGCCTCCTTTGAAACTCGAGAAGATTTAGAGGAACATCGTAAGACTCATTTTAGCCAGCGATGTCCACTGTGCCCTTTTGCTGCAAGGGAGCGCCAACTGCTTGCTCAGCACCTACTTGAAAACCATGAGAATGGTCCACTTACTGAGAAACCTTTGAAGTGTGCTGCTTGTGAGTTTGCTTGCAGTCACCAGTTGGTATTTGAACAACATGTGCGGTCTCATGGGGGAACCCGCCTATACAAGTGCAATGATTGCCAGTACACAACACGGAATCGGCAAAAGATCACCTGGCATATGCGCATTCACACTGGAGAGAAGCCATACCAATGCAGCCAGTGCAGCTACGCCTGTGCAGATCCTTCACGCTTAAAGGTTAGTACTTGAAATAACCTTAGGATGTGCCATCATTTCCCTTTCTCTTCTTCAACAATGATAAATCAGTTTGTAGTCAAAGCCTAAAAGTAATGCTGTTAAGTGTATTGTAATCCAACACACTTTGCTACGAGCAATTTGGATTATAATAACCCACTTTTTAGGTGTTACGTAAAGTGAAATGACTTGGTCTGAGAATCACTTAAATGTTTTTTGTTTTACTGGCATTGTAGGTTTTATAATACAGTCTGAGCACCCACACATAGACCTGGAGAGCTTTACAGGAACCCATAACTCTGGGCAGTCTGCAGCAGACAACCATACATTCTTGCCAAATGTTGTACTCCAAGTTCCACTTTACCAGGATTTCCACCTGAACAAAGCTTTATTTCCACTTAATAGGGTTTCTTCTTGTCCCACCTAGAACTACATTGAGGTTAGGGGTTGACTTCTACTTAGGCCCCAAAGTAGTACTTCATCTAATGGCTTCTGGTGTCACCCATGCCTGCACTCATCGTTAGCGGTAAAACCTCAGAACTCCCTGTCAGACTGTTTAGCTGCAAGCATTTGTGTGATAGCACAATCATGTAGGAAGTCATGGGGGTTGATGTGACCCCAAGGTAGTACTTCATCTAATGGCTTCTGGTGTCACCCATGCCTGCACTCATCGTTAGCTGTAAAACCTCAGAACTCCCTGGCAGACTGTTTAGCTGCAAGCATTTGAGTGACAGCACAGTCATGTAGGAAGTCATGGGGGTTGATGTGTCCTCTGTCCCTGTCTAGGAGAAGTCAGTACAACTAAGAGGGTCACTTAACTCTGACAACTGCTAAGCAAGCTGCCTTCTAGTGCCCTAGAGGAACCTTACACAGTTTCCAAGGTCACTCTTTCCACTGACCTATGGTGATGCCACTGCTTGTAGGTACTTGGGGCATCCAATAAACATGCCAGACACACACATTGCTTTAGACCCAGTGGAGTATACATAACGCAGTAGCACGTCAACTCACATAGTCCTTGCCAGTACATGTGTCCTTTAGCATGACAAGACCCAGAAAAAACCTATCCTCATTTTGCATTGTTGTCTGATCTCAGCAGTAATGCTTCTGACCAGTACTGACCATGCTTCCTTATGTATCATAATTAAAGGTATCACAATACAATACAGGGAACAATACAATGAAATACAGATGCATAATTTCTGTTTCTCCCTAATTTAATAAAAAAAATGTATTACCACTTATTGATAGGCCACATTTCACTAACAGCTTAATGTTTCACCCTTGCTCGGCAGTTTATAACTTTCTGCTGCAGTAATACATAGAATAATTTAATTTTGTGCAATTACATTTTAAAAAATACACAGATTTTTTAAAGAAAACTCCACATAAAAATGATACTTTTTTATATACATTTTATATACTTTACCCATGTAGTTTGTAGTTGTGGCTGAGAAAGCTTTTAATCTCATGTTTTCATGCAGAATATGTTTGATTTAATAAAAGATATAACAGAATGATGTTAAAAGTGTCAATGGGGAAAAATAATCTAACGTCCACACATCAGTTATCCAGTTGCACAAAACATAGAAAACTCATGTTTGCCAAAGTAATGTTAAATATATACTTCTGGAATAATCAACACACATAAACAGGAAACTAATGGGAATGACTATTTGAATTGAAGACAGGACACCCTCCCAAACCCCTTTTTCTTAGGTCAAATGAACAAATAGAGATAGCTGGAGAATAGTTTTTGTCCTATGACCACTAGGCAGTGTGTCAGAGCCTCCAAATGTCAACACACAGCCCCGGGTTTGAATAAAGTTATTTTATTTGTAACACTACTTTAACAGGCTTCTTTTAATCAGCCCAGCATAATCCAGTCTAGTTTAGTCCATCCTTCCATTTTCTCTTCTTCAACTCTTCTCCAGCATGCTTTGTCCACCTCCTTCTGACCCCTGCTCCCTGGGTAAGTTAGACTGATGCCTTTCACGCTTGACAAGGGTGTACTTTTGATACACTGAGGCACTTACGGATCACACAGAGCAGCCAAAAAGTAGGGAAGACCACCCCTGGGGGCACCCAGCAAGGCTGTCTTCCCAGACTACATCTTCCATTAATCTCTGCAGGAGCTAATCTGGTTGCAGGCCAGTGGAACACCACCACCTAGTCCACTGGGAGATTGTTTGTCCCAGTGTTTCAGTCTCCCATTATCCTTAGGCAGGGAGCAGCATTTGTCCTGGATGGGATGCTTGGTAAACCATGGATGATATGTAAGAGATTACTCTTCATGTAAGGTTGTAAATGTGTTGCATTAGGGATGAATAAATTAGATGTGGCTTATTTTTGGATTCCTGATTTTTACATAGCCATTTCATTGATGTTCAACATTTACGAGTAAATTCTATTTGAAATGGTTAATGTTTAGCAGCAGGCCCATTTAAATTGGACTGTCAGTCCAGCTGCATCTCTTTGAACTATGGGACAAAACCAGAGTAACCATAGGAAAAGCACTCAAGAATTCTAAGTGCAGGCAGAAGCCCACTCCTATAGCAATAAAAATAGAGTCCATGCACTGTGGTGGTATATGCAGATGCTGGATGGATTTTGTCCGCTCATTGTTCGTCATTTGCAGTTAGAGCAGATGTACAAAATGAGTCAGAAATGTTCTTTCAGTTTTTACCTTTAGATATTTCAAGTAGGGAATCCATTCCTGGACGGGTTTATCCATTCCTGGGAATTCGGGAATCCCGCATTTCATTCCCGGGCATCTCACATGTGAACGGTTTTAGAACAACCAACACTTATTTTTAATAAAACTACTGCAATATGTTGACGCATAAAAAAAAGACTAACCTTATCTACAAGCATTTAATGCTGTCATAGAAGTACATGTATCTTTAGTTACGGTAATAAGAGCATAGAAAGCACAACGACCTCACAGGTGGCGCAATGGTAGTGCTGCTGCTTTGCAGTAAGGTGACTGTGGAAAATTGTGGGTTCGCTTCCCAGTTCCTCCCTGTGTGGATAGCGCTTTGAGTACTGAGAAAAGCGCTATATAAATGTAATGAATTACAGTAATCCCTCCTCCATCGCGGGGGTTGCGTTCCAGAGCCACCCGCGAAATAGGAAAATCCGCGAAGTAGAAACCATGTTTATATGGTTATTTTTAGAATGTCATGCGTGGGTCACAGATTTGCGCATAAACACAGGAGGTTGTAGAGAGACAGGAACGTTATTCAAACACTGCAAACAAACATTTGTCTCTTTTTCAAAAGTTTAAACTGTGCTCCATGACAAGACAGAGATGACAGTTCTGTCTCACAATTAAAAGAATGCAAACATATCTTCCTTTTCAAAGGAGTGCAAAGCAAGCAGTCAAAAAAAAAAATCAATAGGGCTTTTTGGCTTTTAAGTATGCGAAGCACCGCCGGTACAAAGCTGTTGAAGGCGGCAGCTCACACCCCCTCTGTCAGGAGCAGGAAGAGAGAGAGCCACAGAAAAACAAAGTCAAAAATCAATACGTGCCCTTTGAGCTTTTAAGTATGCGAAGCACCGGTGCAGCATGTCCTTCAGGAAGCAGCTGCACACAGCCCCCCTGCTCACACCCCCCTACGTCAGCGCAAGAGAGAGAGAGAGAGAGAAAGAAAGTAAGTTGGGTAGCTTCTCAGCCATCTGCCAATAGCGTCCCTTGTATGAAATCAACTGGGCAAACCAACTGAGGAAGCATGTACCAGAAATTAAAAGACCCATTGTCCTCAGAAACCCGCGAAGCAGCGAAAAATCCGCGATATATATTTAAATATGCTTACATATAAAATCCGCGATGGAGTGAAGCCGCGAAAGGCGAAGCGCGATATAGCGAGGGATCACTGTATTATTATTATTATTAACGTGTCCAGCGTGCGGTCGTCCATGCGAGAGCGCACCTTCGTGCAGAAGTATGCCAGCCGCTGAGAAAGTACGCTCTGCCTCCACTGAAGTAGGCGGCACAATCATCAGATACTGATACACTTGTTCTAAACAACGGCCACGCTTGCTGTTGCACTGAAACACCGCCATTTCAGCTTTTACTGATGCATCCAGTTTTTTGTCATCATTCTGTGATGGCAAGTTTCTTGGCACAGATAATGCGGATGCAATTTCAAGCTGCTGTTCAAAGCTGTTGTCTGATGAAGTGCAAATTGCAGCAATGGCGCCACCTTAATTATTTTCAACTATAACTCTGTTATTTCTTGATCGATTTTTATACTTTTACACACTATATATGCAAGCTTGCCCGTTTCCATTTTCCTGGGAATTACAGCAGTTTCATATGCGGGAATTAAAAATGTCCGAGAATCTGGGAGCCCAGGAATGGACTCCCTAATTACAAGTGATGAAATGAATTTCTGCCCTTTTTCTGCTTCTACTTTGAGTCTTGATTAATATGATCTCCGGGTTAAAGGTGTACTTTGAGTATTTTTTCATGATGAATATTCTCTTCTGTCTCCAGTCATGAGGTTGTGATGTACTGAAGATGCAAGGCTTTGATGGAACATTCCATATTATATGCAGTTTTTGGGTGAATAAAAAATTTTGAATAATGTGTAATTTATTATCTCTGTTTTAGTACCACATGCGGACACACCAGGAAGAGCGGAAATACCTTTGCCCAGAATGCGGATACAAATGTAAATGGGTGAACCAGTTAAAGTACCACATGACAAAACATACAGGTGAGTCTGACTGTTTACAGTTGCGGCCTTGGCCCTGTCACATTTAATTTATTTATTTTCTAAAACTATGATTAATAAAGAATTTTTTCAACAGAAATTGAAGCTATTAGTTTACAACTCCTATAAAGTTTATTTTAAAATTAAATGTAGTGATCAACTACTTATTAATTAAAAAAATACATTTAGTTTTCTAGCCACAGTACAAGCCCCAGAAGATCCATGGTACGAATACTGGCAGTTGTGCCAACCAATCACAGTTTTAACATATTTCTAGCAAATAATACGATTAAAACAGAACTTTATTAATTGGTTTCTGTTAATGGATTTTACGTAGCACACTCTTTTCTGATTAAATGAGTGATTTTGCCCAATGGTCCAGCATACCGTTCACCACATTTGCTTCTTGTCCTAAGGCTATTTCACATTAGATGACTTTTCCAGCAATTTTCAGTCATAGCCTTCATTTATATATTCAGTGAAGCCGGCCATCTAATTTGACATCCTGAAAGACTGAGCCCAACTAGTCTGCAACTGACAAGGATAAAATCAAACATGTTTGATTCTCTTGTTGGTTAGAGGGGTGGGCTGTGTATGCAGGAGAGGTGACCACTAAATGAATCAATGAATGCTCATCCGGAAGTACAATGCATAGAATGTAACAATGAGGAATAAGGAATACACATGTTTGTCTGATGTAAGTTTCAAAACGAGCTTCTCTTTGATTTGTATCATATTTTTCATTACATAACACAATGGAGAATAGAGTTAAAGGGAAGAGATTGCTACTGAATTCGCTGCAGCTATTAACCCTTCATAAAGTGCCACTCAGTCAACAGCAACATTTATTTATACAGCACATTTTCATACAAATAATGCAGCTCAAAGTGCTTTACATGATGAAGAAAGAAAAAAAAAACAAAATAAATAAAAATTAGAATAAGGGAACACTAATTAACATAGAAAAAAAGTAAGTCAAGCAACACACTAATTAAATTTACCCTTCAGCACATGTATACCTAAAATGTCTCTTCAGTTCTTTTCACTTGATTGCATGCTATGCAAGTGCTTAACCTCCACCTCACGTAATGTGAAAATTTTAAAATAATGACAACATAACATTATTAAAAATATAATTCAATTGTATTTAAACTTTCAAAAATGCCTCTAGGAATTCAATCATGGAATGTATATATAGCCCATTTGCTGTTAAGTGCAACAAACAGAAAAGTGGATATAGAAAGGTTGGGTGTATGCACTGTTACATCCTGACGAACCACATCAGGATCCCAATTTAGGACACAAGTGTAGCTGTGTAACAGCACCATTCTAATTTGAATGGAATGGAGCAGTATGAATTTTTTTTTTTTTTTGTAATATATGATGGCTGGAGTGCCAATCCTGCCACCAACACCTGACTTTTCCTTGCATCCAGGGCTGGATGCAGGTTAACGTCATACTCAGGACGGACCATTTGCTGGTTAAGGGGCCTTGCTTGAGACCCTAATGCAGTGGAATCACTTCTGGCATTTACGGGATTGAAAACGGCAACCTTTCGATTGCTGAGGCAAATCCCTACCCTCAGAGCCACCACCCTGCCTATATATATATATATATATATATATATATATATATATATTTATTTATATATATATATATATATATATATATATATATATATATATATATAAAACATAGCTTACTGTCAAATAATGCAGAGTACGCAACACGTGTTTTGCCCTTATTTGGGCTCATCAGGCGTCAGAGACGAAGTCCCTTTACGCTGCGCCACAGCATGTAGTTCATTTATTTGACAGCCTGTAGATCGGAGTATTTACATTCATTGCATTCGTAATCTGAATCCTGACCTGATTGTATGGGTGGTTACCTACCAGGTAATGCATGTGGTTGGTCTGCCATTCAGCAAACATCCGCCACGGAGCCCTCTTCAGTTGCTAGAAGCAGATCATGGAATGTTGCATAGTTTACTGTCAAGTAATGCAAAGAGTACACGACACGTGTACTCTGCTTCTCGCAACTGAAGAGGGCCCCGTGGCAGATGTTTGCCGAATAGAAGACCAACCACATGCGTTACCTGGTAGGTGACCACCCATACAATCAGGTCGGGACTCAGACTACGAATGCAATGAATTATATATTACCTATATAATAATAAAGAACTTAAGAAAATGACAAACACAAAAACATTCTTTGAATTTGGCTGTTTGGTGAGGTGGCTTTCCCACTTTCACATACCCTGATACCACCAAGTACTCTTCCTCATACCTTCTATCTCTCTCACAGCTTGGACAGTGAACCCTTTACCCAGAACACCTCTAGAATTAATGTGTCAGTGCATGATAAGCACCTTTTATGGCTTGGCCTTTTGGGTCAGGTTAGTCTTCTACAGCCACAGGGTCACCCTATTGGAGTGCGGTATACTGAACCCTTTTGGGGTGAAGGGGGGTGGTTGGTGGAGGGTCTCTATTGTCTCCAATTCAATGTCCCTACTGTCTTCTCCTTTTATTAGGGTGCTACCATCCTTTCAAGCGTGCTGCCCTCTCCCAGATATCCTTGAAGTTTTACTTACTGGAAGATGTACCAGTCTCAAGGGCAGGACTTACTGCCCCATAGTGTGCAGAGGTGCACTATGTAAAGGCCATTGTGGGCTTATCACTTTCTCCTTGCGGTTCCCACTGGCATTATTGTCTGCAGTGTGCCAACGGGGTGGTGAACTCTGATCCTGAAAACACCATATATTTGCAGACCTAATAAAAACAGCTAAGCAGAAGTATCAGTTTATGAGAAATTTTGATCAGCTGTGATTTTTTTTATATGTCCGAAGTCTTTTTTTTTTTTTTTTTTTTTTTTTGAAAATGGCCAATTTGAATTCATCCTGATCCTTTTCTCATTAGTCAGTTAATTTTGTAATGGAACTCTCAGTAATTTGTTTTCAAGAAAATATTTGAACCGTTCACTGCCTCTGCTAAATCATAAAACATTCTACCATCTTTATTTTTCTACCTGAAAGAATATTTTTGAGCTAGTTTATTCTTTCTAGGTTATCAAGTGCTAACTGAAAACAGGCTGCCTACAATAATTCATCAGAAAAATGCAGCTTGACCACTTGACGTTGACATAATCAACAAAAAATTGCAAATTTGCAGGCTTCTATGCACAAGTGCTTTATCTCTGATGTTCACTTGGCCTTTATTTACAGGTGCCAAACCCTATGAGTGTGAGGAATGTGATTACTGCACCAACAGAGCAGATGCCCTTCGGATCCATCGTGAGACCCGCCATCGTGAAGCTCGTTCATTCATTTGCGAACAGTGTGGCAAGGGTTTCAAGACACGCTTTCTTCTCAAAACTCACATGAAAAAGCACAGTGACGATCGCCCTTACGTGTGTCGAGTGTGCTTGCGTGGCTTCCGGTGGGCTGCCGGGCTGCGGCATCACTACCTTACTCATACTAAACAACATCCATTTTACTGCTTGCATTGTTCCTATCGGGCTAAGCAAAGGTTTCAGGTGGTAAAGCATCTTCAACGACACCACCCGGAGATGATTGATGGCAAGGACCCCCAGGAAGGTGTGGGGAAGGACCCTGGGTCCCAACTTGTACTGCAGCAGGCTCGACTAAAAGTGGCAAAAGATACTGCTGGTCCCGAAGCTCAGGAGCATGAGCTAATGCATGATGGGAAGGGCTGAACAGCACAATTGAACCAGTGGTGGCCAAATTGAAATGAATTCACCTTGAGGAATTCAGGCTCAAACTGTTCAAAAGTTATACTTTATTGGTTGTTGTACAAAATTTGATTTCTGATTTGTTTATGTCTGTAGAGTAGTATTTCTTTATTTGTATTTGTTTAACCTGTTTTTGAAACAGCTAAATGGAAAACAAACTGACATGTATATTTAGTTATATTTAAATTATAAAAATATAGTCCTATGAAACTAAAAAAACAATTTCAGAGTCTTCAGGCTGGTTACCAGCTGTGTTTTCTCCGTTGCCTTTGCTTTCAGGTGTCAGCAGAGCCGCCTGACAGACAAGTGCCAAGATGTAAAGGCAAACCTCAAGCTTCCCTTTATCTGTTCCAAATGGCATTTTGGAGTTTCATAAAGTAGGATTGTTGTTTTAATATTCAAGAAAGTATGATTATAAATACACACATCAAATACAAAATACATGGGATATTATGTAGCATGAGAACATAATAGAACGTACAATTTTCAAACAACTTAATGCAATTCAGCATTCTACCGAGGGTCTTTGGATGTGGCAGGAAAACATGTAAGCACAAGAACGCATATGCATTTTTTAACTATGCCATTTCTATTGGCAGTTATACCACATTTTTCTGAAATCATTTATACACAGTTAGACCAGTAATTGGTCTCAGACTCTGGTCCTGGAGGGCCGCAGCGGCTGCTGGTTTTCATTTTAACCCTTTTCTTAAGTAGTGACCTGTTTTTGCTATTAATTAACTTCTTTTGTATTTTTTTAATTGACTTGCTCTTGAAGACTCAGACATGTTAATTGTTTCTTTTTCCGTAATTAGCTGCCAAACAATAATGAGATACAAAATGAGCCAAAAACATAACCAGCCAACAGTGTACATCATACAATATCTGAAAGTGAAGTAAGGTGCAAGTTTCAGGTATGCTGATATTCTCAGGTCCCCAAAACATTTGAACAGAGCTCTAGGAAAAGAGAAAATCAACAGTTTCAGAAATGTATGTTATTGCACTTTCAGAGTAGCAACAAGCCATGAAATTAAAGAACAGGTTTAATTAACAACAAGAATTAGAGCCTAATTAAGCAATTGGTTGGAGTTTGAGGCCCTGACTTAGTTGGTTTTCTGTTGGCTCACTAAGTTCACATTTCATTTTTGTTTGGGTGCCGTTTAAGGAAAGAAAGGAAACAATTCAAAGGAATGATGAAGAAAATCTGGGGAATGAATTCAAAAGAAGTTAATCAGCAAAAACAGTACACTAATTCAGAAAAGGTTTAGAATGAAAACCTGCGGCCCTCCAGGACCGGAGTTTGAGATCCCTGGTCTAATATCTAATGCCTATCTAATATCTGTTGACCTGTGCATTCAGATTTGCCAGCAACACCATTAGTGTTATGCAAAAAATTCAAAGAAAATTAGACAGGAACTCGCTGTGTCTCCTTTTACTCCTTTTCCACTGACTGCTTTTTGAAAGTAAAGGCCCTTCATGATGCATTCTTCAGTGACCTGTGTACACGTAGTACAGCATAACACAAAACCCCGCATCATTTTCAGGATTTTGAGAGCTGGTGAACAGGTCACTTTGGGAAATAGTCTACAAACTTTTTTAGGAGTTACAGTAAGCAAGACTGTAAATACAAGTTTGTCCTTTTATTCACAATTCCACTAAACTGTAAACAGAAGTGTAAGATATTGGCGTTCTGAAAAAAACAAAGGTTTATAATGCCACAACCCTTCTTCATTGGGATCCAGCAATGCTTTCATGGACAGAAAGGCAGTATTACAAATCCTACTCATTTTGTCCAATTGTTTTATTGTTTTATTAGTCACATGTCAAAAACAGGCAATAGAATAAATGTAAGACTATTTGACATATCTTGCCCTTCATGCACCTTCAGCACCTTTCTTCTGTATCCTCATGTGTCTGAAGCTCTCCTGACCGGCGCTCCATCTGTTGAGCATGTTCCCGTGCAGCCTGTCTCTCAGATTCTACCATTTTGAGGAGCCTTTCTCACCTCCTATCCACTTGCAGCAATTTTTCTACAGCTTTGCTCCTCATGTGTCACACACTTGCACTTCCACTTTTGATCGCGCCACCAAAGCCAGACAGACCAGTCAAACTGCTTGGAGGAACCAGGCACACATACTAACCTTAGTGTTTGGTTTTGTTTTTTTATATATATATACAGTATATATATATATATATATATATATATATATATATATATATATATATATATATATATATATATATATATAGTGACAGAGGGCGCAGTTGTCCCCTTGACCCCTCAGACCAGACGTCAGACACCAGATAAAAGTCCAAAGATAATATTTATTATAATAATAAAGTGTACAAAGCACCCTCCACTCCAGAATACTTCAATAATAATCAATACACTAATCCTCCACTCCCAGCAGCTCAGTCACCCTTCCTCCCAACTTGGCTCACTGCTGGGATCTCCCAGGGTCCTTTTATATATCTTAACCCGGAAGAGCTTCTGATTCCCCAGCACTTCCGGGTCAGGTGAAAACTCCTCTTTTTCTTCAGCCCGGAAGTACGTCATTTCCTCTGTCCCTGTGACTAGGATGTACTTCCGGGTTATAGTGCAAATATAAATCCTTATGTCTCCCTGCAGTGTCCTCTGGCGGCCCCCATGGTATTCAGCAGGGCTGTGAAGGAAAACTCCAAGGTCCATGATGCCCTGCTGGAATTCGGGTCATCTCCACGTTGCAGGGAGGGCTCCATCTGTCAGCTTGGGGGTATTGGCTGGGATAAACTGCCTGCCATATATCACAATATATATATATATATATATATATATATATATATATATATATATATACACGAGGGGGTACTCAAAAATAACCGGAATTGAAAAAGAAAAATAGTTTAAATAATTTATACTTACTGAAACTTTAGTCTCCTTTAAAGTACTCTGCATGTGAATGAATGCACTTGTCCCAACGGTTTTCCCACTGCTGGAAACACTTTTGGAATTGCTGAAGAGGTACATTGTTGAAGGCCTGCAGCAATTTGTCTTTCACTTTGTCCACAGTACAAAAACGCTTTGCTTTGAGTTCTTTTTGAATATGTGGGAACGAGAAAAAGTCACACAGAAACAAGATCGAGTGATATGGGCGGCACGGTGGCGCAGTGAGTAGCGCTGCTGCCTCGCAGTTGGGAAATCTGGGGACCTGGGTTCGCTTCCCGGGTCCGCCCTGCGTGGAGTTTGCATGTTCTCCCCGTGTCTGCGTGGGTTTCCTCTGGGCGCTCCGGTTTCCTCCCACAGTCCAAAGACATGCTGGTTAGGTGGACTGGCAATTCTAAATTGGCCCTAGTGTGTGCTTGGTGTGTGGGTGTGTTTGTGTGTGTCCTGCGGTGGGTTGGCACCCTGCCCGGGATTGGTTCCTGCCTTGTGCCCTGTGTTGGCTGGGATTGGCTCCAGCAGACCCCCGTGACCCTGTGTTCGGATTCAGCGGGTTGGAAAATGGATGGATATTTCCCCTCGTTTGAAACGCGAAAACCACTCATAGATCTGTGTGTTACTTAAAGCTTACTCATTAAAAGCAGTTTGAAACATCATTACAATTTCAGCAGCTGTTTTCCCTAAGAGAAAACAAAATTTTACGTAGACTCACTGTTCTTTATGATCATCCATCACAAAAATCACAGAACACGTTTAATAAGCACCAATAAAAACCGACACAAATTGCCATACGAATAACACAGAGCAACACCACTTGGCAGACTGCCGCAGAATACTGTAAGTATGCTTCACCTAGCAGCAAAATTCGCAACTAAGTCTAGATTGTGCGCCAGGTACAGTGTCCGGTTATTTTTGGGTACCCCCTCGAATATTAGAAGTAGATAGATACTCTTTGATAAATAGATATTTCCATTGTAAACTTCGGGCAACCCTGGTCAAGTTACATTTTGTTGACATTTGAAGTAAAAAAAAAATAAAATACAACTTCAACAGAAAACAAAATAAAACATTGGCATTTTTATGAAAATGTTAATGTATAATTATGCTTATCTGATGAATTAAAAAAGGTAACAAAAATTAAAGAGAAAATGTGGTATTTGCAAAACTTTGGACATCCTATTGTATCAGTACTTAGTAACACCCCCCTTTGGCAAAAATCACAGAATGCATACATTCTTTGCAGCCAGCCATGAGTCTTTTTACTCTTGTTTTGAATGCATTCTTCCTTGTATGTCGTTTCTAGTTGTCAGGTATTCTTGGGTTATCTTTACATGCACAGCACTTTGAAGATCTTCCCACAGATTTTCAATGATGTTCAAGTATGAAGTTTGCGAGGGCCACCCCAAAGCCTTCATCTTGTGTTTCTTGACACACTTCATAGAAGATTCAGAGTGTGTTTTGGATCATTGTGTTGTAGAAGTCGGCCTGTTTTCAGCTTTAGTTTCCTGACTGTCAGTCTGACATTCTACTTGAGGATTTATTGATACATTATCTACTGTGTTTTGCGGTGCAAAAATGTCCACAAAAGGCAGTTTAAACTTTACGGATCTTTTTATATTAATGGACAAGTTATTACTGGAAATGTCTAAATTATTACCTTTGATTTACACGTACACCCCACATTACTTAATTATATGACATCCACTCATATTTCAAACACCCAAATCAAGCAATATGGACATGGCTGGCAACCTTAGCTTCAAAACAGAGCAAACAAAAACACCCCTTGGGCAGCTCCCTGAGAGGACTACACTTAGAACACCTTACCAAAAACCAGGAGCAACTGCAGTTACTTCTGACGGGCTTTTGTATCGTGATAGATAGATACTTTATTAATCCCAAGGGGAAATTCACATACTCCAGCAGCAGCATACTGATACAAAAAACAATATTAAATTAAAGATTGATAATAATGCAGGTAAAAACAGACAATGACTTTGAATAATGTTAACGTTTACCCCCCCCGGGTGGAATTGAAGAGTCACATAGTTTGGGGGAGGAACGATCTTCTCAGTCTGTCGCTGAAGCTGCTCTTCTGTCTGGAGATGACACTGTTTACTGGATGCAGTGGATTCTCCATAATTGACAGGAGCCTGCTGAGCACCCGTCGCTCTGCCACGGATGTCAAACTGTCCAGCTCCATGCCAACAATAGAACCTGCCTTCCTCACCAGTTTGTCCAGGCGTGAGGCCTCTTTCTTCTTAATGCTGCCTCCCCAGCACACCACCGCGTAGAAGAGGGTGCTCGCCACAACCGTCTGATAGAACATCTGCAGCATCTTATTACAGATGTTGAAGGACGCCAGCCTTCTAAGGAAGTATAACCGGCTCTGTCCTTTCTTACACAGAGCATCAGTATTGGCAGTTCAGTCCAATTTATCATCCAGTGGTACTTTACCTTTTATTGATGCAGCTGCAGAGTCCAATTTATTCAACTCTACTTTTATAATAATTGTTCAATATATTATTAATTTGATTCAATTTGTTGTTGATGGTTCTTTAATGTACATTATATAAAACTAGATAGATAGATACTTTATTAATCCCAAGGGGAAATTCACATACTCCAGCAGTAGCATATTGATAAAAAACAATATTAAATTAAAGAGTGATAACAATGCAGGTATAACAGACAATAACTTTGTATAATGTTAACGTTTACCCCCCCGGGTGGAATTGAAGAGTCGCATAATGTGGGGGAGGAATGATCTCCTCAGTCTGTCAGTGGAGCAGAAAAGTGACAGCAGTCTGTCGCTGAACCTGCTCCTCTGTCTGGAGATGATACTGTTTAGTGGATGCAGTGGATTCTCCATGATTGATAGGAGCCTGTTCAGTGCCCGTCGCTCTGCCACGGATGTCAAACTGTCCAGCTCCATGCCTACAATAGAGCCTGCCTTCCTCACCAGTTTGTCCAGGCGTGAGGCGTCTCTCTTCTTTATGCTGCCTCCCCAGCACACCACCGCGTAGA
The DNA here is from genome assembly GCF_900747795.2 of Erpetoichthys calabaricus. Classification (NCBI taxonomy): domain Eukaryota; kingdom Metazoa; phylum Chordata; class Cladistia; order Polypteriformes; family Polypteridae; genus Erpetoichthys; species Erpetoichthys calabaricus. Next base: position 109,365,601 of record NC_041401.2, read on the forward strand.
AGAGGGTGCTCGCCACAACCGTCTGATAGAACATCTGCAGCATCTTATTACAGATGTTGAAGGATGCTAGCCTTCTAAGGAAGTATAGTCGGCTCTGTCCTCTCTTGCACAGATCATCAATATTGGAAGTCCAGTCCAATTCATCATCCAGCTGCACTCCCAAGTATTTATAGGTCTGTACCCTATGCACACAGTCACCTCTGATGATCACGGGGTCCATGAGGGGCCTTGTCCTCCTAAAATACACCACCAGCTCCTTGGTTTTGCTGGTGTTCAGTTGTAGGTGGTTTGATTCGCACCATTTAACAAAGTCCTTGATTAGGTTCCTATACTCCTCCTCCTGCCCACTCCTGATGCAGCCCACAATAGCAGTGTCGTCAGCGAACTTTTGCACGTGGCAGGACTCCGAGTTGTATTGGAAGTCCGATGTATATGGGCTGAACAGGACCAGAGAAAGTACAGTCCCCTGCGGCGCTCCTGTGCTGCTGACCACAATGTCAGACATGCAGTTCCTGAGACGCACATACTGAGGTCTGTTTGAAAGATAGTCCATGATCCATGCCACCAGGTATGAATCTACTCCCATCTCTGTCAGCTTGTCCCTAAGGAGCAGAGGTTGGATGGTGTTGAAGGCACTAGAGAAGTCCAGAAACATAATTCTTACTTCACCACTGCCTCTGTCCAAGCGTGAGAGGGATCAATGTAGCATATAGATGATGGCATCCTTCGCTCCCACCTTCTCCTGGTATGTGAACTGCAGAGGGTCGAGGGCATGGCGGACCTGTGGCCTCAGGTAGTGAAGCAGCAGCCACTCCATGGTCTTCATCACATGTGACGTCAGAGCGACAGGCCGGAAGTCATTCAGCTCACCAGGACGCGATACCTTTGGGACTGGGGTGATGCAAGATGTTTTCCAAAGCCTCGGGATTCTCCCCTGTTCCAGGTTCAGGTTGAAGATGCACTGTAGAGGACTCCCCAACTCCAACACACAGGCCTTCAGCAGTTGTGGCGATACTCCATCTGGACCCGCTGCTTTGCTGGCACGAAGTCTCCTCAGCTCTCTGCTTACCTGGGCTGCTGTAATTGTGGGTGGGGGGAAACTCTCTCCTATGCTGGTATCAGCAGAAGGATGTGTGAAGGGTGCAGTACTCCGAGGTGAGAGTGGGTTAGGGTGGTCAAACCTGTTAAAGAAGTTGTTCATCAGGTTTGCTCTCTCCACGTCTCTCTCGATGGTGGCACCCCGCTTCAAGCTGCAGCCAGTGGTGATCTTCATCCCATCCCACACTTCCTTCATGCTGTTATTCTGTAACTTCTGCTCCAGCTTTCTCTTGTACTGCTCCTTCGCCGCCCTGAGCTGGACTTGGAGTTCCTTCTGCACTCACTTGAGCTCATGCTTATCACTGCTTTTAAAAGCCCTTTACTTCTGGTTCAAAAGGCCCTTGATGTCACTTGTAATCCGTGGCTTGTTGTTAGCATAGCAGCGTACTGTTCTTACCGGAACTACAATGTCCATACAGAAGTTGATGTAGTCAGTAGTGCAGTCAACAACTTCCTCAATGTTCTCATTATAAGATCCCTGCAGGATATCCCAGTCAGTAGTTCCAAAGCAGTCTCTCGGAGCCTGCTCTGCCTCAGGGGACCACTTCCTGAATGAGCATGTGGTTGTAGGTAGCTCCCTCACCCTTGGTTTGTATTGAAGCTGAAGCAGAATCAGGTTATTTCCTAAGCGCAGGCAGCAGGGTGGCGCTTTATGCGTCTTTTATGTTTGCATACAGTAGGCCAATAGTCCTATTTCCCAGAGTGTTACAATCCACATACTGGGAGAAGGCAGGTAATGTTTTGTCCAGCATCACATGGTTAAAATCTCCAGAGATTAGCTTACTCTTCAAATATCCATCTCTATATCTGAGTATATGAGAAAGTCTAGGGGAGACCACTCCCAATTAAATTTTTTAAGTTACTTTTGAAACACATTAATCTTAAAAAGTCACAAGCCTCCATTTCATATATTCATACAAGCATATACACACTGGTCAGTTTATCTAAGCTTAAACATATACATTCTAATAGACAATGACACTCTTGTTACAATTTCATACTTATTTTCCCAGAATTCCTGTCTGTCTGTTTTGCATACATCCCAGGATTTTATCTCTGTCCCAAATTCGGCACTCTTGGAAAATTGCTTCATGAATATTAAAGATCTCATGATGTCATTTGTACCAACACTTTGATTACAGAAGTGTCAGCTTTCCCACATGTTGACAGCTAAGTAATTCTACAATAAAACTTCATCGGTCCACAGCACTCCAAAATGCCTCTATCTTATGCAGATGTTGTTTTGCATTAAATCTTTGTTTTTTGTGATGACATCACAGCTAAGGTTTCCTTCTGATGGCTCTTCCATGAAGGCCATGTTTGTGTATGTAGGCCTGCACCACCACCACCACCACTCCTTTCTCAGCTCAGCCTGCCTGTAGGTCCCTTGCAGCCATATTGCGGTTTTGCTTTGCCTTCTTGCACAGTATATGAACTGTTCCAGCTGTCAGGATCTTGTCTTGACCTCCACAGTTCCCTTTAAGTGCCATTTCTTAATGACATTTTGGACACTGAAAACCGCTAGCGGTAAGCACTTTGTTATATATTTATAGCCTTATCTTGCTTTGTATGAATCATTTAGTTTCATTTTCAGATCTTCAGTCGGTTAATTAGTAGAGCCCATCTTTGTTGAGTGTATCACAATGTTTGAAGAATCACCAATAATTTATTAGACTCTTACACTTTTCGACCAGACTTAACAAGTTAATCCAGACCAGAACAGAAACCTAACAATCACTGAGACAATATAGCCGAAGAGGCACCCAAATGTTTTTCTCTTTTACTTTGTAACATTTCTTCAGTTCATCAAGTAAATTCTTCTAAAAATGTCATTGTTTTAGTTTGTTCGCTGTCAAAGTTGCATTTACCATCAATGTAATTTGGCCAGGGATTTCCATGGATCAGTAAATATATGACTGTCAGCCATGGGCCTACTTCATGCAGTCCTCAGTCATCACAGCAGCCTGAGACTCGGTGCCAGCCCACCACAATCCCAATATGGTGTCTACAGCACAAGTCTGTGGGATGTGGGAGAAAATTTAAAAAACTGATGTGCTGCATTAAATGAAAGTGAAAATCTGCACGCGGACATTGTTGGGGACAGGACTCAGAGTTGATGCCTGCAACTGTCATCTTCTTCCATTATTTTTGTGCATCTATCTCTGTATTTTCTAGTGCTATATGAACATAATGACACCTGAGGGAAGGCTGTGATGTGGCGGTGCAATTAAATCTTAGAAATTTATCACAAATTAACCCCAGAATTGGCGTAGAATTGAAAAATGAGAGCATCTGCTGCCTAAGTGGTTTAAGTAGCTTTTTTTCTACAATGATAAGATCACCTGTTAAAGTGTACATTTGTAAAAACAAAAAGAGTCTCTCTTTAACATGGTAATGGGAGGAAGAGATACTTATATATACAGTTGTGCTCATAAGTTTACATACCCTAGCAGAATTTGTAAGATGTGTACCACACTTTAAAAAAAAGACAACTGTTCAGGCAAAAGATATTTCATTTACTTTTAATGGAATCCAAATTAAACTTTGAGGCATCTCAGAACAGCACAAACATTAAACAAAACATAGTAATGAGGAGAATAATGAGATGGACCCTGTTCAAAAGTTTGCATACCCTTAGTTTTTACTGCTGTTTATTGCCCCCTTTAGCATCAATGACAGCAGGCAGTCTTTTGTGACAGTTGTGGATGAAGCCCTTGATTTTTTTCAGGTGGTGGACCTGTAAATTCTTGGTTTGCCTTGCATGAACTGCACATTCGAGATCTCCTCAAAGTGGCTCAATGAAACTGAAGTTAGGAGACTGTGATGGCCACTCCTGCACCATCACTGCACCACAAGTTGGCCTTGTGTTCTGAATCATTGGCGTGTTGGAAGATCCAAGTGTGTCCCATATGCAGCTTCCGGACTGAGAAATGCAAGTTGTCCTCCAATTTTTTACAGTAATGCGCTGCATTCATCTTACCAATTTTCACTAAGTTACCTGTGCCGCTGTAGCTCACACACCCCCAGAACATCAGAGATCCACCTCTGTGCTTCACAGTAGGGATGGTGCGTTTTTCATCATGGGCCTTGTTGCGTCGTCTCTAAACATAGTGTTTACGGTTGTGGCCATAAAGTAAAATTTTGGTCTCATCACTCCAAAGGACTTTTTTCCAGAAGTTTTGAGGCTTATCTAGATGTGGTTTGGAAATATTATAAGTGGGCTGTGTTGTGGTGTTGGCACAGTAAAGGCTTTTTTCTTACAACTCGACCCTGCAGCCCATTTTTGTTCAAATACCTCCTTATTGTGCGTCTTGAAACGGCAACAGCACTTGTTTGCAGAGAAGCCTGTATCTCAAGTGATTTGGTTTGTGGTTTTTTCTTGGCATCTCGACAAATGATCCTGGCAATTGTGGCTGAAAACTCGATTGGTCTACCTGACTATGGCCTGGTGATAACAGAACCCCTAACTATCAGAGTCTCAACACTACTGACAGGCATTTTCAGATCTCCGGATAGTTTTTTATATCCTTTTAATGATTTTATATAAATCAACAACAAGTCGCACAAGTCCTTTGACAGCTGTTTTTTCTTTCCCTATGGCTTGGTATCCAGCAAAGTCAGTGCAGCTCTGCATGAATTTAAATTGAATATTTATACACAGAGACTGATAACAATCCAAGGGTTTACTCGTGTGGACTCTCTCCCTTAATTACCCTTAATTTGAACCTGTGTGTGTCAACTTCTGTGTATATTATCAGCCCCAACATTCAAAAGATATGTAAAGTTTTGATCAGGCCCATTTGGGTGAGTTTAGTTATCATTATTATTATTATAAGAAGGGCACACATAATTATGTGATAATAAATTGCCTAATTAAAAGGAAACCTTTCTGGATGATTACCGTATATATTCGCGGATAAGTTCTCCCGTAGATAAGTCGAGGCTTGATTTTACAGTATAATTTCTTGGTATTTTATAATGTCGGTCATATAAGTTGAATGCGGAAAACTCACGCTATTGATACAAGAGATTATGATATGCTGACGCCCACCTGAGAGAGTAACCACGGAGCACACTGCCTTTTTTTTCTATGTTTTGTGCCTACGTGACCATACAGTAATACCCAAACTATTCTGAAGCAGCGTTTGCACTGATTTGTGTTTTTTGTATCTCACACCCTCATACACCTTTATCGTAAGAGCATCCCTTATGTACGATGGAGCATTCGATCAGAAGAAAATATGAAGCTGGTTTTAAATTAAATGTTGTTGAAGTAGCAAAAGAAATTGGTAACTGCACTGCTGTAACAACATTTGATGCGTCTTAAAAACTGATGCGAGATTGGAGGAGGTAAGCAGATGTAAAAAAAAAAAAAAAATTGTCGCATTTTTGAATGGGTGTGTAAGTCCGGGTCTGATTTTATGATCGATTTTTCAAGTTTCAAGGCCCAACTTATACGTGAGTATATATGGTGCTTATATTATCCAAACAATGGTCAATATTTCACAAATTCTGCCAGGGCATGTAAACTTATGAGCATGGCCGTATATAGAGATGGGATTTTGTTCTACTTGCTTTATTTTATCTGTACATCAAAAATATTTAGACCTCACTATTGCAGTTTTTTCCATCTTTGACTGTATTGATTCTCTATTGATTTCCTTTACAGTGAGCTGATTTTCCTGGGTAAAAAAATTGAAATGAACTTTGGCACCTAACATCTGATCTGTAACCAGTCATTTTATTTCCATTGCACCGATGTGAGATGTTGGCACCCCTCACAGCTGCACTGGGTACAGTGAGGACACCTAAGAAGAAGAGATGGTGCAAAGTGCTTTGTGTTTTAGTTTAAATCAACTCCAAACTGGAAGCAAACAAGTGCAGTACTTCTTCTAATGAGTAAATAAATCTAATAAAAACAGGTGCTCTTCTGTGTACAGTTAAAACATCCAATAAATAAATAATACAAAAGGTTACATGAAAGTAAAATCACTACATTCCTTCTGCTCTTTCACAGTCCTTGTCAGGATCCACGAGTGTCCCATGGACGTGACCTACCGCATCCTACAATCTGCTACCTCTTCCAATACCCACAGACCCAAACTGCTACCATTACAGTCCAAGAAGCTGCTACCACCGTCCACACTTGCAGCTACCCAAGGCACCATGCCGTCCTTTGAATGCCACCATGTCAGGACACCAAACATCTACCTGCTCCCTTGGCTTGTTATGATCAGGGCTGAATTTTAGGGTTGTATGGCATTTTTCTAAATTAGAAACCATTTTGTGTAACCATCATTGGGGTCATAAGAAGAAAGGCCAGCATTTGTACCAAGCTTTCTGCAGATATACCCTTTAAACACTAAAAGAAACTTTTTGTTTGCTATTGATATTCGTGTCTTGCCTGGTTTTCGACTTCTCACCTGATTTTTGATCTTGATTCTTGCCTCTCATCTGGGTTTCAGTCACTTCGTGTATATATTATTTGTTTTGATTTTCCTTTTGCACGCATCTCCCAGTTTGTCTCAAAAAGTTAGTTATCTGTTTCATTCTGAGCCAGGGCACAGCCTCTCTCACTCTCGCTACAGCTCTGACCTTTCAATTTTGCAGCCACCTGGCAGAGCTCCTCCATCCTACCATTTTGCTCTACATTAACTTAACCAGCAGTCCGATGCTGTGCAGTTTATTCTTCCCTTTCTGCCTTCCTTTATATTCAGGTGGAATCCCATTGTAACGAAATTCATGGGACTATAAAAATATTTTGTTATAACAGAGATTTCCTTATAATGAATATGGGGAAAATACGTATACTATTGTGACTGGGGTCGCCGGCAATTCGCTATCCCTAACAGACTCACACTCACACTCTCCTGGGGCCTCATGTATAAACGGTGCGTACGCACAGAAATGTTGCGTACGAACGTTTCCACGCTCAAATCGCGATGTATAAAACCTAAACTTGGCGTAAAGCCACGCACATTTCCACAGTAACTCAAACCCTGGCGTACGCAAGTTCTCCGCTCGGTTTTGCAGACTGGCGGCACCTAGCGTCAAAGCAATGCCACTCTTTCTGTGTGGTTTCCTTTCATTTTTAGATCGACATCCCTGACGCGGCTGTATCATATACACTGAAACTAACTGCATATTGTTGATAAATTTAAGGCACCTGATTGTAATCAATTTGTAACAATATTGTACACAGAATGGCCAAACTATTCCACTGCCATGGCTGCTTTAGCGTTGTTAGAGGACAGGATTAGAAGAGAACGCATATTCAGAGATCATACGGATTTCTTGGTACATGATGATGACTGGCTACTAAGTTGGTTTATATTTCCAAGAGCGGTCCTCTTGGAGCTGTGTGCTGAACTGGCACCTGCTTTACAAAGGCAGACTTTCAGGAATTGTGCTCTACCTGCTCCTTTGCAAGTTCTGTCCACTCTTGGATTTTTAGCCACAGGAGCTTTTCAGCGTGAATTGGCTGACCGATCCGGTATTTCTCAGTCATCACTGAGTCGTGCCATGCCACCTGTATGGGATGGTATTATCCGCTTGTCAAGCAGATATATCAGATTTCCGTACACTCCGGTTGAACAGGCAAACATCAAAGCACAATTTGCAGCAATGTCCGGTTTTCCAAATGTCATCAGAGCAGTCGACTGCACACACATTGCTATAAAAGGCACCTTCACAGAAGGTATTTGTTTATGTAAATAGAAAGCATTTTCACTCTATTGTGCAAATCATCAGTGATGCGAAAATGCGCCTTACTAATGTTGTTGTGAGATGGCCTGGCTCAACTCATGATTCATTCATCCTGAGAAATAGTAGTGTGGGGAACAAACTTGAAAATGGTGTGGTGCATGATGGCTGGCTTCTCGGTAAGATAAGACATTACCTTTTAATCACAGTTGTACGTTATCTGTACGATGTAACCATAATACGATTACTTAGGTGACAGTGGGTACCCACTGAAGACGTGGCTCCTCACCCCTCTTGCCAACCCACTGACTGAACAAGAGTGATGTTATACTGACCTCCACTCTCGGCCTCGGGCAGTGGTAGAACATACTATAGGGCAGCTTAAGGGCCGTTGGCGCTGCCTGGATAAGACTGGTGGAGTGCTGCTCTATAGTCCACAGAAAGTGTGTCGCATCGTGCAAGCATGTAGCATTCTACATAATATGGCACTCATTTGTAGCTTGCCCGTACCCGAAGAGATGCGGTATGATGAACCGGACCCTGGTCCACCAAATGAGCAGCCACACCGGACAGCATTACAATGTCGAATGAATGTAATTAACAGAATGTAAAAACAGGTAAGCAGATGCATCATTTATTTATCCACAAAGTCATTTAATTTTTGATTAATATCACACAATACTGCCTTTATATTTCGTAGTTCATTGGCTACATCCCGTTGTGCATTGACTACATCTCTCACCACATCCACCAATGCATTTTGGGATTCCAGAACTGCATCAGTCAGCACACGGCCAGATGATCGAACAGTGGTTTCCGAGGCAGGGGTGTGTGAGCAGCATTTGTGGCATTAAGTATTTTTGACATTGCGCCCGAAGATGTGGTCGGCACAGACGCAGCACCATCATCGCCTGGAGCCACGTCCTCAGCATTGGGGTCAGCTTTTGTACTGTTGTCTGGAATTAATTAAACAGTAATTAATACAGCATCTGCAGCCTGATTGTCTTATTTCCACATACAAATTATTTACATGAGTATGGATAATGGTAATCAAAAAAGAAATGGTAACTCACCATCACCTGCGGTGATGTCAGAATCACCCTCCCCTGCTGGTACAATGCCTGCAATGAGTGTGTCGCCAATAATTGCAGCAACTCGCTGCTCAAATGGTGTGAGCTCCGAAAGTTCACTACCTCCTCCAATCATGCTAACATGCAGACAATGAGCTGCAACTCTCCTTTTCATGGCAACTTTGATGTCGGACCACTTCTTTTTTGTTTCGGTCACAGAGCGAATTTCTGCTCCAGCACTTTTGAGTGCATCCACCACGCTATGCCACTCCATCAATTTCCTTTTGTTACTAATTCCACTTCCTAAGCTACCAAATAAAACATTTTTCCTGGCCTCTACTTCACTTAGCAGGACCTCCATTTTGCATTCGCTGAAGTTGTTGTTGTTTTTTTTTTTTTTTTTATGCTTTCGCCATTGTCTTCCTGAAGCGCTGTAGGTAAGGGGCTATTTATATTGATTTGCATATTCAAAGAGGCGTAATTCTGGGAGGAGTTGGGGTGGGGCAGCAAGCGCGTGCACGTGCGTTACTTTTCACGCTGATCGGGATTTATGTAGTGGAAGAACGTGAAAGTTTGCGTGCGCACAGATTCCCACATCTGGATTTTTCTGTGCGTACGCACATTCCTGCTTTTGTGCTTACGTCATGTTATAGCATGAGTTCTATGCACGGCGTTATACATGAGGCCCCTGGTCTGCCAAAGAGTTGATTCCGAGCTGCTGGAGTTCTTCTAATCTGAAGATGGGAGCTAAAGCAGGACGATTGCCCCCATGTTGCAGCTCCCATCTCATGTGCTTGAGTACTGAAGTAACAGCTCCCATTTTGAATGAAGTCTTGAGACTGTACCTGCCTTCTCTATACAGTAATAAAATACCTGTATTTTCCTAGGAGATCTGGACTCACCTTTCTGTCTCTCATGCAATTCTGTGACGTAAACTTTACAGTATCCATATAAAAAACAGTGCTTCTTAAACTGAAAAAATATTTAACTTGTATGTAACTTTTTTTTAATAGAAATACAAATGTGCTTCTAATTTTGTTTTCATTCAGGTCCCAATTCCTGAACTTTAACTTTGTCTTCTGTTTTTTTTTTTTCGATCCTTCAAAATTGTTGACAGCATTGAAGGTGCAATTCCGAATGCTTTCTCTGCGTTGTTGTCCTTCATTCCAGAATCAACCTTTTCCAGGATTGTTAATTTTTCTTTCAGTGTAAACTGACGCCATTTCTCACTTTTTTTGTTCACTGTAAAGAAAACTTTGAGAAGCAGTATGAAACTCGAACAGTATAGTATCTGCACACAAACTACCCACATGGACGCTCGGTGGAGCACTGACTCAGCATTCAGCTATACTTATATGATGTCGCACCTGCACTCTCACCCGAGACTGTCTAAGACCGGAAATTTCACAACAGACTGCAACTTTCGTTTCATCCAACAAGAAAGAGGCAGCCTATTGCAAGGTTCCCTGCCACAAGTGCAGGTGTGGCATTAAGTATTTTTGACATTGCACTATTATCTTTGGGGGGGATTTTGGTCGAAAAAAAATTTGTAATACTGAAATATACATTTCTTTAAAACAAAATCCATTAAACATGATGTTGTATGAATGTTTGTCCAACTATTAATTGCTCTAAACATTTTCCCACTATAACGGGATTTGAGCTATATACTATATATACAGTTAATGACAACGTGAAAAAAGTTTACTTGAGGTTTTTGTAGTACTAGGGTGTTGTACCGTGTTAGCCATTATGAATGTAGAGAAAAGCCAAGCAAAATGACACCTTTTATTGGCTAACTAAAAAGATTACAATATGCAAGCTTTCGAGGCAACTCAGGCCCCTTCTTCAGGCAAAATGTAATCAATCTCTTGAGGTTTTTGCAAATTTATTAAAAATAAAAAAATTGAGAAAGCACATGTACATAAGTATTCACAGCCTTTGCCATGAAGCTCAAAATTGAGCTCAGGTGCATCCTGTTTCCCCTGATCATCCTTGAGATGTTTCTGCAGCTTAATTGGAGTCCACCTGTGGTAAATTCAGTTGATTGGACATGATTTGGAAAGGCACACACCTGTCTATATAAGGTCCCACAGTTGACAGTTCGTGTCAGAGCACAAACCAAGCATGAAGTCAAAGGAATTGTCTGTAGACCTCCAAGACAGGATTGTCTTGAGGCACAAATCTGGGGAAGGTTACAGAAAAATTTCTGCTGCTTTGAAGGTCCCAATGAGCACAGTGGCCTCCATCATCCATAAGTGGAAGAAGTTCGAAACCACCAGGACTCTTCCTAGAGCTGGCCGGCCATCTAAACTGAGTGATCGGGGGAGAAGGGCCTTAGTCAGGGAGGTGACCAAGAACCCGATGGTCACTCTGTCAGAGTTCCAGAGGTCCTCTGTGGAGAGAGGAGAACCTTCCAAAAGGACAACCGTCTCTGCAGCAATCCACCAATCAGGCCTGTATGGTAGAGTAGCCAGACGGAAGCCACTCCTTAGTAAAAGGCACATGGCAGCCCGCCTGGAGTTTGCCAAAAGGCACCTGAAGGACTCTCAGACCATGAGAAAGAAAATTCTCTGGTCTGATGATACAAAGATTGAACTCTTTGGTGTGAATGCCAGGCATCACGTTTGGAGGAAACCAGGCACCGGTCATCACCAGGCCAATACCATCCCTACAGTGAAGCATGGTGGTGACAGCATCATGCTGTGGGGATGTTTTTCAGCGGCAGGGACTGGGAGACTAGTCAGGATAAAGGGAAAGATGACTGCAGCAATGTACAGAGACATCCTGGATGAAAACCTGCTCCAGAGCGCTCTTGACCTCAGACTGGGGCAACGGTTCATCTTTCAGCAGGACAACGACACTAAGCACACAGCCAAGATATCAAAGGAGTGGCTTCAGGACAACTCTGTGAATGTCCTTGAGTGGCCCAGCCAGAGCCCAGACTTGAATCCGATTGAACATCTCTGGAGAGATCTTAAAATGGCTGTGCACCGACGCTTCCCATCCAACCTGATGGAGCTTGAGAGGTGCTGCAAAGAGGAATGGGCGAAACTGGCCAAGGATAGGTGTGCCAAGCTTGTGGCATCATATTCAAAAAGACTTGAGGCTGTAATTGCTGCCAAAGGTGCATCGACAAAGTATTGAGCAAAGGCTGTGAATACTTATGTACATATGATTTCTCAGTTTTTTTATTCTTAATAAATTTGCAAAAACCTCAAGTAAATTTTTTTCACATTGTCATTATGGGGTGTTGTGTGTAGAATTCTGAGGAAAAAAATAAATTTAATCCATTTTGGAATAAGGCTGTAACATAACAAAATGTGGAAAAAGTGATACGATGTGAATACTTTCCGGATGCACTGTATTATATATATATATATATATATATATATATATATATACAGAGGGAGTCCTTCGGGTTACAGCGTCTCGACATACAACGTTTTGAGTTTACAACGCTCACTCCCATAAAAACTTAAAAAAAATTGAGACATGAGTGTTTCGGCTAACGCCATTAGCGTCATACTTACAGACTACGTGGGCGAACTAGTTTGGTGGCGCACTGTGAAAGAATACGCAGTAATGCAGCGTATGAGTGAGGGAGTTGGCAACTAGTTTGGTTGTGCGCAGAGGAAGTGTTCCATTTGTGTGGCCCTGATCATGGCTCCTAAACGAAAGTCAGAGTGTTCAGATGGTAGTGTTTCAAGGAAGAGGAAAGCCATCACGATGGAAGTGAAATTAGACATTGTAAAGAGATCAGAAGGAATAAAGGTAAGGAATTTTTTTTATACTCATGTTTTGTCATTTTTTCTGTTACTACAGTATAGTGTACAGTAAAGTTTTTTATGTCCTTTTCCTTTTTCTGTGGCTTACTTGTGTTTTTATGTTCTAGATTATGATTTTGCAAATGTGTTAGGATAGGTAAGTGACTTAGGCTAGGGTGTGTTTCGACTTACACCAAAATTCGGGTTACATCATTGTTTTAGGAACGGAACTGTGTCGTAACCTGAGGACCCCCTGTATATATAAATATATATCTTGAATTTTACTTGCACTGAGTCCCATTTAAATGTGTGTTCGGTCAAACGTCTATGCGTATAAATCAGAGACTAGGTCCTTTCTTCTGACTGCAGTGTGATGATTATGTAAGCATGTGGCGAGTGTTTTTGATATCAGGCCCACATATACCACTAGGCATGCATTACATAGTATGCTGTAAACTGCATTCTGTGCCTCTGCTTTTTGCATTAAAAAAAGACTGTGCGTGCTCAGCATGATTGTAGGCTTGTGTGCTACTTTGACGCCTGCTCTGATCAGGATACGTGCTGTACCTTCTGATACCCTGCTATGATAAGAAAGTGTGTGCCAGGTTATATTATCCATCCATCCATTTTCCAACCCGCTGAATCCGAACACAGGGTCACATGGGTCTGATGGAGCCAATCCCAGCCAACATTGGGCACAAGGCAGGAACCAATCCCGGGCAGGGTGCCAACCCACCGCAAAGTTATATTATGCATAACTTAATTTATGGACTACGGGGTACACCTACTCTCTCTTTTTAATAACCTGTCTGAGTTGTCTCCACTTGTTCTTACCATCTCCCAGTCTGTTTGCTTACATGGCAGTAATGTTTCTCCCTGTAAGATGGTTTGTGTGGCTTCAGCTGTATTTATATAACCCATTTTTTAAAAAGAAATTCTGTGTAATAAATCTCACAGATCATAGTGGCACACTTTAAACTTTTTGGCAATACCCTGCAGTACTAATAAATTGGAAGGACCATACACATCTGCCTGTGAATGCATGGCCAGCCAACATCCCCATCACAAGCACCTGTACCCACCCAGAGCCAGAATGCACCATTTTGGTTTTTTTAAAAACTTAGTATCACCACAAACCCAAATCTGTCTTACCGTACACTTCTACCTGGTCATTTTACAGTGCCAATTTATGTAATGTGAACACTTTTTGGGACTTCAAGAAATCCCCATGCAGATGTAAGATGACCTGTCTTATAAGTTGAACTGTGAGGCAGTAATCATGTCTCCTTCACTTTCAATATAACATTCTCAAACCTACTTAATATAGTTCAGGGTTGTGGAAGCCTATCTCAGCAACACTGGGCACCAGGCTGGAAATCATGCTGGACAGGATGCCAGCTCATCACCATGTGTTCTCAAACCCAGCGGCAGTCCTACCCAATGCATCATTATGCCACCATTCAATTAAGGAGAAATGTTTCAGACAAAGTGAAATATGTAAGTATACAAATGAAATGTGAATAGAAATAATTAAATATGTCACAAAATATATATTTTGATTTTTACTTATTGTAAAAATCTATTATTATATGTATTTATTTAATTAATTATTCATTTATTTATTTCAGTGACACTGCATGCAACATGAAAAGAGCCCCGAAATGAAAACTGTCACCTTGACTTGTCAAAGTTAAGAGAGGTCCTTACAGTTCTGCTGCAGCAATGGAAGTTAATTCAGCCTTGAAAGTTGACAATTTCTACAGGCGTCCTAACTTGTGTTGATTACTTACAAACCTACAGTCTGTGTAAATGCAGTATTGGAAGAGTTTCATGGTTTATGTATGTATGTATCTATGTCTGAAATATTCCTCCATGTACCATACACAAAACATTTTAAGAAACCAAAGCTGACAACAGAGTTGTTTTATCAAATTTGAAAGGAAAACAAATGTGACGTTTAAAGTAAGTCTGCATTCATGCCATACCTTTAGATAAGACACCGTCAGTTATAGTTTTGCTCATTTTCTCTTGAAGTCTTTAACTTTTTTTTTATCTTGTTCTTCACTCCAAATATACTTTACTGCAGATAAAGACCATTAGGTAAATAATACATATACTGTACATTTTACAGAGGAAATTCACATTTATTTTCAGATTGGCATACTTGCATACATATATATAATTATTTAAACAAGAGCAACAAAATATCATTAAAATAAGCATGAATGGATCTTGTAACAAAATACGTTGTTAGGTTTTCATTAATAAAACTTTACAAGCAATGCATCTATTTTATACAAGATATGCTAAGCATATAAAAAGTCCACCAACATAAGTGTACACTTTGCTGCAAAGCATTCCGTAAATTACAGGAATGAGACGTGAGGAGGTTACTGGTACAGCTACTGGTCAGATGAGGTTTAATTTGTTACTTCCAGAGTCGAGTGGTGGGGGGCACTGGTGATGTACCAGTTAAGACACTTTTTTGTCTCTGGCATCTGATTATATTGATATTACCTAGGTTTTCAGAAGTCATGCTGCTGACATGTTGGGAAACCGAGTGTACAGTTATTATTTTAAAATCTCCAAAATGCCCCAATACACAGTATGATGCAAAATTTAAAAGCTAAGGTCATATTTGTCCTTAGCAAACTCAGTGTAGAAGTGGGTAAAAACATATCGGAGGTACATTTTTAAATGAATGTTTTGATTATGGTAAATAAGAAGGTTATTCATCCATATTCTTAACCGGTGTTCTCCATTGCAGGAAGCCATCCAACCACACAACCCTGGATTGATTGACCAGTCAGTCATAGCACACAGTCTCATCCACACCCACGCTGGGCCAGTTTATAGTCTGCAATGAACCCAGCATACAGGAGTAAAGCCAGTCATGTGGGAAGAATCCCATTACAGTTGCCTCAAAAAAAAATCAGGATGAGGAGAAGAAGAAACAGAGAGAGCAGCCCACGTAACGAATAACATCACTCTCAAACCTGCTGAATGCAATTCAATGTCAAAGGGGTTACAAAGCAGCATAATAATAGTAGTGAGAACACGTTATTATAGGATCTATTATAATTTTATAGTCTTGATTCATACATAGCTCTTCTAACATAATGTGCTAACCCAGGGGTGTCAAGCCCTAATCCTGGGAGGCCACAGTGGCTGCAAGTTTTTGCTCTGGTCACATTCCTAATTAATAACCTACTTCAGGCATCTAAAATACAAAAGCCAGACGCTCCACTGGCTTCCTGTTACTGCAAGGATCCAGTTCAAAACTCTTGTCTTGACCTACAGTTCCCTGAACAGTTCTGCTCCTCAGTATCTCCAATCCTTGGTCTCTCCATACATCCCTTGAAGACGTTTCTGTTCTGACCATTATTCCTTTTTCCAGATGTCCTTCTCCATTCTCATTCCAAAGCTGTAGAATGATCTCCCTTTATCTATTGTCACACACGTGTGCATGGGAGACAAATAAATGTGTTTCCCTGCTGAACCCGGGGGATGGCGCTGCCTTCTAACTCTTTCTCCCTCTCTTCTGCAGACCAACAGAAGATCCCACATGCCAACCACTCTTCTAATCCTCAAGAGGCTGACAAAACTTCCTCCTCCGGGCATCCAGAACTTGCCTTTAAATTACATCACTTACTCTTCCAGTCATCCAGAACCTGTCTCCTGATGACATCACTTCTTCTGGTCATCAGGATTCCACCCTTTAAACGTCATCACTTCCTTAATCCCTCCTCTTCTTGTCAGTTTTATATATTTGTCAGCCATTTTGTAACAACCTTCAGTTGTGTTGTGAACTCAGGTAGGTGAAGACGTCTAACCTGAACTCTTTGCTTGTTTACCAAGTATATAGTTTGGGGCAGAATCCCCAAACCTTTATGTTATTTCTTTGCCTCTTTTCACACTTTTCATACTGTACCCAGTTTACTTGTGTTTAAGCATCTTTTGAAAACGAAACCTTTCATTAAATACTTTGGATCTGCTTACCTTCTGTCCTACAAGGATAGCTGTTGTACTGACAGAGAGTTTAGGATACAGATTTGTGTCATAATCTATTTGTAGATATATGAGGTGTGATCAAAAAATTACGGTGAATGTTTTAAAAAAGAAATGTTTATTGCAGTAAAAGATTTACAACTACTAGTCACTCTCAAAATACTCTCCTGAACTTATCCCAACACTCCTGCCACTTTACGATGCAGTTGTGGAAGTTTTCTTTCAAGAGTGTCTTTAGTTGGGCTGTCATGGCTGCCTGGATGTCCTCAATGGATTGAAATCGTTTGCCTTTCATTGTCATTTTCAATTTAGGGAACAGCCAGAATTTGCATGGTGCCAGATCCGGCGAATAAGGTGGATGTGGACACAGCGTAATGTTTTTATTCGACAGAAATTGTCGTACTAGAAGGGATGTGTGACAAGGAGCGTTGTCATGATGAAGAATGAAACCGTTTCAACATTTTTCTTGGTTATTGATGTTGAAGGATATCCTGATCTTTTCTCATCTTCAACCGAGTCAGATCCAATTACGAAATCGATCAAACCACTTGTAAACAGTCTTAACTGTCGGTGCAGTGTCACCATAAACCGATTTTAACATCTGATGGGTTTCCTGAGCTTTTTGCAATTTGAAACAAAATATCATGTTAATGCGTTGCTCGACATCCATTATTAACGACAAACTTGAAAAACACACTTGAACTCAACAGTGGTTCACAAACGACTGCCAGTATCAAACAAGTTGAAACTTGTCACAAACTCGGCTCTAGGATGGACATTTCAGAACCTGCATTGAATTGTTTTGCGTTGCTCTTGGATGGTGCTCTGCATCAACATTCACCGTACTTTTTGATCACACCTCACAATTATGCAGACGTTCTACTCCCGTGTGCTCACTTCTTTATCTTGTTGCTTTGATGCTTGCACTGTCATTCTTGCATGTATTATAACTTGTTTTGTAAGTTGCCTTGGATAAAGGCATCTGCTAAATAAATAATAATAATGCAATAATTTGCTTTCAAATTCAGAACAAATAAAACCAGCAGCCAAACAATAATGAGATGCTAAGTGTACTGGCCTCACTGAATCTCCTGTTCAATTATCCAGCAAGCTAAACACCTTCATGCAATAATTCCCGGAACCACGAAGTGATGTAGAGAATGTTTAATTACAAAAATGGTGTTTAGCTTGCTGGATAATTGAACAGGAGATTCAGTGAGGCCAGTACAGTGAAAAGGGAATGCCTTCACAAGGGCTAACTAAGCAGGATGGCGAAGGATTGTTTGAGAGTACAAACACAGAGGTAATAAACACACCATGCTTACTGCTGCTGCACTCACTTCCTACTTCCTGCCTCCTGTCACATGGCTTCCTGCTTGCAGCAGTAGCATTAGGATTTTTATATTAGGATTACAAAGGTTTGCAAAAACAATTAGAACCAGAACACTCCCCGTCTGGTATCTTTAAGATACCACCAAAAACTGAGCCAAATACTTTAATCTGGTGATAAAAGAAAAACCAGTTCTGAAATAGGCCTGTAAAGGATTTTTGTTGCTCCTTGCTGAACTATCTTTATCTCGACCTTCCTTATTAATCCATCTTTGCTAGGAACAGCCTTCATTATTATTCCCATAGGCCACTCATTCCTCCTGACTTGCTTTTCCTTCAGAAGGACAACATCACCTTCTTTGATGTCAGGCCTTTTATTTTGCCATTTCTGTCGTGTCTGCAGAGTGCTGAGGAATTCTGGAGCAGGTGGAGAACGGAATATCTCAGCACTCTGCAGACACGACAGAAATGGCAAAATAAAAGGCCTGACATCAAAGAAGGTGATGTTGTCCTTCTGAAGGAAAAGCAAGTCAGGAGGAATGAGTGGCCTATGGGAATAATAATGAAGGCTGTTCCTAGCAAAGATGGATTAATAAGGAAGGTCGAGATAAAGATAGTTCAGCAAGGAGCAACAAAAATCCTTTACAGGCCTATTTCAGAACTGGTTTTTCTTTTATCACCAGATTAAAGTATTTGGCTCAGTTTTTGGTGGTATCTTAAAGATACCAGACGGGGAGTGTTCTGGTTCTAATTGTTTTTGCAAACCTTTGTAATCCTAATATAAAAATCCTAATGCTACTGCTGCAAGCAGGAAGCCATGTGACAGGAGGCAGGAAGTAGGAAGTGAGTGCAGCAGCAGTAAGCATGGTGTGTTTATTACCTCTGTGTTTGTACTCTCAAACAATCCTTCGCCATCCTGCTTAGTTAGCCCTTGTGAAGGCATTCCCTTTTCACTGTACTGGCCTCACTGAATCTCCTGTTCAATTATCCAGCAAGCTAAACACCATTTTTGTAATAACATTCTCAACATCACTTCGTGGTTCCGGGAATTATTGCATAAAGGTGTTTAGCTTGCTGGATAATTGAACAGGAGATTCAGTGAGGCCAGTACACTAAGTAAGTTAACAAATATCCAGCTAACTTGATCCAATTTGCACCTCTTTTTCAATAAAGTATTTTAAAAGAAAAAAGTGAACATCTGAGAAATACCAATCTGTTCAAGGCCACAAAACTTCATGATGGTACTATCAGAAAAAAGAGGAAATCAACAGTTTTAAAAATGTCTGGTGTGGCAGAAGGAAAACACTAAAAAGCCTTAGAATTAATAAATAAACAGCAAGAATTGGCTTTTAATTAAGAAAGTGGTTGGCATGAAAACGGTGGCCCACCAGAAATGAGTCACAGTTGGCTTGCTTTGTACGCATTAGTGTGCATCTGCTGGTTAAGCAAAACATAAAAAAATCAATAAATGCTGTGAATCTTAAAAAAGTAAGTAATTTAAAATTAAGGCAAAATAAGTGTTCCATTAGAAGCAGTAATTGGTTGATAATTAAGAAAGCAGCAGGAATGAAAACCTGCAGCCATGATATGGTGGCCTTCTACGATGCGAGTTTGACACCCCTGTGCTAACTTAGCCAATGTTTTTCAAGAGTAATGTGCTGCACAATAACTTTCTTACAATAATATCAAGACATACTTCATAATATTTTTTTTACCTTCTAATGTCACTTTTAAACTTCAGTAGCATGCACGTACAGCTGAATGTACATTAAACCTGACATGTCAATTCACTAGTTAGCATTTGCATATCATTGAACTTTTTATGCAGATTAACTACTTCACTTCATTCTTATATTCTTTAATATATGAAATGTCAGAAGAAAGTGAAATAAATTATTTATACTTACAAATAAGCAGCATGAATATTACGTTTGTCTTCATATATTAAAAGTACGTAAGTAGTGTCAAGAGGTGAGCAAAGAATGCCATGCATACACAATCAGAGCCCCTGAGGTATTGTCTGGAACCAGTAAGGAAGTCAGACGCACACCATATTGAGATTTTCATTAATTGCCAGGTACTTGTTAGTCTAATTCATTATCATTATAGATGATCATGCTTGCTGAATATGGATGATGGAAAAGCCAAAGATAATGATTACAGCTGCATGTCTCAGTCGAACAAACAGGCTGCAAAACAAAGAGTCTACTGTCAATAGGAATAATAAAAATATCCAGCTTTTACAGGAAATATTAACCCATTGGGTTAAGATGAGGTGTTTATATTGTCTGGAGTTACTCTAGTCCAGGCCAAGGCCTGCAGTATGTGCAATTCAGCTTCTAATACTTGGACGGTTCACGAGTAAGCTTGTACATTTTAAGATGAGCTCTGCTATGTGGTTGCAGTCTTCTTTGTGAATGGACATCTTCTCTTTTCCTTGTTTAGTCAGCCACCTCGCTCTTGCTGGAGTTTAGTAATGGCATTTGCCAGATGAGCGAGATAAGAGTAGACATTAGGTCAGGTCACTGATTCGGATATGTACAAATAGTGAGGAGGGTGGTATGCTGGTCCCATCTTTTGAAAGCAGGTGGATGTGCCGATATCCTAAAAGAAGAAGGGCAATTTCATTTCAAAAAGCATTGCCTTGGCATATTTCCATGAGAGCAGATTACAAAAAGCAAAAACAAAAACAGAAGAGGAAGTGCAAAGGGAGAAGAGGCCACGAGGATATCACTGTTTTTTACCTAATTGTCTTAATGCCCCGATGGTTAAGGGCTTAACCAGTTTGATCTATCCCACAGGTATAATCACCCATCCATTAAATTACTGAGCCTGATTAATTCAATTTTAGAATCGCAAGTCTACCCCAACAGCATAATGGCATGGACTGGCATAATCTCCAACTGCGGAATTTATGCCAATCCATCAAAGACAACATTGAAGCAAACAGACAATGTTAATTTCAAGTCAACAGTTAAACCAAAATGCTTCTTTTTAGGATACAAGAGTAAAATACTGGTACCCAGAAGTTGGGTATCACTAATCCAAAATTCCAAAATCTGAAACATTTTGAGTGCCAACATGATGCCACCTATGTTTCCTCATTTTTTTTTCTCACTGCTGATTGGATGTAAGGAATGTATCTGCAGATTCCACATGGATTTGTTCATTCTAAGCCAGGTGGGTTGTCCACCGCAAAGTGCCACGAAGCTAGGACTCAAAATCGACGATTGAGATTCTCAGTGAAGCAGTGAACACCATGAAGCACCATCACTCGACTGACTGTTGGATAAATGCTGTGTGGTATATTCCATATGCTGTGCAGGAGTTTTGGGAGTGAAAAGATGACACCTATGCTATGCATTAATGGAAAGTCACTGCTTACGGCTAACAAAAAAAGCTTCATTCTCTCTAGGTTCACTTTTTGCAATATGAGTGCAGTAAAGTGCTCCAATTACATTTAGAGAACTGCTGCAAACTACCTTATTATGTTGGCAAAAACATGCTATGTTTCATGTATGTGCACCCACCACATCATATGAAAACTGAATGTAGCATCCCATCCAGCATAGCGGGTTTGATGGAGTAAAGCTTGTCTGCAAAGTGACAACAAGTAGGCGATTTAAACTGACGAGAAAACAATAAGGTTCATCAATGCAAATATGCAGAATTGGCCCTCTTAAAAGGGAACTACGATATAGTCTGTACATTATATTCATCATTTTTGAGATGTAATATTTTTGTCATGTCAACGCACATTCTAATAACAGCTCTGTGCTATGAACTATTATATGTGTCATCAACATATCTCAATATGTATATGTAAATATTTCAAAATACTTCAGGTCCCAGGCATTTCCAACTAGGGGTTCTCAACCCGTATACGAAAACTGACATTGGCAAGCCTTGACCTTCAGAGAATTCACAACTCTTCGAAAGTTATTTTTAGTTATAGTCTTCATTTGCATAATCTCTGGAAGTTGTAGACAATCAGCATGTACCTGTGAATGCCAGGCATATACTGGAACATCCCCAGTGACTCAGTCATAGCATTCTGTGACTTACTATGACAAAATAAAACAGATTTGATTTTGTTGAAAATCATCACAGCCCCTGAAAGTGTGAGACTTGACAACCAATGAGCATTAAGCTGTAAGTACAAGGCATACAATGCCCAGCAACAGAAACAGCACCATTAAATGTACAAGAACAGAGAAAAGCAATGGAAGACTCAAAAAAATAATGGCAAATGGGTGTTCTGGAAAGCACAAGCAAAGGAGAGGCTTGTGGATGTTTAAGCCAAAACAAGTGTCTATTCAAGTCTTGTCTTCGTCATACCGACAGAGTGGAAAAAGGAAACAGCTCTTTATTGATTGGCTGCCAAGATGTATTGAGCTTGTAACACTTTTATGGTTAAAATAGAAAATCTGAAGTTGTGCTAAGAAGTTTTGAAAGAGTCATGTAATCCATCAACCCCTATAATTGTTTGTAATGTAATCTGACATCTTTAAAGCAATGAAGTCCAGCAACTACAGTCATTAAGTATGATATGCTCTCCAACTCCAAGGCATGTAATATGACGCTGGCCTTATGTTCAGATTTTCTCAATGAAATAGAGTATTTATTTTTCATTTTTTTGTATCAAAAACTTGTGCAGCCTTTTTTATATTTGTTTCACATAACCTAAACAAAACTGGAACATATTTTCTTAGAATAAAGTAGCTATGTCAGTAATGTTATAACTGAAATACTTGACTATCTATATATAAAGAAACACTAAGACATGCCCATCTGTCACTTAATGACTAGCAACGTACTGGGCCAAGAACCTTGATCTTGGTCTTGATTGAAAGCTTATGAACTGACACGTTCTGGTAATTCAAAAAATTTCAGGTAGAGGTAATATCGCCAAACTGACCCATGAGCATCAAGCAAATTACACAGTCCAGTGACGTGCTGAAGAACACCATAACAGGAAGAAGTAGAAAAGCAGCACCATCTGCTGAGCATCAATTGCGGGATACAGAAGGCAAGAATGACAAAGACAGACAAATGCATGCGTCCAGCGGTCTGAGTGTAACTACTGGGGCTTGGTCTTGGTTAAAATCTTATGACGTGATACGTTATGGAAATTTCAAAAATTTCAAGTAGCAGCAAACTGACCTGTACATGTGGGTTTATTACAGCAAAGTGATTAGCAAACAGATCTGCACATTTCACTAGTTTTACATAAAAAGGGAG
Source organism: Erpetoichthys calabaricus (assembly GCF_900747795.2). Classification (NCBI taxonomy): domain Eukaryota; kingdom Metazoa; phylum Chordata; class Cladistia; order Polypteriformes; family Polypteridae; genus Erpetoichthys; species Erpetoichthys calabaricus. The sequence goes on from NC_041401.2 coordinate 109,388,816, forward strand.
GCAGTGTTATAGTGGAAAGCAATTATTGTGATCAGCCTGTATGATTACACTTTTCTAATTTTATATTCTTTTGAATGTCAGTTAAGTTACTCTGTCTATTTTTTTTTTTTTTTTTTTTTTTTTTTGTTCTTTATTTCGTCTTATACGATTTCTCGTATTAGAAATTTGTTATTTTTCGCATACCCCTTGGGGTCAGAGCGCAGGGTCAGCCATTGTACAGCGCCCCTGGAGCAATTACAGGTTAAGGGTCTTGCTCAAGGGCCCAGCAGAGTAGGATCTCTTTTGGCAGTGACGGGGATTCGAACCGGCAACCTTCTGGATACCAGCGCAGATCCTTAGCCTCAGAGCCACCACTCCACCCCATTCTTTTTAATTTTTACAAATGCAAACTTATTAATCAACTGATATTTATTATCCTTCATTTGTTGACCGTAGAAACATTTGCCATTGTTCTGCATTCCGAGATTTAATAACTAGAATCAGTTCTCTCAGTGACCTCAAGGATAGAGGCTGATGTTTCTGCAATGCTTCTATATGAGAAACACGTTTTTATCACCCTTACCCAGGATGGGGTGGGGGGGGGGGCAGTGGGGGCAGTGCCCCCCCCAGAGCCCAGGAAGGTGTTCTAATAAAACGTCTGGAAAAGGCCTTAGATGACCAGTAGGCCTACATGTACACTTGTGTGTATGCAGAGTGGTAAAATATTGATTTTGTTCTGGATCTTGTAAAGGCAGGTAATACAGGGATATTTCATGATTTTATGGGGATCTCTCTGAATGCATCTGAAACGAATCTCTAAAATTACCATTCGCTATAGTGCACTTGGCAAAGTTTCGACGGCATGACAATATTATTAGGGGTTTAGGTGAAGATTGCAATTTGGATAATAAATTAACATTGTTAGTAAGACTAAGAGATGCACTGAACTGAATTTCCTGGGACTGGCACAGATGGCTGCAGTGCCAGGGGCATGACAGAGGCCCCAGGCCCACAGCCCAACAAAAAAAAGTCGGGGTCAGGGCCCTATGCGGATGCGTAGTTTGCGTATGCCTAAGAACGTCCCTGGGCCACATAATGCAATTTGATGATCAACTGAAACAAGATGAGTGGTGGGAGTTAAAGGCAAGTATGGTGAAGGAAAATAAGCAGAACCCCAACCCATTCCTGTCAGATGACACCATGCGTATTGTGATGGGTGACACAGAGAAGAGGGGGTTTGCAAGAACAAAAGAGAGGCACTGGGCAGGGGTAGTGCATAGCAAAGCCACAGGAAAGAGAGGAGAAGCAGACACTGATGAGACGGTGTACAGTATACTGTCATTCCAATGTTATTAATTACTGATAATCATGTTAAATTATAACAATATTCTGTTACGTTTTAACTCAGTCGGTCTAAGCAATAGTTTTACTAACTTGGCACCCAACCTAGACTTTATGTTTGACACCAGTCTGTCGTTTAAACAGTGGTTCTCAACCTTTATGGAATCAGGACTCGGATTTCTCTTTCTATGTTGAAACAATCGGGAAACCAAAGTTCTTGATTGGAAACAATAAATCAAAGCAAAGAAAATTATCGTGATTTGAATGAGTAGCACACACATACAAGGGATATGATTTTCTACCGTGAACAAGTCAGCAAAAGAAACAGCTTTTTATGACCTTGCGACCCACAGTGGTTGAGAAGCATTGTTTGAAAATACACATTATAAAACTATCTATTTATCTAACAAAACTGCCTGTTTTTTCCAGCTTAAAAATATTGGAAAATTAAGATGGTTTCTAAATATGGATGAAGCTGAAAAATTAGTTATTGTATCTATTATTGTAATTATCATTATTGTAATCATCGGGTAGTGGGGTCCTTTCATCGGATTGGCTGACTCAGCTGTGGAATGACCAATAGGGGGAGGCAGCTTGATGGCCGAGGTCTCCAGGACTCTGAACAAATCCAAATCATATTATGTAATATCATCTACTGTTGAATTTTGCTCTGTACTTGTAATATTTTTATTTTACTATTATATTGTATTGAGGATTACTTGTGTTCTGTTCTGTGTACTGTAGTGTATTGACCCCCTTCTTTTTGACACCCACTGCACGCCCAACCTACCTAGAATGGGGTCTCTCTTTGAACTGCCTTTCCCAAGGTTTTTTCCATTTTTTTTCCCTACAAGGGTTTTTTTCCTTGTCTTCTTAGGGAGTCAAGGTTGGGGGGCTGTCAGGAGGCAGGGCCTGTTAAAGCCCATTGCGGCACTTCTTGTGTGATTTTGGGCTATATAAAAATAAATTGTATTGTATTGTATTTCTAGTAGGATTTACTACTGCAATGCATTATTCATAGGTTATTCAAATCATTCTTTATGCATCGTCCAGGTAAGTCAAAATGTTGCTGTAAGAATCATTACAAGAAATATAAAGTACAAACACATAACTCCTATTCCTAACTCTTAATGCTGACTTCCATTTCAGTTTAGGATTGATTTTAAAATCCTCCTTCTTACACACAAAGCCTTAAATGGCCAAGGCCCTGTTTACCTACCTGAACGCATTATTGCTTACAAACATGAGCACACATTAAGATCTCAAGATGTCAGCCAACAGAAAATTCTAAATATGAATTCATTAACAGCTTTGAAATGATCTGCCTGTTTATATATGAGATGCCCCTTCAATCTCAGCTTTTAAATCCATGCTAAAGACTCACTACTTTAGTCTAACATACCCCGAGTAGAGCTGCTAATTAGCTGTGCAAAATGCATTTCTGGTTGTTAGTCATTTGTACAAAAATATAAGCATTACAAAAATTATGAACTGTTAACCCTCATCCAACTCAATTCTGTTTCTCTTCTCGGTATCTTGATGTTGCACTTGGTGCCACTGCTCTACTGACAAGGTTTTTTCCTGCCCATGAGAAAGACACCTGAGATACTGGGGGCCTTGGAATCAGCAGATAGAAAGATTTTGTTGTCAGATTAAAGAGACCAGCACTGACCTATACTGTAGGTTGACTATGAGTGGTGGACGGATAATTGGCCTATGTCTCTAGGACTATATCTGACATTGTCTGTAAATTTGCATTATAACTGACCCCACAAGCCCCAAGATTAACTATCTCCAGGGATGCTACTGTTTGGAGTTTTTGTTTTCCATTTTTCTCTTTTCAACTAGCCATCTCAACGATAGTATGAAAGGACATATTGAATATTGTTAGGATCATTTCATGATATTCAGTTTGACATTGCTTTGTTATACTGACTGTTTCATCTATATATTTATGGGTGTGCATTCTGAATCACAAGACCCCCAATCAGACCTCTCTAGTCCACTGCCAGACTGTTTTGATAGCTGTTAAATGTTTCAGATTAAGTGTAGTTTGCAAAACCAGAAAATACGCTTACATTCTTGTATGAGAGGAATGCAAGTAGAGAATTTGTTTATAGCCACCAGGAGATATTACTAGGAGACTATAGGGTCTTACAAAGCCTTAATCTAGGTAACATGGGTTAGTGGGAAATTCCCAATAATATATCAGGAATCCTCCAAGACACTAGAGGGCTGCATGTTAGGACTCCACTCCACTGCTGGTGTGGACAGCCTGTTTGGGCTCCATATCCCTTGTCACACACGTGTGAGTAGGAGGCAGCTTAAGGGCCTGAGTAATGGTAATTCCACCCCCGACCAGGGGGTGGCAGAGTGTACTAACTGTCTTTCTCAGTTACTTGCAGACAATTCCCAGTAAATCCCACCAGGTTCCGGCCCCAGAGATGACGCCATTTCTGGTCCCTACAACATCATTTCCAGCCTTGGCCCCAGAGATGACATCACTTCCTTAAAAGACCTTTAAAGCCGCCATCTTGACTGTCTTTGATCAGTTCTGTTTTGAACTCTGTCGTGTGAACATCTCTGTTCAATTATTGCAATTTTAGCAGCCAGGATACAATATACGGGTGGCTGCCCCAAACCTTTCTCATGTCTTTCGGCATTATTTGTGACACCCTTTATATATAGTGGTCAAAAAAGAATGCACAACATCTGGGATTCTAGAAGTAAGTCCAAGGTGTAACAGTAAGCAGTTCTTTCCACGGCTTAAAAGCCCCTTCTGACCATAGCGTTGGTGAGCTTGGTGTCAAGAGATGAACATTCAGCAAGGACTTATGTAGCAAATGGAAGACAGGTCAGGGAGGTAACTAAGAAGTTATTATGGGGGCTTACTCAGATGAAGGTGAGCAGGAAAACGTGCAAATGCACATGTAGTGAAGTGGACCTGCTATAGTATGTGGTAGTTAAGGTTTGTTATTTGTATTGGTATGGCACTAGGTCCTTGGGTAGTTCCCCTTTTCCTTATATTTTGTGTTCTCCCTGTTCTGGTATCCATTCCTCATAATAACATTTTTATTAATGTATAATTGTTGGTCTCCTTAGTATCTACTTGGGTTTGTTGACAACTCAAGAATACACCTATAGGTCGCACCTGTTTGAATCTCTTAGAAACCTTTTCTTACTTGTTAATGGCAACACATACTGGAAATGAATCAATGAATGAATGATCAAAATCAATGCTATTTGCTTTTTTTATTATTTTGTTCTATCAAGGTTCAAAACAAGCAAGAAATAACCCATTGGGCCCAATAGTGTTTATTACCTTGTTGAATGCTTGTGAAGGGCAGGGTGTACTGGCCCACAAAGTCATTCTTAGAGGTTTTATCGTAATCTTCGACCACAAAGCGGACCAGAGCCAATTCAGGGACATGAACAGTAAACTGGAGGGTTTCATTCCATGAAGGATTAAAGCCTTTGGAGTAAAAGGGAAAACATGTAGACACATTAAGAATATATAAATTGTTCAAAAAGTCACTTTTACAGAATTGCTTCACCATTGGCTGTGTGAATACAGAAAAAAAAGTCAAATGCATTCAATGTTATTTTTTCTTTTCAGTTTGAGTTAATTGTCATAACTGAAATTGGGACAGCATTGTCTCAATAAATAACCTATAAATACCCGGGAGTGCAGCTGGATGATAAATTGGACTGGACTGCCAATACTGATGCTCTGTGTAAGAAAGGACAGAGCCGGTTATACTTCCTTAGAAGGCTGGCGTCCTTCAACATCTGCAATAAGATGCTGCAGATGTTCTATCAGACGGTTGTGGCGAGCGCCCTCTTCTACGCGGTGGTGTGCTGGGGAGGCAGCATTAAGAAGAAAGAGGCCTCACGCCTGGCCAAACTGGTGAGGAAGGCAGGCTCTATTGTTGGCATGGAGCTGGACAGTTTGACATCTGTGGCAGAGCGAAGGGCGCTCAGCAGGAACCTATCAATTATGGAAAATCCACTGCATCCACTAAACAGTGTCATCTCTAGACAGAGGAGCAGCTTCAGCGACAGACTGCTGTCACTGTCCTGCTCCACTGACAGACTGAGGAGATCGTTCCTCCCCCAAACTATGCGACTCTTCAATTCCACCCAGGGGGGTAAACGTTAACATTATATAAAGTTATTGTCTGTTTTTACCTGCATTATTATCAATCTTTAATATAACATTGTTTTTTGTATCAGTAAGGTGCTGCTGGAGTATGTGAATTTCCCCTTGGGATTAATAAAGTATCAATCAATCTATCTATCTAGATATCTATCTATCATTCAAGCAAGGTTATAAAAATTTTAGTGACACAATGCATTCTGGGCAGTTTTCCTCATTTGACTGTAATTTACACTTCGGTTTGCCTCCTTTATAAATTTCTTTTGCAATTAAAACATTTTTTGTGGACAGTGCATGATTCCCTGCCAGGGCTGTTACAACCTGTCACATTAGTGAAGGCTTCAATAGAATAAGAGGATGAATACACACCAGTGTATTTTTTTCATGGAGGAATGTGAAAATAAACCCACAGAAGTAGAAATAGGAAGTAGTGCAGTGGACTCTGGCCTGATTAGAAAGTGGTAATTTAAAACTCAGTTCACCGATCACATGAAAAGCATAACTACTATGGTAAGATCAACTTCTGAAGAGTCATACTGTTAATACGAGATGATTACCAAGTTCGAAATGGCAAAATAACACAAGCCACATTAGTATGCTGGGCATGCTCGAGTTTCTGTGGCCTTAGGTAACTGAATGATTTAATATTATAGTTACTGCATGACATTTCGGCATCCACTTCATAGTGCTCAATTATGGGCCGCTGATTTTCACTATAAACCTTTCAAGACCTATGTACAGAGTAATAAAAATCTAAAATAACAGGACTGGAAAATACTGACTACACAGTCAAAAATATGTCTAAATATTGGAAAATTACATTAAAATTTGAATGGATTTTCCTTCAATGACAGCTCTTTCATTCTGTATAATCCATGCCAGATCCCGAGCAAGGCTGATATGAGGTGCCATGGTAGTCCTTACCATTGTTGTCTATGTATTTGGTCTCCTGCCTAGCCTGATCCATCGGCACACCATGAATCTCCACCCTCACTAAGGGATCTATGATGGAGCCTTCTTTATTGTTGACTTTGGGTAGCTGCTGTCCGCTGATAACCTGCAAGTTACAAAGAATATAACTAAAGGAGCATGCAGTATAGAAGATGTAAATACACCTCCCTGGCTCAAAAGACATGTACCCTTGGAAAAGACAATGCAGAATTTTAATTTCTGAAGAGAATGCATTACAAAATAGGGCGTTAGTCATTTCACATTATGGCCAATTACATGTACACATTTTTGGGTTACAGGGTGGCACAGTGGTGTCCATTGTCTTGAGTTTGAATCCTGTGCCTAGAAGCTGTCTGCATTAAGATGCTCATTCTCCTTATGTCTGCTGGGCTTTTTCTGTGTGTATTCTGCTTTTCCTCTACAAATTTTAGTGACACAATGCATTCTGGGCAGTTTTCCTCATTTGACTGTAATTTATAAAGATGTCAAAGGCTTATAAACTAGATGTCCAAAGTAACTTATAAAGATGTCCATGTTAGATTAATTAGTGATTCCTAAAGGGTCACGAATTGGTGTGTGTGTGTGTATGAGTGGGCGCTAATAATGTGCTGGTGCCCTGTCCAGGGCTGGTTCCTGCCTCATTCCTAATGCTTCAAGGAACCACTCCAGCCATCTATGATCCTGAATGGTTTGTTTCAGGAACGGTGACTGTTTAATCTTAATTTTGATGTATTTTCTCTTTTCTTGTAATAATTTTTTATTTTATTTTTCACATTTTTTTAATGTGTTGATAATGATGTGTTTTATTGCCGGTGCCTGCCTGATGCCTAGTGATGCTTTCCCATTGCAGAGTGGCCAGTGCACATGTTACAAATTGTGAGATAGTAGGTGCCAGATTATTTAATAACCAGTAATGGCAGACTGCACGATAATGTGCAGTGAATACACTTGACTTGAGCATTCCTAGTTTTCATACTCTTTCTCTGTACATTTAGCATTCGTTTGCTCAAAGGTTGATGCGCTTGCTGCTTCCTGAGCAGCTCTTCTTTTCTCCACCCAAGCGGCCCACGTCTTCTCTTCTTCCATCGGCATCTTTTTGCGTTAAAACTGATGGTCAGTGTTTGTGTTGCAATTATTTAGTACATTTTTCTTAATGTTTCACTTAATCTGCTTCAAGAATGATTTAAGATATGAAGAGGTAGAGAAAATGACAGCGAAGGTGGTAGGGAATGAGAACGGCGCCCATACACATGCGCCGCACGTCTGCCCTGCTGCCGAGAGTTGATTCTACAATAAAATAAAAATATAAAGAGCAATAAAAATCATCACCCGAGAGTAGACAGTTGATGTCACATAGTATATGTGTACCAAATTTCAGGTCAATGGGTCAAACGGTTTGTGAGCTACAGATTAATTAAAATCCTGGACAGACCAACGGACAGCCACGGTAGCATATTATATAAGAAGATGAGGGGCTACCATTAGCAGCTATCTGGTCTTTATAACCAATAATGGAAAGAGTGTTAGTGTTCACAAAAAGAAGTTTCTAATTCAAGTAAAGGTTTGAACCCTTTCAAGTTCTCTGTTTTGATACAGGTGAAAACTGGAAGACCTCAGTGTCAGGAATAATAAAGGTCCAGGAAATTAAATCTTAACCAAAAAAAAACAGCAGGAGTCAAAACCGGGAATCAATGGGTTCAAGAGACCCAAAACACATCTATATATAATTCCATAAGTCCATGGCAAGCAAGACGCACGCAAGACAGAGCCCCGCCCGCCAACAATTCACTAAGCAGCCGACCAGGGCACGCAAGACAGAGACCATGGAATACGCACAACAGAGCCCCGCCCGCCAACTCTAACACTCCTCCCACGTCCATTACCTTCACATTGTTTTCCTTTTATTTCTGATCCCGTTCAACAACTATATGGCGACATCGACTTCTCAACTGTGACTCCGGAACAAATCAGTACGCAAGCTATATTAAGCGTCACCAACGAAGACTCACTACACTGTAACGAACAAGTACTGAAACTTATCCCTACCGACGAAGTAACTTTCACCAGCGTTGCCTCCATCGTCACAGACGATCCCGCAGATCAAGTTTCATTCCCCAAAGAATTTCTTAACAGTCTTACTCCCACTGGCATGCCTCCGCATAAACTCAAAATTAAAATAGGTTCAGTCATCATGCTTCTCAGAAACCGTCCACGGCAAGCAAGACGCACGCAAGACAGCGCCATGCCTGCCAACTCACAGAGCCCCGCCCACCAACAATAATTCACTAAGCAGCCGTGCTTGCCGATGATTTTCACATGTGTTCAGTCTCTCCCTGTGCATTCCCTGTGTAGCGTGCGAGCGAGCCAGAGAGAGAGACACACACACACACACACAGGTGTGCGAGAGAGACGCACACACAGAGGCGCGCGAGAGACAGACACACACACACAGGCGCGAGAGAGAGAGAGAGACGCACACACACACAGGCGCGGAAGAGAGACGCACACACACAGGCGTGGAAGAGAGACGCACACACACAGGCGTGCGAGAGAGACACACACACACACACAGGCGTGCGAGAGAGAGAGACACACACACAGGCACGCGAGAGAGGGAGGGGGCTGGACGCATAAGGCAGGGAAGGCAGTTAAAGAATGCGCCGGGCTTGATTTTGTTTTTACTTCTGTTTACAGCGATCGGTTCGTAGCGTGCATTGTTGCAATGTTACTTTTCTTGGTGGTTTATTAAATTACGGATGTTTCAAATGTTCATTTTTTCCCTGTGCTTAAAACTCATTAAAAAAAGTGTCTCTCATCTGTGACTCCGGAACAACTCAGTACGCAAGCTATATTAAGCGTCACCAACGAAGACTCGCGACACCTTAATGAACAAGTACTGAAACTTATCCCTACCGACGAAGTAACTTTCACCAGCATTGCCTCCATCGTTACAGATGATCCCACAGATCAAGTTTCATTCCCCGAAGAATTTCTTAACAGTCTTACTCCCACTGGCATGCCTCCGCATAAACTCAAAATTAAAATAGGTTCAGTCGTCATGCTTCTCAGAAACCTCATGCCAGCAAGAAGTCTCTGTGATGGCACTAGAAGGACTGTTACCAGCATTCACCGCAATGTACTGGAGTGTAAAACTATCGCAGCTCCTACCTCACAAACTGTCCTTATTCCCCAGATATCCCTGACCCCATCAGATTCAAATTTGCCTTTTACTTTTACACGCAGACAATTTCCTGTTAGATTGGCCTTTGCAATGACAATTAATAAGGCACAGGGACAAACTTTCAAAACGATATGCCTGTATCTGCCAAACCCAGTTTTCAGTCACGGACAATTGTATGTTGCTCTCTCCAGAGGTCCATCTTTTCAATCACTCACAGTGGTATCCTCAAACCCACCCCATCTGGACAACTGTGGCATTCAGGAAGTGTTCACCCATCAATAAATAATTATGCGGCGTATGCTATGCCGCGGGTTGGCTAGTATTCTTTATTTTATCACATCAGTGTGTGCTGTATTACTGTGTCTGTGGTTTGGTCTCTCTGGCACCCCCTTGTGGCCATACAGCATTCATAATTTATTTAGAATGTACCCACCAATGTTTGAGTGATCCTTACATAATGCAGCTAATATACAGTAATGCCAATGATGTAATGCAATGAAACTTCTGGAGCTATGAAAACACAACATGGTGGCCTCCGCTTAAAACAAGATGGCATCATGATCACCAAGAAAAATTGTCTATATTATATTATAAAACTCTAAAGTCTGTATGTGCAATCCAATTGGTTAGTTTGGTTTTGGTTAAACGATTGGATGAGGAAGTGCAAGTGTGGGGCACATTAGGACGAGTAAAAGCGTGAGAGGCGTGCTGAAAGTCTCCTTCAAAGATAGAAAGTATAAAAGCAGAGAGGAGGTGAGCAAAGCGCCTCAAAATGCCAGACACTGAGAAGCAGGCTTTATGGGACTGCATTCGACAGAGGAAATGCCGAGCAGAAGAGATACAGATAAGTGAGGATACAGAGGAATAGAGCCGAAGGTACATGTAAGGCAAGAGATATCATATTTTTCTAAATTTATTCCATTACCTTTCTTCTAAAGGTCATATGGCTATTACAATGATAAAACAGAACTATTAGTCTTAAAACAAAACAAAATAACAAAATGAAAGTAAAATATAGAATTGAGCAAGGTTCTAAAACTAAGAACAAATTTAGAAAGTCTGTTAAAAAAACTACTGAGAATCATGACATTATTGACTACTCGAGGGCTTTGCCCCCTGCTCGCTTCGCTCGCCAACACCCCTACCTGCACTATATGGAAGCAACTTCACATCTCTGCCGCTCGCGTATGTGGATTTCACTTTCACCAATCAACAAAACTTTTAATTCTCACAGATAGGCCTCTTCATTGGGAAGAAACACTACTTTTCCCTGATGGCAACATGAATTAGACGATTTACAAGTCTCCGACTTAAAGTTTATAGCCAAACAATATCTACATACTTCTGACATATCACCTATGTCCATATATTCAGTCTCTTTTCACTTTTACCTTTTTGTCAATATTGCATTGAATTTTGATTCTGTGTTTGGAATTACATTGTGACATCACAATGTATAATTGCCCGTGAGTGAATATCATTTCTTTCTCTCTACACAAACAACAGCATTCACACAAATGAGAAATAATTGAACTGTGTTGCGTGGTTGTAAATGTTTTAGATATGGGCAGGACTTTTCCAAATTTCTTTGTCTTGCGGGGCTTGAAATTTTCTCTCGTGGGATTTCACTTTCACCAAATAACAAATCTTTTAATTCTCGCGGATACGCCTCTTAATTGGGAAGAAACCCTACTTTTCCCTGATGGCAACACAAATTAGACGATTTACAAGTCTCCGACTTAAAGTTTAAATCCAAACAATATATTCAATCTCTTTTCGCTGTTCCGTTATTTCACTGAGTAATAATTTCCACTTGTTTGTGCTAATGTGATCTTTACTATCATATTTTTGAGACTTTCGAATTTTCGTACTTCCATTATCTCAAACCTGCTAATAATAATAATAAGTATTGTGCCAACATTTTTTAATTCTTTACAACGTTCAAATTTGTCATCTACTCTTTGTCTTTTATTTCCAGCCCAGGGTGTGGTTAAATCTCAAGTTTTGTCTTGCAGGTCATGAATGTGTCTCTCTGAGAAAATCACATCTTGTCTCTCTTCCCAAGATTTTTTTATTATAAAAGAGAGATAAGTTTTGGTTCAGCCTGTTCATGAACATTTGTTTACATGGTTGACTCCTGCCAGTTTTCGATTTCTGCTTAGCACTTCCACACCTCTTCCACTATAAAAGAATACTGTTTAATGTACTCATCAACTTGGAAAAATGTGTCCTGACGTCATTTAGCTTGAACTGCGCTGACTGTGTTCAGTTTTCATGTTTTTATTTGGGTGCACTGGTTTAAGGATTTTTTTTTATGCTCAGTTACACATTATATTTTCCAGCTGTTTCTTCTCAGTTTGACTTGTCTTTCATTTTCCTTTGTTGTGACCAATTTTCATTTATTATCATATCATTCCACTGAGCATTTCTCTCTGCTTTTTCTTTTAAATTCCCCAAAATATCTGGGTTTGGCTAACAGATGATTTTAAATCGGCACTGTCTGAATGTGAGTGTGCTTGTGTAAATGTGCTTTGGTGTTCTGTTCAGGCCTCTGTGACTGAATCAAAGGAGTTTAAAAACAGATTAAAACTGAAAAAAATACTTTGAAATGTTCACTCTAATATGTATAATATAAATCACTTTATTCAGTTTGTCTATTAGGGACAAATAAATTCTGAGATTTGGCACGTGAGGGAGATAGAAGTTTTGAGGTTAGATATTTCTTCACCCTAATTATGGCCCCAGACAGTGGCCACATGTTGCATGTTGGTTAGCACATGCATGTAAGAATAATACATACACTCCTTTGGGATTTGGGAGGAAAACTGAAGTACCTGGACATAAAAAAAACATACAGACGGGCAAAACAAGCAACCGTCTACAGGATTTGAACTCAGTGCACTGGATCTGTTGTGCCGGATCAACCACAACACACTGTCATGTAAACATTATTTTGTATAATTTGTATCATTTATGAGTAAAACACAAGAGTAATATAAAATATACAAAAAAAAAACAAATCTTACTTATTTGCATTTTTACCACCAATGTTTCAGATTTAAAGTCAGTAAATAAGAAGATAGTGAAAAAAAAATATTTTAATTAGTAATGAGAAGAATATTGGTAACAGTTCCAGACTTTGTCAATTATTAGCACAGCATTCACTGCTAGATCCCCTTTGGCAATATTCCATCAATCTTTCAGGTAAAGAATGGAATTTAATCATTCACAGTATTCATTCTCAATTTGTGCACAACATTGCTGTAATTCAACTAAAAACCATACACCAGACACAACTCTCCAAATTAAATATATCAGAGATTGGACCCAATCATCACTCATCCTCTTTTGTGTTTGAAGTCACTTTGGATGAGATTAGACTATCCAGCGATAAACTCGGAATGATTTCTTACACTACATTATCTAATTCTGCTCAATTGGAAGAGTCCTAATGCCCCTGCTATAACTCAATGGGAAAATGATATCGAAAAAAAAAAGTGAAAAATTCTTTGTGTGGAACTGTGCACAGATTCTTTAGAATTCTGCAAGAATTCATTAATGCTCTTTTTGATTTACATGGTTCCGTTAGGCCAGATTATCTCGGGGCATAACGTGAGCTACCACAGCTATTCTGATGACACACAACTGTATTTATCAATAGCGCCTGATGACCCCGACTCTCTTGATTCACTGACACAATGCTGAGTGGATGAGTAGTAATTTTCTCAAACTAGAAAAGGAAAAAACAGAAATTTTAGTGATTAGCAAAAATGAATATAATGAGGGTATTAGAAATAAACTTGATGCATTAGGATTAAAAGTCAAGACGGAGGTAAATAATTTAGGGGTAATTATTGAATGTGACCTAAATTTTAAATCACATATTAATCAGATTACTAGGACAGTATTTTTTCACTTAAGAAATATAGCAAAAGTTAGACCTCTTATAAAATTGCAAGATGCTGAGAAATTAGTTCATGCTTTTGTTTTCAGTCGGCTAGATTACTGTAAAGCACTCCTCTCAGGACTACCCAAAAAAGACATAAATCATTTGCAACTAGTGCAGAATGCAGCTGCTAGAATCTTAACTAGGAAAAGAAAATCCGAGCACATTTCTCCAGTTTTGATGTCACTACACTGGTTGCCTGTGTCATTCAGAATTGAGTTTAAAATACTGCTTACAGTTTACAAAGCCTTAAATAATCTTGCTCCATCCTATATTTCAGAATGCCACTCACCTTACACTCCAAATTGTAACTTTAGATCTTCAATTCAGTGTCTGCTTATTATTCCAAGAGCTAAACTTAAAAGAAGTGGTGAGGCGGCCTTCAGCTGTTATGCACCTAAAATCTGGAATAGCTTGCCAATAGGAATTTGCCAGGCTAATACAGTGGAGCACTTTAAAAAACTGCTAAAAACACATTACAGTGGTACCTCGGTATACGTCCTTAATCCATTCCAGATCCTTGGACTTATACCAAATAGGACTTATACCAAAGTAATTTTTCCCATAAGAAATAAAGGGAAAATGATTAATCCATTCCCATGAAAAAAAATCCTACTGTTATTGGCATATTATACATTGATGGGGTTGTATAAAATAATTTAAACACTGTTTAATACTAAAATACATAAATACAAAAGCAATTAGATGAAATAAATGAAAATTTAACCTCACTTTACCTTGCTGAGAAGAGTCGAGTGCCTGCTAAGGCTGCTCTTTCCCGTCTTTTAACCTCCTTTATCTTACTCTTTTCCTCGATCCATCTATCCCCCCGTTCCTGGTGCCAACCCATATATATATACATCCACCACATGTGCAGGTGCGACTCGCTCCAACTACCTCATTAACTCCCCGCGGTCGTGCAGTCGCACAGTCGCGCCCACGGAGAATGACACAGCTGTACAGATTTAAAACCTGGCCCTTTTTTTTGAATCCGCGGACGCGCTATACCACAGGCAGTCTTGGCCTTGTCTCAAGAGAGGTAAACAAGGGTAGCACGCAGTGTTCTAGCACGCGAGTTGTATTCCAAACAAAGGTTGTATATCAAGCAAAATCTTTTGCGTCCAAACAGGACTTATACCAAGTTGGACTTATTCCAAAGCGGACTTATACTGAGGTACCACTGTACTTTAACATGGCTTTCTCATAGCTTCATTTTAGTTTAATCCTGATATTCTGTATATTCAATTAATTATCATTATCATTCATGGTGGCTCCATAATCTGTACTAACCCCTACTTTCTCTTCTGTTCTTTTCCCAGTTTTCTGTGGTGGCGATCTGCACCACCACCACCTGATCAAAGCACCGTGATGTCCCTACATTGATGGATTAAAGGCCAAAAGTCCACATGACCATCATCATCAGGTTCTTCCATGAGAACCCTGAATACAATGAGGACTGATTGAGGTCATTTACGTTAGGTAGAATGCCTAGAAGGGGCTGGGTGGTTTCATAGCCTGGAACCCCTGCAGATTTTATTTTTTTGTTTATTCTGTCCTCCCTGGCCATCGGACCTTACTTTTATTCTGTGTTAATTAGTGTTCCCTAATTCTATTTTCTTATTTATTTTGTCTTTTTTCTCTTTCTTCATCATGTAAAGCATTTTGAGCTACATCATTTGTATGAAAATTGGAGGGAAAATATTTATTTACCTGTAAGTCATTTCTTAAATTGGGCATATTGAAATAAAACCTCGATTTTTATAAATTGATTAAATAGAAGCAATACATACAGATTATCAGAGGCTTTCATATACTGTAACAATATAGCGAACAATTATCACAAATTTAATGGCTAGTTTTCTAGTTTCTGATTGTTCTAGAGCAATTTCAATTGACAGGAAGTTATGTTACTTTTCTTTGCTTTCGCCATCCACACTAAATGTTTTCACCTTTAATTTACCTTCCCTTTGAGAATATAATTACGTTTTATGCCAGACATAATATACAGCATATTACAGACATAAAAAGATATTTTGCAAAATTATAACCCATAAGATGAATGAACAAGTAGGATATGTCTGGTATTTTCTTCTTCTTCCTCTTCATCTTTTCCCACTTCTATGTGGGGTCGAAGTGCTTGATCAACCTTCTCCATACAGCTTAGTCCTGCACCTCCTCCTCAGTCAAGCACATCCATCTCTGCTTTGGCCTTCCTCGCTTTCTCTTCCCCTTTACTTTCATATTCTACTAAAGGAAGGTACAGTAGCAAACGGGCTAGCATTGCTGTGTCACAGAGTCACTGTCCTGGGTTAAAAACTTGCACCTTGCCATTGTGGAGTTCACATGATCTCCCCTGTGCCAATACGGATATTCCTCTAGATACTCTGGTTTTTTGCCCACACTGGTAATTCCAAATGGGCACTATGGGTGTCCACCTGAGTAGACCCTGCAACAAGCTAGCAACTTTGAATTGGATGAAGATGGTGTCAAGGATGAGATCATTCTCATGAGCTCACGAATTAAACTAATTAAAAGGAATGAGAGTTCAGCCTGGAACAAGATTTGTGACCCCCCAGCCAACTCCATCTTCATACTGTAAGTGCTTGATCAGCTGCCAGCAGTGTCCTTCACTTACTCCACAATCATCATTTAATGGTGTTTTCTCCTGGAACCCAACCCTTATTCTGCCTTCAGTCCCCTTCTTTTTGCAGCAGGTTTGAGAATTTCATGTCACATTTATCAAGTCTTCTGTCTTCACACTTCCAGGAAATTCAATGGAACTGATAACAAGTCAACAACATTTGAAATACGTTTTCAAATATCTGTGTTAATTTGACAGCAGAGGTAAAAAACTTACAAGGGTACAGTGTTACTAGGCATGCTTATGATGCCATTATTCATCTTGTTTGCCACTAGCGAACACCATTTAAGTTAGGTAGACAAAAGGAGATCCTTTGTAGTCAGTTGTGACCATTTTGTAGAATAATAGGTGGTGCCGATGTAATTTCTGCAGGGTAATAATTAGCAATTCCATAAACATTTATTCAAATAGTAAAAATGCATTTGCAAGAATATAATGTTCTCAAATAATTGGAGTCTAGAATTGGAAACGTCAATCAAAATGTTAAATGAAAATGACGTGAAACGGGCACTTTTTCAGAAAACTGAAAATGGGATGAGCTCATGTTTTTTTTTTTCCCAGAACAAACCATGACAGACAGTTTGTGGGAAATAAATAAGGTGTTATATTTGTATTATGTTTTAAGAAACTGATTTACTGGCAAAGGTGGAAAAGTGGCAAAATTGAAAAGGGAGTTTGATTTCTTGGAAAAGAAGCAGGTCACGGCATGGAGGGGTTTTGTCTTTCTTTTTTCATAGGTTAGAATTAATGAAAAACACTGGATGAAATGCCTGATGCCAGAATGAAATGGCTGATGAATAATGAATATTAAAAACTCTTACATCCTGAGCGGCCTGGTATCCAGAAATCTTTCGCCATATCTTACGGGTGAAATATGCCACTCTCTGACACAAACAATACCTCTTTTGCAGGTGATGGGTGTTGACCTCACACTCCTAGTAATCAAATTGTTACAATATTTATGATTGACATTTATTTTGGTAAGAAATCATCCATGTGGTGTTTCATAAATTGCCTAAAAAATATTGGAAAAAATTGAAGTAATTATTCTATATAAGGAATACCCAAGTGTTATGCATCAATCACAAAGTCCCAACCAATAGATTTCAACCAATGCGATGAACCCTCCCAATGACCAAGCAAATTCAAGCTATAGGCTGAAAACCCGAAACAGGGTTACACCATTCTTCTGATTTCTTGTGTGCTCTCACATTATTACTTCACAAAACAAGAGGAAATATCTACAAGTGACACATCAGTACTTACAGGAGGCTCTACTGATCAAAACAGGTCCCAGCACTTTATTATACGATGCATCAATCATGAAATATCCTCTAAATAAGAGAAGTCGCAAAGCCACCTTTGGCAAATACCACCTCACATTTCCACGTTATTAGCTCTGACTCAATAGGTCACACACTCTCAAACTTTATACCATTAGATGGCAGCGACTGTGACATCTCAAACGATAAGTAGATGTCCATACAGTATATGGACATAATGAGACACAGTTGATGGCATGCATAATGAAAAATTTCACTATTTGAAGCAGAAACAAACACTGTAAATAGTTTCATGTAAATGTGTAGGTGGGGTACAGAGGTACTTGGGTGTAAGAATCTATTTGGGGAGGGGGTTCAGAGTTTTTATGTGATTCACAGTTTTACGTGGAATAAAACTGTTCTGAAACTGGGTCACTGTTTGGAGAGGTTTTGGATAGGGGTGGGGACCCATGATGCCAAATGTTGTAGTAACTATTTATTTCTTTGTGTTATCAACACGAAACTTTAGACCAGTACAATTGAAATGTCTGGGGATGCCTCAGAGGTGAAAATGCTGCCCTGGCATTACTTGTACATGAAATATACTCTATCAGAAAGCAAAAATTTGAAAATATTATTGTAAGCACCTGTTCTTTTTTCCTAGTTTAGCAGCAGTTTCTAAGTAAAGAAATATTTAAAATTGACACAAATACAGATTCTATCACATTTGAGATGCTCTCTGTCAGGTTTTAGCAAAAAATTGACTGTTCTGCCTTTATTGTTTGAATAACTAGGGGGCTCTGCCCCCTGCTCGCTTCGCTCGACAACCCCCCGGGCGAGCACTATGCGCTAGCCACTTTGTGGATCTGCCGCTCGCATATGGGGAAGCGGATGTACAATTTAAACAGATTGTTTTTTTCATGGGAATTGTTACATATGCATAATAGACCTAAGTATATTATATTACAGCGAGTAATTAACCATAGTAAAAATAGTAAAACATAATAAATTGAAAGAAAATTATGTTTCATGTTGCGTTATACATTTTCATTCTATTTGGCTTTGAAATTAACATGCAAATACTTTTTAAACTTACAATTTTACTGTAAAACTTCAGTAAAAACAATATTTGGAATTAACTTTTCGTCAGTATCGCTTTGAATTTTGATTTAGTGTTTGGAGTTACATCATGACAACACAACATATAACTGCCCATGAGTGAATATCGTTTCTTTCTCTCTAATAAATAAACTGACTTTTTCGAATGTTTGTCCCTGTGATTTGTTAATTATCATAACAAACGCTATTCTAATGGGAAACTATAAATGTTTCAATACGAATGGCATATCAAGATCTCTTTTGGTGTCTAATGTTAAGATGTACTACATTACCTTTCTTGTCGCCTGTTAAAATTTTACATGT
Source organism: Erpetoichthys calabaricus (assembly GCF_900747795.2). Taxonomy (NCBI): domain Eukaryota; kingdom Metazoa; phylum Chordata; class Cladistia; order Polypteriformes; family Polypteridae; genus Erpetoichthys; species Erpetoichthys calabaricus. The sequence continues at coordinate 109,407,695 of NC_041401.2, forward strand.
CAGAATTGTTCGACCAATTTTGAACTAATCTTGTCCTATTGCATAGTCCATCACACATACAGTACATAAATTACGTAATAACATTACAATACATCCTTCTTTCAACAGTAGTTCGGCCGGTGGAAGACCGGGTGGTGTTAACGGTTGTACATATTCTACAGGATATTGTAAGTTGATGTTTTCAACTTACGCACCATCACCACCAACTGTTTCAGCATAGTTTATTGATACGCATTTAACCAATTTGCCCTGTAACCAATCGACAATTTTCACGTTAATTCAATTGGCTTCATCGTTTCTTGGTGCTAGAATTGCCTGTGTACTCATTTCTTCTGTTAATAACCCTTCTGGATGAAATTCTTCATTAAGATTTGGACATAATAAGTCTTCTTTTATTGTGAACTTAAAGTGAGGAAAACATAAAAATTTATAAGAGCTAAGAGAGCAGGAACTGTGTCCGACAAATTCATTCACACAAATGAGAGGTGAGTGGACCGTGGGCATGTGCCGTTAAGCGGAAATGGTTCAAAGGGGGGCGGGACTTGAAAAAATCTCTTAGTCTTGTCTCGTCTCAAGATTTTCTTTTATAATAGAGAGATAAGGCTTTGTTTTGGCCCCCCATCCAAAGTGGAGATTGCTGAAAAATGCCCCCAGAGTGTAAGGGACTTGTTTTCTAATGTTATATATTGGTGAGAAGTTAATGAGAAGATAGAAATCAGGGTAAATTAAATTATTATATATGTATTGGAGAGCTAGTGTTTAATAACTGTTTATAGTGAGAAAAGTGCTATATAAATGTAAAGAATTATTATTATTATTATTTATATTGGAATACCAACAATGTTATGAAAGTCTGGGTGTGTTTTTTTTCCTTCCAACCCAGCAGGTGCCAATCTTTATGTCATTTATCGGTAGATCTCACTGTTGTCTGCCCCCAACACCGCAGAATAAGGCTGGTAAGTTTTCTTTCATTGTTATAGGGGCTTGATTAGAGGGCGATATACAGATAAACTATAACTGATGATTTTTCTTATTGAAATTAACTGAACTTTCCTCAGGGGCGAAAGAAATTTTGCAGGTTAAGTAGTGGCCTTATTCATATTTAAAATCACATAGTGTTTTTCCAATGTGTTCAAATGTCATTTAAACAATAATTTACCTGAACAGAGAGAGTCAGGGGTCTGTAGTCCTCTCTTCCTGCAGGATTTTCGGGGTCAAATTTGCTGTCCATGCTTCTCATGAATGCAGGCTTTAAAACATATCCACATCGGCCATTCTGGCTAAATCGGCCATCATTAAGATCCATCTCCAACCCCGCAGTTTGGAAATTCAGAGCAACTAGAATGAGCAAGATGAGCTTAATCAACAGCTGATATACAGTTTTAAAACAGTAATAAATAGTGCATTTACATATTGGATTGGTAAGTATGGAGAATAGCAGGGAGAACAATGTTTTACAAAGAACCAGAAAATGGGAGAGGCACAAATCATAGCTGGGGACAAAAAACACCAAGAGATCAAAATGAACCTGACCAAAATGTTGCTCAAAACTGCTGAAATAACTGTCTAACGTGTTCCACCCTGAACAATTCCTATTGACCATTCCCTCTAAAATCATCAATGCGAGTTTTTGGAAGGAATCTAGAATCACAGACCCCAAGAGGAGCCCTTGTTTGCCTCACCTACTTCATGGAAGTGACATAATGACGCACAACTTCTTAGCATCATGTGATGGCAACAGGAATGTGTTGCTATGCACAAGATATTAGCTAAGGCCAAAACAAAATGGCAAACAGAGAAACAGAACATTAATAGAAATGTGAAAATAAGTCACAAAATACCCCAATATCATGACATATATGCAGGTAATTTTTTAACTAAGGGGGTCTATTGTGTCTGCCTTTTTAGTAATAAGTTCTAATTGAATTGAGCACTCTGCTGTAATAAAAATTCATAAATCCAAAACTGTTCAAGGACCATGCTACCTTCATGAACAGTCATGCAGGGCCAGACTTTGATCTGCACCATCCACAAGCCATGTCCAGTTCTGCTAACCAAACAATTTCTCAACCTATTAGATGTTTGTCTGCAGTAACGTCTTTTATCCTTCCATCTGGGAACCAGGTGGAAATAAACTGCTTTATTTACACTACTTTTTCCCATTGTTTTGACATGAGCCATAAAGTTTTGAAGCTTGTTTAGTTCCTTCCCCTCTTAGTTTAATCACCAGCCTGAGAACATCTTCACCAAGGCTGTGGTAAAGTTGTGGTCACCGTTTGCGTTGTCATTTACACAATGAAACTGCAGTTAAATCCCTGCTGCTGTAGGTTCAGAAAACCTCACTTTTGATCATTTGAAATAGTTTGTGTACAATAATCCTTTTTTGTAGAAAATGGATTCATAATCACAGACTACAAGTGAAAAACAAGCGGTGTGCAGTTTGCGCTAACCAGTACTTGATGTGACCTGAATACTTTGATTAGTAATGAGAAAGTATATGGTATATAAAATTATAAGGTGCTTCGTTAAAAAAAAAAAAACACAAAAATTACAGTATAAACAAGGAGACTACTGCAATAATTTCTTCAAATATCTATTGAGTATATCTGATTAAATTAAAGAATTAATGATAACAATAATAACATAAGACATTTGACAAGCAAGGGTAGACCATTCAGTCCATCAAGCTTGTTTGCTTAGCTAAAAGTTAAGATGTCCCGATATCTCATCCAAATACTTTTTTAAAAGTTGTCAGGATTTCATGTTTCAACTACCCGACTTGGTAGTTTGTTCGAGGTTCCCAATGCTCTATGTGTAAAGAAGTGCTTGTTGGCTTTAATTTTGAATGCACTTCCTAATAACTTGCACTGGTGTCCTCAAAGAGAGATTCACATTTATTCTTGAAATGGAAAAAAAAGCACACTTGGGATAAGGCCAGGGTGGCACGGTGGTAGCGCTGCTGCCTCACAGTTAGGAGACATGGGTTCATTTCCTGGATCCTCCCTGCTTGCAGTTTGCATGTTCTCCCCGTGTCTGCGTGTGTTTGCTCCGGGTGCTCCCGTTTCCTCCCACAGTCCAAAGACATGCAGGTTAGGTTCATTGGCGATTCTAAATTGTCCCCAGTGTGTGCTTGGTGTGTGTGTGTGCCCCGCAGTGGGCTGGCGCCCTGCCTGGGGTTTGTTTCCTGCCTTGCGCCCTGTGTTGGCTGGGACTGACACCAGCAGACCCCCATGACCCTGTGTTAGGATATAGCGGGTTGGATAATGGATGGATGGATGAGATAAAGCCATTAGCACTTTTCTGATTCTTGGAGGTTGCTGGTTTTCAGTAAAAAAGGAGCACAACTGAATGGGACCCACCTCTTTTTCAAACATTGCCACAATGACATTCAATCATTTATTAAACCCTCTTATTCCAATTTTAGGGTCATGGGATGGGTGCCTATACCTACAGCATGCAGTGCTTGGCAGAAACAAGCCAGGGTGTCCTGCCTCTAAACCACTGCTACTGGAATAAGCTCTGGTCACCCTGGGATAGAGAAATTGGATTAAGGAGATTTAAGAATATTCTGTTATTCTATATAACATCTTTCTACAGCAAATATGAGGAGGAATCAAAGATCAAAAGGCGATCAGGTAATATATGAATGTACTCAAGTCAGATATTGTTTGCCTTGGTAAAACTCATATTTCTTTAACTAAATGTTAGAGTGAAACTATTTTGATATTAGTATGACTAAATTAATTATACACATTATTATCTAGATAGATAGATAGATAGATAGATAGATAGATAGATAGATAGATAGATAGATAGATAGATAGATAGATAGATAGATAGATAGATACTTTATTAATCCCAAGGGGAAATTCACAATCTATGTAAGACAAATAAATAATATTCATGACATTTAAATTAAAATAATGGCTAGTTCTTGTTATATCAAAACAACAGTTTTTCATAGTAATTAGCAGAACAGATTCAGAGAACAAGACAATAGGAACAATGATAATCTGAATTTTCAATTATACGTTATTAGTGGCACAGTACATGAATCGCTGATATGGCAGTCAGAGCTGAAATATACTCTGTTGAGAATCAGAAAATTTAAATTTAGACCTGATAAATTAATCAGGATGTCATCTTCAAATGAGATATTTTAAATGCTAAAGATTGCAGTGCTAAGTAGCAAGCTTACGTGTGCTATTAACATTTTGCTCCCTTTCAGACTGCATGATGTTTCTATAATGTATCAACAAAAAAAAATAATGAAACAATGGCTCAGTCACCTTAACAATGCTGATAAGGGCTTTATTTCACTTTAATTTACCAATTGGTATGGAGGCAGAAAGGGGGTCCTGAGGGAGGAGAGGTGTACCAGAGGGTAATGTTGCAGTAGAGAGTGAACAAGGGGCTGTGTGTGCTCAGATTCTTCCAGATGAATAATGAATTATTTTTCAAAGTGGTTTGTCTTTATATTATTTGTTTTCAAATTTCCCAACAAAACATTAATGGACAAGGATGGTCTATCGTTCATCTTGCTGTTCCGTCATGATGGACTCTACAGTGTAGATGGCGAATGTAGCAAAAATAACATTTTATCCCTTTCAGGTTATGCAAAGGTGGGTTGCACTTTCCTTACATGGCTTGGGTCCATCCATTTGCTGTTGCCAGAAGAGACCAGAGGATGTGAGAAAGGGTAACAATGGACAAACAGGGGATGCATTAACGATTAAATAAAGAGGAATTAATGTGGTTGCATATACTGTAGAATCAGTCCTGGTGACCAGTCAATAGTACTACGACTTCATTGTGTCATCCTATAGAGAGACATTTCATCCAACAGATCTTTATGTATTAATGCTCCACCGTTAGGAGCAACACACACATTTGATGGGGCTATTGTTGCTAGATGCAAAATTACTTTTCTGAGACTATTATGGGATCATATAGAAAAGTCTGAAACACTATCTGGTAATCTCATTAAGAAATATGATGTTATGTTAGCTAAAGAAAAAAGGGCAAACTAGAAATAATGGAGATGTAATAAAACCCAGTAAAAGTGTTGATACAGAGAATCAGACTTATCCTTCATCTAAACTAAATCAAAGTCAAAGCCGTCCTTCACCAATGATGAATACCAACAACCACGCACAGAGATTTCCTTTACTAGCCTTTTTATCCCGCTGTGGTGATAATGTCAACACTGTGCACCACTCAATGTCATTTCATAGCATCTTAATGAAAATGAATGCCCAAATTGTTGCTGCCCGAGAAAACACAATGGCGCCAGATAAAGACACAGAAAATATAAAACCATTAGAAAATAATGTCTAGTCTAAGAACTGATGCAAAATTGAGTTCTGTGACCCCAAAAATCAATGTCCAGATATACAATGTAATAAACATTAGCTTTAATAGACAAGTAATTAAATTAAAGTGAACATACAGTAGATCATAACAGATGAGATCAGAAAGATGGTGTCCTGGCACACAAACAGAGAGGTCTAAGAATTCTAAGAGTTGCTTAAACAATGTTCTTTACAGTGGGACCTAAAAGACTGAGGCTACAATGTTGAAAAAAAAACAAAACAGAACAACTGCTAAAACTGCTTTTCAGTAAATAAAATCTGTTAAAATGTACCTATTTGGCAACCCACATTCCACATCTCCTGAGGATTGAAGTTAGAAGAGTCAGTCCGTAATCCACTGGGATACACACGTGTTAACTGGCGACAGTTGTGCAATACAAAGTCTACAGCTACAATAAAGAAAAAGAAAACAGAGAAAGACAAACCAATTATTACAGCCTACAGCACTATAAACAAATACGCAGAAACAAGTTCACTTTCCAATAGACATATTGCATGACAAATCTAGCGGTTAGTGAGCTTTTCAAAAATACACTATTTACAAGTGTATGTAATTTCAGAATATTTTTAAATTTGCAAATACAGAGGACTGTGGAGACGTATTGCTACCCTAAATATAACTTAAACAATTAAAACTGAAGTCTTGTTTTGCAGGATCTGTTCTGAAAAGCTTGAGCATTTGCCTTGTTTGGCCCACTGTCTATGTGTGTAATATCTGTTCCAACCTGAATGTGCCGCTGATACCCACGAAGAGCCTGGAGGACCTCCACTACAGCTGGAGAGACAATTGAAGCTCAGACAGGTGGCAGTTTCTGTGACGGGATTAAGTAGTACTGTTCTTTCATGTGAGCAGTTTCTTTCATTCTTTGTCAGTAAAATTGATACAATCCACTGTGGTATTGTTCCAACTGGCTATGAACCTCCTATTGTTAATCATGGCATTGTCTTGGAATCTTTTGATCTTGTCTCACTTTCACAGTTAAAAAGAACTATTGGCACCCTTAAACCAGCTCTCAGTCCTCTGGATATTGTACCACCACGCCTCTTAGTGGAAGCCTTTGATGTTTTGGGTCCATCTTTACTAGCCATTGTCAATGGTTCTATTAGTGAGGGGGTTGTGCCCTCATTTTTTAAACATGCTGCGGTGCATCCCTGTCTGAAAAAGGCAGAATTAGATCCTGGAGTTTTAGCCAATTTTCTCCCGATTTCCTAATTGCCATTTCTGGCTAAAATATTATAATCAATTGGTTAATCACCTTAACTCCAATAATTTATTTGAGATCTACCAGTCTGGCTTTAGGCGTTATCATGGTGTTGAGACGGCCCTCCTGAAAGTATTCAATGATATCTCTATTATTACGGACTCAGGTGGCGCTGCAGCCCTTGTCCTCCTTGACCTGTCTGCTGCCTTTGACACTATTGACCATGAGATATTGCTGTTGCGGCTTGAACATCTTGTTAGTCTTAAAGGGGCTGCTCTTAAGTGGTTCAGGTCATATCTAATTGGTAGACGCTTTTCAGTGACTTTAAATTCCTCTTTTTCGTTTACTGCTCCTCTTAAATGTGGTGTTCCTCAGGGATCCATTTTGGGTCATATTTTATTCTATATATACCTTCACCCTGTTGGAGCTATTTTTAGGAAATTTAACATTTCTTTTCACTGCTATGCTGATGATACACAGGTTCATATTCCCGTCTGCAACTCTGCAATGAATCAACTGCAAAAATGTCTTTTTGAATTAAGATCCTGGATGGCTAATAATTTTCTTGATCTGAATCAAAATAAAACGGAGGTGCTTATAGTGGGTCCATCAGCTAAAGCCCAAATTGGTCTTAGACTTTTCGGCTCTTTCTCTGTCTTTTGCAAACCTCAAATCCGCAATCTTGGTGTTATTTTTGACAGTAACCTCTCTTTTGAGAAACAGATTAATTCTGTAGTTAAGAGTTGCTTTTCCAGCTTTGTCTTTTAGGTAAGATCAAGCCTTTTTTATCTTCTAGGGATCTTGAGAAAGCTACTCATGCTTTTATCTTTTCTCGCCTTGATTACTGCAGCTCGCTGTATTCTGGGATTAGAAAATTCCTGATATGCAGGTTACAGTTGGTCCAGAATGCTGCCGCTCGCTTTCTGGCTGGGGCAAGAAAGTCTGATTCTGTTTCTCCAATGTTAGCTTCTTTACACTGGCTGCCTGTCAGTTTTCGAATTGATTTTAAAATCTTGTTGCTAGTTTTTAAATCTTTACATGGGCTTGCTCCTGCCTATTTATCTGAATTGTGTGCTTTACACCAGCCATCTAGAGTGCTTAGATCTTCTGGTCAGTTGTCTTTTGTTGTCCCTCGTACCAAGTGTAAAACTAAGGGGGACAGGGCTTTTGCAGCTGCTGCTCTCGCCTGTGGAACTCTTTACCTCATCACATAAAGGAGTCGTCTACAATTGAACTGTTTAAAACAAGATTAAAGACTCATTTCTATTCACTTACATTCCATGACCTTCAGTAATACTGATGGTTTCCTCATTGTGATTATGTAATCTTACTTCTATTTATTATTTATTTTATTTATCCATCCATCCATCCATCCATTCTCCAACTGCTATATCCTAACACAGGGTCATGGGGGTCTGCTGGAGCTATTCCCCGCCAACACAGGGCGAAAGGCAGGAACAAACCCTGGGCAGGGCGCCAACCCACCGCAGTTATTTTATTTATGTTCATTTATTTTATTTCTATTTATGTTATTTATGTTAATTGTATGTTTTTTTCTTCTTTTATTGTAAAGCACTTTGACCACAGCATTCCTATGTTGTTTAAATGTGATATATAAATAAATTGACATTGACATTATCAACTTCACTTAAGGCACAAAGAACCCTTCTGAAGCTATGGAAAATCTTAAAGGAATACCTTCAACAAGGGATCCTGTGAATGGGAGGATGAGCATCCCACCTGGGCAGATTAAAGTTATGTGAATGTGAATTGTGCAAAACAAGTAATAATTCTCTTATATTAACCCATTTTCACTCCAAATGACTAGATCGAGAGTCTTCCAATTAGTCATTCTCCTGTTTTCAAAAAATTTTAGACTCAATTTTCTAAGACTCCTCTGCACAAAAGTTTACGGTACTTGAGGAAATATGCATGTAGTTATGTTTCTGGAAGGTGGCCTGTATGAAGAGAAGAGTGGGAAAGAGTTTAGGAGAGCGAAGGCTGAAATATTGTCTTTTATAATAAAGAAAGTGGAATAATAAACAGAAACCATTTATAGAAAAGAGTTAAGAGTAAATTGTCCATCAGAATGTAAGTGGAAGGTAAGGGGCCCATGTGTTGCATGGACGCACATCTTCACTGAAATTAAAAGAGAAGTTGCTTAAATGAGTTCAGTCCTTTTCATTTTGTGCTTTAATTAAAAATGTCACTCCTATTGGTGGGGGTTGATTTGTTTCTAAACTACTTTTGTTAAACTTGACTTGCGTGTATGGAATGTTATTTGATTTTAATAAAGTCAATAAAATACTTAAAAAGAGTCACTCCTTATATGAGTTCTGTTTAGTACAGCAGCTCACATTTTGAATCAGAAGAGAAGCAGATTATCTTAAATATACAGAGACCAGTAACGGCACCATGCGCAGTGAATACACCTGACTTGAGCATTCCGAGTTTTCATCCTCTTTCTCTGTACGTTTACCATTCATTTGCTCAGAGGTTGATGCGCTTGCTGCTTCCTGAGCAACTCTTCTTTTCTCCACCCTAGCGGCCCGCAGCTTCTCTTCTTCCGTTGGCATCTTTTCGCTTTAAAACTGATTAAGTCAGTGTTTGTGTTGCAATTATTTATTACATTTTCTTTCATTTTAAACTTAAGCTGGTACTTAAATCTTCAATCTGCCTCAAGAATGATTTAAGATATAAAGAGGTAGGGGAAGTGACAACAAAGGTGTTAGGGATGAGAACGGCGCCTGTATATATACAGTATGTGCCGCACGGCTACCCTGCTGGCCGCTGCCGAGAGTTAATTCTACAATAAATAAAATTTAAATAAAAAGAGGAATAACCTTGGAGGTCAATCATCACCCTGAAATGGATAGTAGACGTCATGTAGTATATGTGTATCAAATTTCAGGTCAATAGGTGAAACGGTTTGCGAGCTACAGGTGATTTAAAATCCGGGACAGACAAATGGACAGCCACGGTAACGTATTATAGATAAAGATGCTCATATTGATAAAGAAGAATCTGCTCTTGTTTTGAATTCCATATGTATATGCCAGATATGTGTGAGTTATGGATAAATGTTTGGTGTACTTGTTTTCTTAATCAAGAAAAAGCATGATCTTTAAAGTATTTTATTCATTTTAGTAAATTGCCTTATTTGATGATCACTGAACGATAAGACTACAATATTTCATTTTATAAAGATGGTCTATAGTTTATTTTAATTGTAAGAATCCCAAGAATAATGCTTTAACATTGAAACCTATACATGGTTGCTTACGTAAAAAAGAAAAAATTAAAGAAAAATCGGTACTTTTCTATTATCGTGACACAAATCATATTATTGTGACGCAAGATGGAAAACTTACGATTAGGCACCTAATAGGAATTTTAAGATTAGGCACCCAAAGGGGACATTAACATTAGGGATCTATAGGTACCTGTGCTCCACCTCCACTAACTTTAAGGGTAGTATCTATGGTTGGAGTAGGCCAGTCTTTGCGTCACGATAATAGAAAAGGTGAGATGGATCAGGGTTGTTGTGACTACTCACCTGGACTGTTAACAATTGATTTAAATCAGTTTTCATGAATGCTGTTTCCTTATTTAACTTCTATAAACATTTGATCACAAAAAATGTGTTAAAAGAATTTCCTCAATTCAGTATCATGGACTTTATAAAAGGTAGTATCTTTAATTTCTATATACAGTTCACCAGCCATTTGTGTATTAGTTATGCCCTGCCAGGAAAATTGTTTTTAAAAAATGTATAAAGTTGGTGAATTGAGATTATTACAATATTAATCAATTATTTATCCACCTATCCATTATCCATTATATTTGCTACATTATGGGGTAAATGTCAACCACTCACATCTTTGTGCGATTAGTACGCTAGTAAATTGCACTTTTGCAAGGGCACTCTTTAGATGCCAATTAACCTGAAGAGCAACACTGGAACATGGGAAACAGTACATCCTCTTTCTGCATGTGAGTTAGGAAACAAAAGCCACTGGTACATTATTCATAACACACCAGGAAACCTATCAAGGCACTGCTTACTGCAATAGTTAAGACACTAGCCGTTCTACCTATTTAAGATGGGTTGAAATCTTACACTACGTTCACATTACAAGCCTCACTGATCAATTCTGATTTTTTGCTCAGATTATATTTGCTTACTTTTACTGTTCATATTCATAAGTACAAGTGACCTGTATCTAACCATAATGTGAATGCATCTGTCCTCAGAAACAGCACACATGAGCACCCTGATATGTTTATGTACCAGTCATCTGCATCACCAGCAACAAAAAATGTCACATTTGTTTGACAGCACATGGCATTAAAACCAACAAAATGGATGCACTATTAGCTAGTGTATGAATTTAATTTTGTTCTGGGGAATGGCAAACAGTTCCATCAGCTGTAAATAAGGAGAAAAAAAGCCAGATGATTATCTTTTGTTGTTTTCGCAGCTATTGCTGGCACTGTTGCACCAAGAGAAGTGTGGGTACAAGAAAGGAGACAGCAATAATGGGACTGTGACTGTTGTGACAGCTCTAGACATCCTCCATTGTTGTTTTACCGTGCTGCCAGTGCTCTCTTTTGATAGCAGCGCTTGGCTCATGTGTATAGGCAAAAAAACACATGAATTCATTTCTGACCATTCTCAGTCATGTTGCATGGACAAGAACTGGATACATATCTGCACTAGGACCACACACAGGCCTGAAAACACCAGATTTGAGTCAATTGAGCCATGTAATGTGAACATAACATAAGTAATCAACTTTGACCTTGGCATTAACATTTGCAGTGCACCATCTACTGGAATGTATTTTGTAATGCACGTAGTAATAAAATGTATTGCAATTGTCACGCCAACAGAAACATCACAAACATTTGTAGTAGTGCAGTGCACCATCTGCTGGAATGACAAATGCAATGTATATCTCTCTGTTATATGCTATTTAGTATGGGATTCGTAAAAGCAGTGTTAATGCTTGTGATGTGGCAGCTGTTGGAATTACAGAGACATAGCAACCAGACGGACAAACATACATATACTTATCCTTTTAGTAAGGTGGATATTTTAGTACAAAATCCATCACAAAAAACTAGCCAAAAAAACCATTCAAATAATTTAAAGAAATCATCAAAGAACTGCAAAAATAACTAGAAACTTTGTCGAAATAGCCTTGGCATTGACTAATAGTGAGAATGAGACACTAAGACAGGCAAACGTTATTACGAATGAAAAACAAATAATTGTTTTAGCAAGAGTATTCCTGAAGCCTATTAAAGGATGATGGCACTTACCCGCCTCCTTGATATGCTTGCGTGACTTGGATTCGGTGAAAGAAGAGATCTCGTAAAACTTTGAGTGTTGCAGAGCATCACTGAAGCTAGTGAATGGCACACTTTTACAGTACACAACACAGTCAGAAAGTGCCTTTGAGAGACTTTGTTTCGATTTCTGGAAAAAAAAAAAGAGTATTCATCTAAAAACATCTTTGGCACACACAAACCCAAGAAGAACAAACAGGTGGTAGGCCAACACACAGGTACCAAAACTTTCAATCAGCTCTTGCCCTGTAACTTGTTTTGAATGATTTTATATGGACAACCATTTTAGGGATGCCTAGCTAAACATAATTTTTCACTTGCAGGGTTCGAGAGAAAGGACATCACAATGTTAAACAACATTTAGGCTGAAAACAGCCTTTGAACAGATTCAGAACATTTTGATGTGGTTATACCGTTCCTTTAATGTCACTTTACTGTGAAATGACACAAAAGGGGAGAGTGCGGCACGGTGATGCAGTGGTAGTGCTGCTGCCTCGCAGTAAGGAGACCTGGGTTTGCTTCCCGGGTCCTCCCTTTGTGGAGTTTGCATGTTCTCCCTGTGTCTGCATGGGTTTCCTCTGGGTGCTCCGGTTTCCTCCCACATTAGGTGCATTGGCGATCCTAAATTGTCCCTAGTGTGTGCTTGTTGTGTGGGTGTGTGTGCCCAGGGTTTGTTCCTGCCTTGAGCCCTGGATTGGCTTCAGTAGACCCCCGTGACCCTGTGTTAGGATATAGCGGGTTGGATAATGGATGGATGGATGGATGTTTGTGTGAGAAGAGAATGGCCAGGCCAGAAACAATGTGCTGTAAACTAATCAATGAGTGCTTACACATAATGGAAAAAATAACAGAACTTAGCCATTATGCATTGGGTCTCCTGGCTTTGAAAAGATGCTACTTAATATGTAACAGCGCAACAAATTAAGTTTCCAAAATGTCAAAGCAAGGGAATATGCCCAACATAGTAACAAAAACATTAAGTATGCTTTGTATTATTGACTTAAGTTAAGCCATCTGTCCATTTTCCATTCTGGCTTTTTCCATTACAGGAATTCATTAATATTTTATTTTCATTCACCTGTTCTTCACTGATTTTCAAATGCAGTTAAATCCAAGCAGTAAAGTTGACACTGCAAAACTGAACTTTCATGGGTTTCTTTCAAAAGACGAGTGCAAACATTCTGAAAACCTCATCCCATAATCAAAATAAACCGCAAAAATAAACTTGAATAAATTCACTAGTTCATTAATTAAAGTTATTATAAGCTGTTAAGAATATATGATTGGGCACCAATGTGTGTATGTTACGTACTGTAAATAAATAGTACCAGCTTTACGATGTGAAGATATTTGAAATCAATTTTCACTATAGAAAATTTGCAATATTTTAGCATTTTAGGCTGAAGGGATATAATTTCAAGTTCAGTGAAATATAAAGGAAATAATTAGAACAATCTGGGCGAGAACAGGCCATCCAGCCCAACAGAGCTTGCCAGTCCTATCCACTTATTTCTTCCAAAAAAAACATCAAGTTTAGTTTTGAAAGTCCCCAACGTCTTACTGTCTACCACACTACTTGGTGGCTTATTCTAAGTGTCTATCGTTCTTTGTGTAAAGAAAAACTTCCTAATGTTTGTGCAAAATTTACCCTTAACAATTTTCTAACTGTGTCCTCATGTTCTTGATGAACTCATTTTAAAATAACAGTCTCAAACCACTGTACTAATTCCCTTCATAATTTTAAATACTTCAGTCATGTCACCTCTTAATCTTCTTTTGCTTAAACTGTATAGGCTCAGCTCTTTTAACATTTCTTCATAATTCATCCCCTGTAGCCCTGGAATCAGCCTAATCGCTCTTCTCTGGACCTTTTCTAGTGCTGCTATGTCCTTTTTGTGGTCTGGAGACCAAAACTGCACACCGTACTCCAGATGAGGCCTCACCAGTGCGTTATAAAGCTTGAGCATAACCTCCTTGGACTTGTACTCCACACCTTGTGCTATATAACCGAACATTCTGTTAGCCTTCTTAATGGCTTCTGAACACTGTCTGGATGTTAATAACGTAGAGTTCACTATGACTCCTAAATCCTTCTCATAAGGTGTACTCTCGATTTTTAATAAACTGGAATGCATTAGAGAATCAATCTATAATACATAATATGTTGAATATAAATATAGCAGCATTATTATATCATGACTTAGGAGGGATGGAAGCATTAATTATGACTTAAATACAGGGTGAGGCAGAAAGGAAAGACGTCTTTGAAATGGCTAGAACTCACCACTAGGTGGAGTGACAGATGTGCGGTAGGTGGTGTTAGGTTCGCGAAGTCTTAGCATTTTTTTATTTTCTTTTTAGTTGAAGCCATGGAGCCGTGAACAATAGAACACCGCATTTTTGCATACGACTGTTTTGTCAAGAACAACCAATCTATTACCGCAGTTCAGCGTGAGTTTCGTTGCCATTTCAATATCCACAGAAATAAAGCTGTTCCCGCTCGTAACACTATCCTACATTGGGTTAAAGCACTTCGTACACGAGGTACACTAATGAACAAATGACCGCTGGGGGCTACATGAACGGCACGTACCCCTGAAAATATGAAAAGTGTACGACTAGCCCTGCTGCTCAGTCCAAGTCGATCTGCTCGGAAGCATTCTTCTGAACTCGGCTTCAGTAATCGTTTGGAGCACTATATCGAGATGATAAACAACTTCTTTTTACCTGAATTACGGTTTCAACAGGATGGGGTGACAGCCCACACAACTAGAGCATCAATGGATGTTATTCGCCCTTCATTCCCTGGTCACCTCATTCCCAGGTTTGGTGACATTCATTGGCCTCCACGGTCCCCTGACTTATCCATGTGCGATTATTTCTTGTGCGGTCACCTCAAAGCACATGTATACGAGCATAAGCCCCGTACATTGGAGGAACTGAAGGAAGCCATTCGCATGGAAGTCACCCAAATCGACAGAGCAATGTTGAAAAGAGTGCAGGCCAACTTCCACAAACGCCTTCAGAAATGCATCAGTGATAATGGACACCACATGGGAGATGTTGTTTTCCACACTTGATTTTGTCAAATGCTATTTCAATATGAACTCAAATCTTTCAATAAATTTCTTTGTAAGAAAAAATTAACAATTTTGTGATTTTGTAAAAAAACGTCCATCCTTTCTGCCTCACCCTGTATCAGAATAATAATGTATAATGAGGTCCCTCGAAAATACACCCCCTAGATATACTATGACTCCTCACAGCAATGTTAAGAAATGTCTGCAAAAACTGATGAATGCTTGTTAGTACCAATGCCATACAACGTTCACTGACCAACTTCTATTTCAAGTCGTACTGAAAAACTGCTCAGGATGTGTCAGGATGTATGTTGATCGTGAGTGAACAGCCTTTTTCACGTCCAGCTACAAATTCTCAATTGGTTTGAGCTCTAGACTCTGATTTGGCCACTAAGGGAGATTAACATTGTTGTTCTAAAGCCAGTCCGGTGTAGCTTTCGCTTTAAGCATTTGGTCATTGTCTTGCTGCAAAATGACTCTTCCAAGGAGCAAATTTCTTGCACACTTCTTCAGATTTTCCTCCAGGAATTCCTTCTGTTTTGCTGCATTTAGTTTGATAACAAAAAAAAAATCAATTTTTATCTCAATACACCATGAAACCTTTTTTTCAATTGATTTTAGAGTCACTCATGTGCCTTCTGGCAGCCTCTAGTCAAGATGTCATGTGTTTCTCTTTGCAGAGACTTCTTTTCACTTTGACATTAAAGAGTCTTTTTCGGCTGATCATTGTCAAAGTAGCCAAATTAAATCCACTGCGATTCAGTGTTGTGTAAAAAAAAGGTGTGAATACTTTATATAGGCTCTGTAAATTCAGAAATTTATCTTTTTGTGACTAAACATATTTACGGATAAAAAAATAATTTGTTTTAAATTTTGTTTTTTAATCTTATAGCAGATATATAAGCTAAAGTATGATTTATATTTTTATCTCTCTATTATAAAAAAAAATCTTGCAACGAGACGTGATCTTTGGAAGAGAGATCTTTTGAAGAAAGACAGAGAGACACTTTCATGTCCCATGACACAGAAAAGTCATGTCATACTTACGACCTTTGGAAGCAAGTCCCATGATACACATGCAGAGCAGGTTAGAGATAATGGAAGTAGGAAAATTGGAAAGTCTCAAAAAAAATGAGAGTAAATATCGCATTAGCACAAACAAACAGAAAATATTACTCGGTGAAATAACGGAACAGCGAAAAGAAGATTGCATAGTGTCCATAGGCTTTTAAACGATCGTAGCGCCGCACGAAATGCAGATCACGTGGCACAGCAGGAGCAGCAAGCCAGCAGCTGATCGAGCAAAGAGGAGGTAAAAAAAACAACTGTTATTTGTTTCCCATTGTATCACCGTTTAAGAGGGGTATCGGAGGAGCAGCTGCATTTCCTTGAAGAGTGTTCAGCTCACCTCTTCACAACAGTGCATAGCGCTGGCCAGGGGGGATGGGGTTGGCGAGCGAAGCGAACAGGAGGAGAAGCCCCCAAGTTACATAAAAAAGAAGTTGCATATTTTAATGCATTCTTATCCATCATGGCATTGGAGTGCGACATGCAAGTAAGAATTTCATTGTGTTCTCTACACATGACAATGCTACTGCTAGTGCTGCTTTGAAATACAGACAGCCATGCTTTAGGCAGATTCCCAGCTGCTAATGTTTAAAAATTTGGTATAAAATCTTTAATTAACTGGGTTCCTCGTCTTAAGAAAGTCTGTCTCTTTCTCTTTCATGTCCAGTATATCAAAGACTGCCTGAAATTCACTTTAAAGAGTGGGTAGATCTGTGCAGCAGCTGATGTACTGCTTAAAAGACACAGCTAACGCCTAATCCGGGAAGATGCCTACTGAAAGGGAAATTACGCAGGTGGTCTTGATTCTATATGTCACAATAGCAAGAGATTCAACCTTAGCTGACATTGCATTAGAAACCCCTGCAACCTTCAGGATCAGCAGCACACTGCGTAGGATGAGGTCTGAGCATCTTACGTACCAAATAAAGATTTGACTGCGTTGCTGCTCCACTAACGCACTCTTTTAAGTTCATCCAACAGCAGTTCATGATGTGAATCTCTGCTCAGCTCCACCATAGCACTCATTTTGTAAAGTCAAAGCTTTTGTTGTGAAAGAGCCTTTGGTAGAAGGTAAGGACCGTCGGACAAATTAGGACTTTCATGTGAGCAAGAGAAGGGAACTTTCTTTAGACAGTCATGTTAAAATTGGAAAAAGCAAATAGCAAGTGTCATACACGTGTGAATGGGAGATAGTTTACGGGCTCAAATAGATGCAGTCACCTGCTGAACTGGGGGTTGACACTGCCCTCTAACTCGTCTTTCCTCTCTCCCGGCAGAATAACTGAAGAAACCACCCAATAACATCACTTCTGGGTCCAACCATCAAGATTACGCCTCTTCCTACACATCACTTCTGGTTTCAGCGCCTCAAGATCACACCTCTTTATAACATTACTTCCTGCAGATTCACCTACATATACTACCCTCATTTTCTTTTGGGCCAGTTTCATTTTGAACTCAGTCTGTAAAGATGTCTTTTTTTTTTTTGTTCTATGCGATCCCCCCAAACCTTTGACAGTGTTTTTGTGCTTATTTTACACAAGACATAAGAAAATCAAAGATGACAACAAAAAAATCCTAAAACTAACTAGTAATTCTTGCTAGTATTTTGTTTCTACATGTGCCACATGATTAGCAATGGGGGTCATTGGCGGTGTCCTTGTAATAATTTAATAAAATGGTGGCACCCAAAGAAAAAATAGCAAAAAAATTAACAAAAACAATAAAAATGACAATGCTATTGATATCGTGTTTCCCCGAAAATAAGACCTACTCCGAAAATAAGCCCTAGTTAAGATCGTCGGATGAAAGTAAGGCGCCTAAGGCCAGGTTTATTCTTCACGCGATGTGACATGTGTGCCTGAAACATCCAAGGACACCTTGCCACAATATCTCTGAAAAGGACGTTTAATGATTACATCCATCAATTCGGGGATACGCTCAATCCAGCAAGCATTGGGCGCAAGACAGAAACAAAATCCCTGGATGGGGCATCAGCTTATCGCAAGGTGAACACAAGCACACAAATACACTAACGTTATTGTAGCTTCACCAAATCCCCAAACCTTCATGTCTTTGGATGGAAAACTGAGCACACTGTGGAAACCTGCCAGGAAAACATGCAAACTCCAGGCAGGGAACACCAGGGACGTGACTCCCTGTGAGACAGCAGCGCTACTGCTCTGCCACCATGCCACCTCATATGTGTAACTATTAACTGTATTCATTATTTAAATGAAGTTAACAATTTATCTGTAAAATGTAACATACATATTTCAATGCATTTCATCATGAAAGTGATATCAAGTATAAATCTAAGAATTCTAAATGTGCAGAGAGCTGGAATATCATACATTTAATGTGTTCTGTGTTGCAATCTGAGTGGCTGCTGTCAGGACAGGAGGAAACCCCAGAAGCGCGTAGCGATTAACAACTGGGTCAGTTTGAAGATGACGTTTATGACAGTCTGCTTTAATGATAAAGTAAACTACGAGGTTAAAGTGGACATTTCGTGTTTAAAGTCGAAATTTCCACTTTAATCACAAAATAGACATTTTCATTATGTCCTTATTTTTTTTCTCTGTGACTCAAATACGCTGCTGTACATTCTGATGGTATTGTGAAGGTGCAAAAAAGACGGCACAGAAGATGGTATGTGAGACTTTTAAAATATATCGTGTCATTCCTTTGGGGAATATGTGACGCTTGAATATAAAAACAACATGAATACATTTGTATGTCGGCATTTTGCTTCACCACATCGAACCATTCATCAAACATCGAAGCAGGCACATCGATCCTGGAGGATCCTAAAAGCAGCTGGAGAAACAAGAAATTCAGGCTGGATTTCAGGGTTTGAATGTGGAGAGTTATGACGATATTCCAGAAGAAGATGACATGGCTGTATTTGGAGAAATGCACATTGTTGTACATGAATAAATATAAGATATCTCCTGAAAATAGCCCTAGTGCATCTTTTGGAGCAAAAATTAATATAAGACCCGGTCTTTTTTCGGGGAAACACGGTACCTATGTTGTATATAGATATACAAAAATAAAAAAGCCAAAGGATGCCGAACAAGATATCAATACTGTACACGTTTCTAACACACCAGTGGTCCCCAGCCTGGACTTCCTTGCTAGAAAGCAGCAGGTGTGGCTGGCTGGCGTATGACTAACACCCAAAAAACTAGAAGTGGAAGTGTGGAGTGTTCCTTTAAGTTGGTTCATTGTAAGATTCCAAGGATGCTGTGAATCGATTAAAGCATAAATTTACTCCAACTTTAACAACTGCCTGAGATGTTACTGAATTATTAGTGTATATATCAATAATGAAATAATGAACAGAGCATGTTATCGGAATAGGCTAGCATATATAATCTATATCTATCTCTATAATCTACCTGTTTGCACTATCTTTTGAAATGTGTTTTGTAATTCATACAGTAATAAAATGACTAGAAGGCTCCACAAATCTGAGGTCCCCTCTCTCTGACACTGTGTGGTCTTTACATTACTTTGGGGCTCAATGCTATTTCACTATAAGTGGCTTGCTCTTTCACAGTGCACACACATCTTTAGGCTACAACATTCCTGAAAGTACAAACTTTTTGAGTTCTAAAACACTAAAGAGCTCTAAAAACAATTCCAAAAATGGCCACTAGAGTGGGGTATACAGTCAAACCTGGGCTAGATATGTTGGCAAACACAGGATCTTTATAAAATATTAGGGGGCTTCACTCGCCAGCCTCCCGGCCTGCAGCAGTATGCGCTAGCCTCTTTGCGGTTCTGCCGCTCGCGATTGGGGATGTGGATGTACAATTTAAACAGATTTTTACTTCATGGGAATTGTTACATATGCATCAATGCACTGTATAACGACCCGTGATTGAATTTCGTTTTTTTCTCTTCATTAAATAAATAAATAAATGTTTGGCTCTGGGGTTTGTTAATTGTCTTTGCAAAAGCTATTCTAACCAGAAACTGTTAACGTTTTAATACGAATGACATATCAAGATCTCCTTTGTTGTCTAATGTTATCCGCGGAAGATGTACTACATTATATTTCTTGGGTACATCCTTCTTTCTACAGTAATTCGTGCGTTGGAACAGTTGTAGATATTCTTTGGGATATTGTAAGTTGTTGTTTTCATCTTCCGCATGATCCCCACCAACATTTTCAGCGTAGTCTATTGATACACATTTAACCAATTTGCCGTGTAACCGATCGACATTTTTGGATGCACTTAACCAATTTGATGTGTAATCGATCGACATTTTTGGATGCACTTAACCAATTTGATGTGTAACCGATCAACATTTTTGGATGCACTTAACCAATTTGATGTGTAACCGATCGACATTTTTGGATGCATTTAACCAATTTGATGTGTAATCGATCGTCATTTTTGGCGTTAATTCATTTGACTTCCTCGTTTCTCGGTGCTAGGATTGCCCGTGTACTCATTTTTTATGTTCATAACCCTTTGTGATGAAATTCTCCAATAAGATTTGGACATAATATGTCTTCTCTAATTGGGAACTTAAAGTGAGGAAAACATTAAAATGTATAAGAGCTGAGAGCGCAGGAAGTTTGTCTGACAAAAGCATTCACAAGAATGAGAGTTGAGGTCTTGTTTGAAAATGTTTGAGAGGAGGGCATGACTTGAAAAAATGTCAAGGCAAAAGTCTCACCTCGCGGGACTTGAAAAAATCTCTCTTTCAAAAAGTCTCATCTCCAAAAAGTATCGCCGCATTGAAGGATTTTTTTATATAATAGAGAGAAAAAGGTTTAATCTCACAAAAAATGCTGCTTAACCAAAATGACGCTCTATAGAGCACATAGGGCACAATGGAGTTGCCTCAAACAATGAGGCAATCCAATCCAAAAACAAAGTCCTCATTATAAGATTCCAAACGGTGGTCAAAAGAGAAGGCAAACAGGTCAAAAATCCAGTAAAACTCAAAAATAAAGCACAGGAAAATCACAGTAACTCACCAAAAACTCCCACATTCATTCAGATGAAACACCAAGAACCCACACCTTTAAAGGGTTGCGGGCAGTCCCTAGCACTGATGGGAAGGTGGTCCCGCCACTTGGGGCATCACCCACAAGACACAAGCCAGATAACATAACACAAGCATAGAAAACAAAGCAAATACTAAACAAAAGTAACACTAAAAGGAAAAGACATAAAACAAAGAACTGAACTCCAGCCTGGCAGAAATATAACATGTTGTCTCCACTGGCGTGACTGTTCCCATGTTTCTTTCCTTCTGTTGTTGCATTCCCTGCATAAGATATGAAATCTTTTGCACATTGTGAGCCATCATCACAATTAACTTCTTTCAAAGTTGGCATTCTTCAAGTGCAAGGCACTCCATGAAAAAAAAAAAAAAACAGTATGTGAGTGTGATGTTGAAAACTAATGTAGCTTCTACTTATTTTCTGTTTAAATAAGAGTGGTCCAAGAGCAGGGAGGGTAAAATATCTAAGATGTAGGAATGTTAGTTTAAGGGACCCAACACTGCCTCTCTGCAGCAGGATGCATTTGTATTACAGTACCTATAAAAATGAATGAAAACAACGTTGTAGAAGATAAACTCCAAATGTGTTACAGAGAATAGGAACTTACAAAGTATCAAGGTTGACATGCATAGTTTTAAATCACAAAATGAAGATTTAGTCAAAAACCTGAGCCATGCATTATTGCTCTACTTTTTAAAATGATGGGGAAGTCTAAGCACCCGATGATTTATGTACGTATATTAAGTCCCCTTTCTAAAGTATTTTAACAGGACTTTTAAAGCATTAGATTGATATACAAGAGCAATCTCAAATAGAGAAAAAAAAAACATTTTTATTCTGTGTTGCAATAAATAATTTACCACATTGAATATTACATATTCCTCCCATTAACACTACTTTCAGTTTTTTTTTTTTTTAAGAATTATTCTTGTCGCCCCTTTTACAATGAAAGCAGCCTAGTTAACCACAGAGACATTTCTGTTATTTTTGAAGGCCATTTCAGTGGAGTCCAATGATCTGCTGTGTGCCACTAGGGGGCATACTACCACCCTAACCCAGACACAGACAGGCAGAAGACAAGTTTTGCCACACTCCACACATTTATTTACAGTTTTCACCAGTGTGCACAGCACAACACCATTCAGTCACTTCTGCTGCCAGTCCTTCTCCCTCCACTCCTCTTCTGGCTTTGTCCTCTCCTCCCGACTCTGGCCACTTATGGAGTGAGGCGGCTCCTTTTATAAGGAGTCCATCCAGGTGCCTAACAAACTTCTTCAGGCCACACTTCCAGGTGTGGCAGAAGCGTAACCAAATAAGGCCCTGGAGAGGTCAATGCGCCCCCTGGCGGTGGTCACAGGTTCCAACAGGGTTGAGCCTCCATGCTCAGTGGCCCCACTGAAAAGCAAGGGGGTTGCCCTCTGTCGGCCCGGGGAAGAAACTGTTCCGGCAATCTTCTTTCCCCAGGGTCCTTCCCACGCTTTGGGCATCCTGGCCGGGCAAGGGCCCCAGCCATCCGCCACACTGCCTTATTTCAAGGCAAAGACCTGGCTTAGCTTGAAATTCCCAACAATGCAATGCATTTTAGAGCATATCTGACTTGTACAGGTCACGTTGTTCCTCTATTAATTGCTCCTATGTTGGTAGTGAGTTTCATATTACCACGTCAGGTTTTTTGTTTAATGCATGATATTCCCACATTACCTGGAGGACGGAATGATTCTTACAGAAATATATCAGAAGAGTAATACATAAACCATAAAGACTGAAAACAATGCATTCTTTTTTATTGAACACTTGTGAGTAATACAGCAGCTGCATTGTGATGATAATCAATTATTAATGTCTTCTCAAGCTATATTGATTCCAGTGTAACTTTACTAATTTATATTTCTTTTCTGACATTGTTAGGCATTTTCTTCACTAATGAAAAATAAATGTGCATTGGTATGGCCTACTCTTTACTGACTTACACTTTTTATATTGGAGGAGGGAAGCATTACCAAGTGCCATTTTTCACATTCATTGCTTTACTTTCCTGCTTTTGCCCTGTCATTGGTCATTGCTTGGCTTGCCTATGAAAAACAAGACAAGGGTAATTGTGCTGAGTGGAATATCTTCCCAATAAGAAACCATTCTGTTTGCATGAATAATTAACAACAAAGGGTTCTTCTAATAGAGTGCTGATTGTATAAAGTCCGTAATCCTGAGACAGTTGAATGTATTGGCATGAGGCCTACTGTCCAGGCAAGCATCCAAGCTAATTAGGAATGCTAATAGGGCTTCTTGAGACGCACACGCTTAAGTGTACAAACACCACGTCAGACCTAAGGAGACAGTGGCTCGGATCCACTGCTCGGAAGATCCAAGCTCTCTCTGCGGACTCGACTGACACAATATTGAATCTTCTGGACTGGTGAGAAGTTACAAACAGCTTCAGTTACAGAAAACACACACAAGCATAAGTGACTTTCATGCTGTGTTTAGGGAATCGTGGGAATGCCTTAAATTAGACTTCCTGGTCTTCATCTTTAATCTCCATTCTTATTTCTTCTCTTTAGATGCATGTTCTGCAACACCAAATGAATAAATGTTATTGCAAAAGCCCAAAGAAAATACGTAACTTCTTAGACGTGATAAATACATTTTTTTGTTTTGTTATAAAATTCGTTGTTAAAGAAATACTAAACTCAAAATTAACATTGAAAATGTCAGTCCTGTGAGGCTTTAGTTTACTATTTAGGATGTGTGCACAGAGAATTCCAGAAGCAACTATTTAACAATATTTAAGTAAGAAAATGCATGTGTTTTGCATGTTGTGAGCAAAGGACTGGACGTTTGGATTATGCGGCACGGGTAATGTGAGATTTTACTTTTTTTATTCGTGGATGTTTTTCACATCTTTTGGCATTGTATAGCATTAGTTGCTTTTGGCTGCTATTATGTCAGAATTTTTTTTCTTCATTCTGTATTTTAACATTAGATAAAAATATTCCTTGGCCACCACTACAAAGTACATTTTGTAAGTAAAATATTTTTAAAAAATCATTTTTGGGTGGAGGGGCGACACGGTGGTGCAGTGGTTAGTGCTGCTGCCTAGTCATTAGGAGACCAGGGTTCACTTCCCGGGTCCTCCCTGCGTGGAGTGTGAATGTTCTCCCTGTGTCTGCATGGGTTTCCTCCGGGTACTCCGGTTTCTTCCCACTGTCCAAAGACATTGAGGTTAGGTGCATTGTTAGGTGTGTGGCCCTGCGGTGGGTTGGCACCCTGCCCGGGGTTTGTTTCCTGCCTTGTGCCCTGTTTGGCTGGGATTGGCTCCAGCAGACCCCCATGACCCTGTAGTTATACCTACCGACATTCTGAACCTACTTTTTTCTAATGCAGTGTTGTGGGCACAACGCAACAGCAAACTGCTAGCTGCCAGTCAAACAATGGGCACATTACTGCAGACACCAACACTCATTTACTCATAATCAGGAAAGTAACAGACACATCTTTGGGATGTGGGAGAAATCCAAACTACTGTGGAAAATACGTGCAGACCCATGACCCAGTCAGTACAAGAGAGTGGATGGATCTGAGTAGAGAGTCTTTGCCCTGTTAGAAATAACATAAGTATTTAGAAAAAATAAGAAAGCAATCAACAAAATCCCTTTATATGCATTTCTAAATAAAATAGCTTTAATTTTTCTCACTTTCAAGGCTTCATTCTAATCCATGTCTTCCATTTCTTTTATGTGCTACTTGCAGGTTAGAAAGACATACTTTTATCCTTTAAATAAAACACAGTCCAATATGTCTCTATAAGATAAATGTATTCTGTTGCTAAATAAAATTTTAATATCAGCCTGAGACAATGGTTGAATTATCAAGGTCAGACTAATAGAGTAATAGATAAAAAATGAAAATATTATTTCTAATTTCATGACTGTTGGGTGCTCAGTATTTTTTACTGGAAACTGTAGAATTTAATTCTTCCACTTTGCCTTTTGCATGTATAAGTCAATAGCTGTGCTACCACCCAACTAATATGGGTTGAAATCTACATAATCAATGTAGAACGTCAGCCTTAATGTTTGCCACACACCATTCAATGCCTATGTCTCTGCTATATGTCATTGTGGTATGGGATTTGTAAAAGCAGTGTTAATGTTTATGATGAGCACATCTATTGGAATGAAAATGCAAGTACATCAGGACAACAGACATCATAATAATAATAATCTTCTTCTTATATAATACGCTATTGTGGCTGTCCGTTTGTCTGTCCAGGTTTTAAAATCACCTGTAGCTCGCAAACCGTTTGACTGATTGACCTGAAATTTGGTACACATATACTATGTGATGTCTACTGTCTGCTTTTGGGGTGATAATTGACCTCCAAGGTTATTCCTCTTTTTATTTTTATTTTATTTTATTGTAGAATCAACTCTCAGCAGCGGCCAATAGGGTAAGTGTGACACAAACACGGACTTAATCAGTTTAACGTGAAAAGTTTGCAGACGAAAAAAGAGAAGAAGTGGGCGGCTAGGGTGGAGGAAAGAAGAGCTGCTCAGGAAGCAGCCAGAGCATCAACCTCTGAGCAAATGAGGTGCTAGAAACATACAGAGAAAGAGTCTGAAAACTATGAAGCTCAAGTCAAGTGTATTCACTGCATGTTATCATGCAGTGTGCCGTTACTGGTAATAATAATAACTAGCCAACCCGCGGCGTAGCATACGCCGCATAATTACTTATTGATGGGTGAACACTACCTGAAAGACACAGTTGTCCAAATGGGGTGGGTTTGAGGATACGACTGTAAGTGAATGAAAAGATGGAACTCTGGAGAGAGCAATATACAATTGTGAGTTGGGGGCGGGCACATGAGCAGGCCAGTGCACATGCCTTGAGAGGCGAGGGTGGAGCTCGGGGAGAAAGCAACTCAGGAGGAGGGTTAGAGTTGGTGGGCGGGGCTTTGTCGTACTTATCCCATGATGCTGGAGGAGGGTTAGAGGTTGGCGGATGGGGCTCTGTCTTGCGTGTCGGGCGTATCCCATGGTTGGGCGACTTGGTGGATTGTATATATAGAAAAGCAGCCGGAACCGAAAAGAACAATGAAAAGTCAACGTGGCTCAGGTGTGCATGTGGACTGTAGCAGAGACAAAAGCGACTGAGGCGGTGTTTGGTCAGGTGTTGCGTGCTGGCACATGAGCAGGCAGTGTGCATGCCTCGAGAAGCGGAGGGTGGACTCGGGAGGAGGGTTAGAGTTGGTGGGCGGGGCTCTGTTGAGTTGGCGGGCATGGATGTCATGCGTATCCCATGGTCTCTGTCTTGCGTGCGATGGTCAGCTGCTTAGTGAATTGTTGGTAAGCGTGGCTCTGTCTTGCGTGCGTCTTGCTTGCCATGGACTTAGTGAATTATATATATATATAGATAATACATTTATTTATATATTACCTTTAAAATGTTAGTTCACTTCCATATCAAGTACACCAAAATAGCCAAAACCTAAGTAGTATCCAAAACATTAACAAGGACAGAACCAAAGTTGAAACCACAGTAATCCATTATTAGGCCTAAATATTCCTTAAAGAAAATCAACAAACTACACAGAATGCAAAAGGTGAATAACTGAGGCACTGAAGAGTGCTTTTATTCCCTCAGGTGAGTGCAGCCCTATGGCAGCAGCATCATAGAACCACAGACAAATTGAAGACCCCCAACCCAGACTGATAGGGAAAGAAAACAGGACTGCATCAAAAAAGAAAAAAAGGATGGATCCAGGAATGAGACCCCCAGTGAGTACATGACACTTTTAGGCACTAATTGTATCTACAGTACATCCCAGACTTAATGACTTAGAAAGACTTAGAAAGGTGCCAATTAATGAGTTTCTTGAAAGATGTGGTCATGATATGAGGGTCAATCAAAACATAAAGGCAGACTGGACCCTCTCTCTGAGTTGCATTTTCAGGTTTAGAGCAACGCCAGCTTCTTTCAAGAGAGAACAATGAATGATGGCTCTCTGAAAACATGCAAAGAATGCAGTGGTTCTTGTCAACGGCCAATGCACGCATCAGCTCATGCCACAGGGACCTCGCTTCGTTATAGAAAATGATCTGTTATATCGGTTTCGCGGAGCATGGTGGGGGGGGGGGGGATCGGAAGTTGCTACTAATCCGCAAGCCTACTGGTGGCAGGTTCTGCGAGTTAGCGCACGCCCACCTCCTTGGAGGCCATCTTGGCTCCGAAAAGACATTGGAGCGGATTAAGCTGCATTTTTTCTGGCCAAGAATTAATGAGGAGGTTCACCGTTTTTGCATTTCCTGTCCAGAGTTTCAACTGCGGCAAATTCCCAGAAGGGACCGCGCTCCTCTTGTTCCCCTTTCCCTGAAAGATGTTCCTTTTGACCGCATCAGGGTCGATCTAGTAGGACCCTTATAACCCTCAGCCCGAGGACATAAATATATATTAGTCCTCGTAGATTATGTGACCCGGTACCCAGAGGCCGTTCCCTTGTGCTCGGCTACCTCTAAGGCAATTGCACGAGAACTATTAGGGGTCTTCGCGTGAGACGGCATCCCTAGGGAAGTCCTAATGGACCAAGGGACGCCTTTTACCTCAGAAACGTTCAAGGAGACTGCCAAGTTACTGAAGATAAAGCACTTAAGAACCGCAGTGTATCAACCTTAAACAGATGGTTTAGTTGAGAGATTCAATCAGACTCTCAAGCAGATGCTGCAAGGTGGTCAGTGAGGATGGGAGGAATTGGGATCAACTCCTCCCCCTCGTTCTCTTTGCCTATCAGGAAGTCCCCCAAGCCTCTATGGGCTTCTCACCTTTTGAGTTGTTATACGGACGACAACCCCGGGGTATATTGAATATCTTAAAGGAAGGCTGGGAAGGAGAGGCTTGTCCCTTGACAAATATTCTAGAATATATCGCGCAGTTACACAATATATTTGATAAAATTAGACCAATTCTAAAGAGTCATGTGGAGGAGGCCCAAGCAGCACAGGCCCACCTTTATGACGGGGAGTTCCGTCCAGGGGATCAGGTCATGATATTGGTTCCCATCTCTCACTCCAAATTGCTCACCTATTGGCAAGTCCCTTATGAAATTAAGGAGAGGAAGGGATTGGTGGACTATTTGGTGAAACTCAATCATCGATCAAGCGAGTGGGTGTATCAGGTGAACCTGCTGAAACCGTGGAAGGAGAGGGACCCCAATCCATCCTCCAGTTCTCCCCGCTCACTCTTTGCTCAAACGGATCCCCTTAATTTTGGCGAAAAATTATCTTCCAGGCAGAGGTAGGAGCTGGAAACAGCTATCCGCTCCGTCCCAGAGATGGCGAGTGAACAACCCGGCCGGACCTCTCTGGTTGCGCATGACATATTGACTGAGCCGGGGCTAATCGTCCGAGAGCGGTCATATAGACTCCCGGAGGCAAAGAAATCTAAGGTGGAACTGGAAATCAAGCGAATGCTGGAACTAGGAGTGATTGAGAAAAGTTTTAGTCCCTGGTCCAGTCCCATCATCTTGATCGCTAAGCCCGACGGCAGTTGGAGGTTTTGCAATGACTTCCGTCGGCTTAATCGTGTTTCCCAGTTCAATGCTTATCCCATGCCTCACTTGGACAACCTCCTCGAGAGGATGGGACCAGCTAGATTCCTAACCACACTTAACATGACGAAGGGGTACTGGCAGGTTCCTTTAACTGAGTCAGCAAAGGCTAAGACAGCGTTTAGCACCCCTAGTGGGCACTGGGCAGTCGTGTCCTTCCATTCAGGTTACACGGGGCACCTGCAACTTTCAGCATCTGGTGGACAAAGTGCTCCAACCCCATAACACGTATTGTGCTGCCTACCTGGATGACATCATCATCTATTCTAGCACGTGGAAGACACACATACAGCAGGTCACAGCGGTATTGCGGGCACCAGGAGAGGCCAGGCTTCGAATCAATCCCAAGAAATGTTTCTTCGGGTTGAGAGAAGCTAAATACTTGGGCTACCTGGTAGGCCACGGTACTGTGAAGCCGCAGTGTTCCAAATTAAATGCCATACTGACATGGCCCCATCTGCAAAACAAGCGGCAGGTCCGATCATTTCTCGGTTTGGCTGGGTGCTACCACCGGTTTGCGCCTCGCTTCTCCGAGAGAGCGGCACCCTTGACCAACTTCACGAAGAAAAAAGTTCCCAACCTAGTGGTATGGTCTGACAAGGCAGAAGCTGCATTTGGTGACCTGAAACAGGCTCTAACTTCAGCACCTATATTAATAGCCCCTAACTTTTCTCTTCCATTTGTCCTTCAGACGGACGCTTCAGACACAGGCTTGGGAGCCGTGTTAAGCCAAAGTGTCGATGGTGTTGAACACCCCGTAATGTACCTAAGCTGGAAATTGTTGGACTGTTAGACCAGGTACGCAGCGGTGGAGAATGAAGCCCTGGTGATTAAGTGGGCGATTACGCAGTTGCAGTACTACTTCTTGGGTCAGGTGTTCACTCTGGTGACGGACCATGCACCCCTAAAGTGGATGGCCCTTCACAAGGAGTTGAATCCACGAGTCACTCTGTGATTTCTTGACCTGCAGCAATACAAGTTTTCACTCGTTCATCGGCAGGGGTCTCTTCATGCCAATGCTGACGCCCTCTCTTGGGCTCACAACCTCTCGGTGAAGGCCGCCCGCCCCGACGGGTCTGGGCTGAGGATGGAGTCTTGTCACACACATGTGAATAGGAGGTAGCTGAAGGGCTTGGAGAATAATGGTAACACATTTCCCCAGGGGGTGGCAGGGTGCACTAATGTTCTTTCTAAGTTCCCTGTAGACCTTTCTCAGGAAATCCCGCCAGAAACCACTGCCTCGACTACAGACACGCCACTTCTGGTCCCGGCCTGAGGATTACATCATTTCCAGTCCCAGCCCCGAGGACGACATCACTTCCGCCAGACCTTGTATTAAACCTCACTCCCTTCCTCTGGAGGGCGGTTCTATTTTGGAATCTGTCTTGTGAACTGCTTTGCACTTACAAATACTTTACTTTTTGCAGCCAGGAACATATTACACGGGTGGCTGCCCCAAACCTTTCTATGTCTGAAGTCTCGTCCTGTTACAAGGTATAGAGTCCACTCATCCCCAGTTCTCCTACATTCAAACCAATTTTCTCTCTCTAGAATCTCCAGCTTTGGGGTCATTTAGCCACATTCAGTCACTGGTGATGCTGGGATTGCAGTTATAAAAGTTTTGCAAACCGTCTTTGTGTTCACATGAGGCTCTCTAATTTCTTTCCATTGAGTCAGACTTATTTGGAGAATTTTAAACTGATACCAGTACGGATGTGGTTTCTTTTGTATCTTACATGTTTATGCGCTATACTAGGGAGTTCGCCCTCTGCTCGCTTTCACTCACCAACCTCCCCCGGCCTGCACTACACACCAGCCACTATTGCGTCTCTGCCGCTTGCGTTGTGAAGAGGGGGGCTGAACGCACCCCAAGGAGATGCAATTGCTCCTCAGAGACCCCACCTTAAATGGTTATACAATGAAAAACAAATACAGTTTTTTTTTTTACCTCCTCTTTGCTCGATCAGCTGTTGGCTTGCTGCTGCTGCCATGCCATGTGATCTGCATCTCGCATGGTGCTTCGAATATTTAAAAGCCTGTACAGCAGCTGTCCTACTCTTTGTCTTTTATTTCCGGCCCCGGGCCGTGGTTATAAATCTCTTTGGTTATGTCTCGTCTCGTGGGGGACATGAGTTCTTGATATTTTAGGTTTATAATTTAAAAACAGAATAAGAATCTGAAAATCGAACATTAAAGTTCGATAAACTCTGAAAAGAATGATACCAAACATTATATTGTAGGTTTTAAAATAAGCCCGATTTAAAGCGTGACAAAAAGTCACATAAAATTGTTGCACAAAATCCTTCCATTTTTACACTTAGGATTTTCTGTATATAGAGTAGATATATAAATATAAAAAAACACAGAGAAATATGTGGTATGTACAGTATATTGTCTGACCTGTGACCAACAATTCATATGTAACTCATTGCAGGGAACCCAGCAGAAATGTATTACTGCCTGCTTAAAATTGTTTTTAAACAGATTAGCAAACACACTGTTTCAAAAGTGCCTTCTCCTCACCTTAATGTTGCATAATGCTGCAAAGCGATACTGGTTTTAGGCACAAAGAGCCTTCCCAAGTCATGCTGTATGTATCTTTCATGAGAGGTTTGTAAAGTGGATGTAATTCGATTCAGATAAGAAGAGGGCACGATGCCTCTGTTTTCAGAAGTGCAGATTACAATTTAGTTAAGGTTGAGTTTTTTTACTTGCTTCTCAACAAACAGATGACATTGAACAAGGCAACAAAAATAAGAAGAATGGTTTTATTAACACATTTTCCTAAAGCCTAGGTTACATTTTTAGGTCAGACTGTAGTAGGTCAATTTTATTTTTCATTTTTTCAGTTATCCATAGTTCTGGCATCAGAAATGTAGAAGTTGCAATTTAAACATAACTGTATAATATTAATGATATCTCCCTAAATCAGTTAGAAAAACTGAGGTGTTTGCTTTAATATGGCTTTAGCCCAGGGGTCTCCAGCTCCAACTGTGACTACAAGTTTTCATTGTAACTCTTTTCTTAATTAGTGACCAGTTTAATAGTGACTCTTTTTTGCCTTAAGGCCACAGTAGTGCTCCAGTAGGCCTCATTTCTAAAACTTTGCATTGCTTTGAAAATATGTGCATGCCAAAAAAAACAAGAAAAGGCATACGCCAAAAAAATCTGATTTATAAAACCTAGCATTTGTGTGAAATTTACCCTTTGTAAATCACAATCCAGAAACATACGTCAATCGCTGCCTTGAAACATCCATATATGGAGAATGCTAATTAACCTCATACATATGCAATCATGATGATACAGAATTTCTTTGGCTGGTAGAGAAGCCTCAGTCCTGACACTTTCAGACCCGACCCCTGCATTCAAATGTATCACGCTGTGCTCTGCAACTAAGAGCACAAGATCAGTGTTCAGCATTATAGCACCTCTCCTCTGCATTCTGGAGATCAGGGAAAGGCAAATGGCAAACAGCATCTGAGCAGGTAGCTGCTATTACCTTGGTGCATAAAATGACAATATTTACTGTTAAAATGAATAGTACAGGCCAGTTACCTTACCCATAAGTCAACCACCACATACACATACACATACCTGTTTTACATTTTTTTATTTAGATTCATTGTATAAATGAAAAACTATATATATACATATATATATATATATATATATATATATATATATATACATATACATATACATATACATATATATATACATATATATATATATATATACATATATATATACATATATATATATATATACATATATATATATATATATACATATATATATACATATATATACATATATACATATATATATATATACATATATATATACATAGATATATATACATAGATATATATATATACATATATATATACATATATATATACATAGATATATATACATAGATATATATATATATATATATATATATATATATATATATATATATATATATATATATATATATATATATATATATACTAGGGGCCTCCCCCTGACCCCCTGCTTGCTTCACTCACCAACCCCCCTAGCCACTTCACATAACTTCCTCTCGTCTATGTGGTTTTCATTTTCACCATACAACAAATCTTTTATTTTTCGTGGATATGTCTCTTCATTGGGAAGAAACACTGCTTTTCCCTGAGGCAACATGAATTAGACGATTTACAAGTCTCAGACTTAAACTTTAAATCCGAACAATATAGTCAATCTCTTTTCGCTGTTCCATTATTTCACCAAGTACTAATTTCTGTTTTAATTTTAGTGCTAATGCGATCTTTACTATCCTTTTTTGAGACTTTCGAATTTAGTACTTTCATTATCTCTAACATGCTCTGCATGTACATTGCACCAACGTTTTTGAATTCTTTATGACGTTCTACTTTGTCATCTACTCTTTGTCTTTTATTTCTGGCCCTGGGTGTGGTTAAATCTCTTGGCACAAAGTCTCGTCTCATGGGGACTTGAAAGTATCTCTCTGAAAAGTCACATCTCGTTCCAGGCTAAAAAGTCTCGCTCATTCCAGGATGTTTTTATTATTATATATATATATATATATATATATATATATATATATATATATATATATAGTGAGGGATGGCCGGCCATATATTCCGGCTAACACCTCCAAGCCGCATGGAAGTTCCCTGAATTCCAGCAGGGCCTCATGGACCTTGTAGTTTTACAACCAGCCCTGCTCGATACCATGGGGACCATCAGGAGACACTGTAGGGAGGCTCAGGGAATACTACGTGCCCTATAACCCGGAAGTGTGTCCTGGTCACATGGATAAAAGGAACGACGTGCTTCCGGGATGAAGAAAGAGTGGTTTTTATCCGACCGGGAAGTGCTAAGAAATCACATGGACAGGTGTTCGGGAGCACTTCCGGGTCATGGACTATAAAAGACTACAAGAAACCCCAGACGAGTGAGCTGAGCTGGGTGGAAGGGTGGCAACGCGTCTGGGAGTGGAGGATTGTGATTATTGTATTGATTAGTGATTTATTGTATATGAGTATAGTGGAGTCGAGGGTGCTTGGTGCACATTATTATTATAGAATAAATAATAAGTCGACTTTCATCTGGTGTCTGGCGTGGTGTTCCGAGGGTTCAAGGGGACCCTTAAACTGTCACAATATATTATATATATATTGTTAAAAGGCACTATATAAGCACCCAACCCGACACAGATTCACACTGGAGGCACGTATAAAATAAAAAGACTTATTTTTCTTCACCTGTGGGGTACGTCTTCCTTGTAATCCCCACAGGCACAACACAGTCCCAAGTGTACAAGCACCACCAAACACACCACACACTTTTTTCTCCTTTCTCTTCCACCACCACTCCTCCAAGCTTTGTCCTCCTACTCCCGACTCTGGCCAATGAGTGGTGATTGCTGGCTCCTTTTATTAAGCACCCAGAAGTGCTCCAGGTACTTGATTGCTGACATCTGGCTGCACTTCCAGGTGTGGTGAAACTAGTGCCCAAAAGGGGCTAGCAGCTCCTGCTGCAGCACCCCCCAGCGGCGACTGCGAAACCCAACAGGGCTGCACCAAACTCCAACTCCCATGAAGCCCTGAGGGAGTCCAAAGCACCACTGCAGCCCAAGGAGGCTGCCATCTAGCGTCCAGGGGGAGATACTGGGTTTCCCCTCCTTGCTGTCCCGAGAACATATGCTGCAGGGGCGTCCCGACCGGGCATGGACCCCAGCCGCCTGCCACAATATGGAAGCGAAGGTCTGTAATATGGTCTGCATATCTGTAGCTGAAAATCCACAAAGGGATACAATGAATCACATATCTTAAAATAGTTTTTTATTCCTAAGTTTTTGATTCCTTTTAGACAGTCTAAAAATAAAAACGCGTGTAGCTGAAACTTGTGCCCTGCGTCTGTCTGCCTGCAGGCCACAATATATATATATTTATGTATATATATTTAGCCACAGCCTTTATTGAAGTGAGCAGTACCATTCCAGGATGAAGGGGGGGTGCTGTTACTAACAGGGTTCCCAACCCCAAGCATGATGTTCAGCAGAGAGTTCAAATATATGGTTATTTTTTGTTTATATATTGCAAAAAAAATATTTTTATTATAATCATGTTTTGAGAAATTCAGTGTTGCCATTTTGTTTTTCTGTGGTCACCACAATTTTCTTGCACCATTGACATGATGTCCGGTTGTTGGGGTCTTGGTCCCAGAGGTTACGCTTCATGACATCATAAGTGAAACAATTTAAAAGCTCTGTATGGTTTCTTCATTCAAGGTTATGGATTTATTTTAAATGCAGAACTTCATGTGCCTGTGTGCTTCTTCAAACTACTGCCAACAACTTAGACTCTTATTTTTGTTTACCATTTTGGTTTTGATGAAAAATGTGTTTAAATTCTCTTAATTTTTTTTTTTTACTCTTGCCTGTCTTTTGCTTTCACACAATGAGCCTCTGGTCCTTTAAAACTCATCCTGTCAGAAAAGTACTCTGCAGCAGGAATATCTGGGCCTTACTTAATAAGCAAGTGTAACGGAAAGCAGAGTGCATTCTCTCAGTTCTTGCGTTCAGGTCACTGGTTCAAGGATCTAACAATAAAAAGCAATCATTTAAAATACTTCTTTATCCCCACTGCTGTGAGTGTTCTAATGGAAAAATATTTGCACAAATATAAATCACGGCTGAAATTAACCAAAATGCACCAGACGGCTTCCAAAACTTTAGAATCACAATAGCCAACAGTACCTTGACATGGAAACCCAATGTTATGTTGCTAGACCTAAATGGGAAAGTATTGCGGTTTGAAGAATACTTGTAAACGACTGAAAACTCTCATAACAAATGTTTTTTAAAATAACGCCAAGTGTATGCATAATATACTTTGGGAAACACAGTTTTAAACATTGCTTATCCTGTATTATTTATAGTTTTAATGAAAAATGCTCATAAAAAAAGTTTGAAACTTTACCAGCTAGCAAAGAAGGAGCTTGATTTACAAGAAATGATAGGTGACAAGGTTCACTCAAGCCCTAGTGGAAAAAGACAACCATGGAAGATCACTGAGCGATGTGAACGAAAGGTTAAAACCGATGCCCTTACCTTCCCTTTTTTGCGAAGTATGTCATTTCGGAGGTGTTCCTCATCCATTTCAGCAGCCTCATCCTCATCACTGACTTCCCCTGAGAAAGTATCATCTGTGTGCTCCTGCATGCAATCTTCAAGTCCACCAATTTTCTTCCCTTTCAGTAATATTTTTCCCTTTAGTTCCTGGAAGAATATGGCAGAGAAGAGCAAGATTATTTCCTAAAATGTAGTGTCTGATGTAGAACACTGCAATGAAGCAATCTGAAATTATTTTGAGGAACCTGTCTATAGAGGGTAGAATATGGTCAAGCACAGGATAGCATAACAACTTCATAATGAATAATATAATGGTAATGCTATGCTTCTGTATGCACTGTAAATTAAGGCCCCTCTCATTCACAGATATACATAAAGTACAGCATTTACATGGTCGTTAGATATTGGTGTCCACTTAGCTGGCAATGGACATTGTAGTCACAGAGAATATGGCCATCTACTGGATATGCTGGAAACAGTCAAAGTGGCAGCAAGGATATGTAAACTAAGCCAGAAAATAGTGACAAAAATGATAAAAATAATCAAATATCAGAAAAATAATAACAACAGTCATAAAATCAGAATGAAATGAAAGCTGGTCTCCAAAACCTAAGGTTACATCATTTTGCCTCCTACTACTTTCTGCCATTTCACAGTAACACCACTCACTTGGTGAATACTCAAGCCTTTTCAGCCTTAACAGTCTTTTATCCTATCTCAGGCTAATGAATCCACCTAAAAACAATATCAACAGCCACATGTGGACTCTTCAATCTCAGTCAAGTCCTTCAAGCTCTCAATAGGGAGTTATTCACAGACACTAAAATGATCATAAATATCCAATGTGGGCTGGCCAGTCCCAGTGAGCAGTGAGCTGCAACTCACTGGAGAAATGGCCACATCACAGACTGAGAAAGTTGCTTGGATTGCTGCCGAATATGCTCAGGGAAAAATATAACAAAAAATAAATACAATCAGAACAGATAGATAAAGGATAGCTGTTGCATCCATGAAAAGTTGATGGCATGTCATCCCACCCCAAGTCACAAGATATGGAAATTTTGCTTGAAGGTGTCATTTAAAAGAGTGAAGTCCCAGCTATGCAATAAGATACTTTATAATGGTTTGCTTTGGTGACACCTCATACACATCATAATGGCTTGAGTCAGGACTAAGTGAACATTCCAACATTAGGACATTCAGCCCAACAAAGCTCACCAGTCCTATCTACTCAATTCTTCTAAAAAAAATACCAAGTCGAGTTTTGAAAGTCCCTAAAGTCTTACTATCTACCACACTACTTGGTGGCTTATTCCAAGTGTCTATGGTTCTTTCTCCCTAATGTTTGTGTGAAATTTACCCTCAACAAGTTTCCCGTGTTCTTAATGAAGTCATTTAAAAATAGCATTCTTGATCCATTGTACTAATTCCCTTCATAATTTTAAACACTTCAATTATGTCACCTCTTAATCTTCTTTTGCTTAAACTGTATAGGCTCAGCTTTTTTAATCTTTCTTCAAAATTCATCCCCTGTAGCCCTGGAATCAGCCTAGTTGCACTTCTCTGGACCTTTTCTAGGCTGCTATGTCCTTTTTGTGGCCTGGAGACCAAAACTGCACACTGTACTCAAGATGAGGCCTCACCAGTGCATAATAAAGCTTCAGCATAATGAGTTTGAGCATAATAATAATAATAATAATAATAATAATAATTCATTACATTTATATAGCGCTTTTCTCAGTACTCAAAGCGCTATCTACACAGGGAGGAACCAGGAAGCAAACCCACAATCTTCCACAGTCTCCTTACTGCAAAGCAGCAGCACTACCACTGCACCACCTGTTAGGACCTGTTAGGAGCATAGGGTTCATCAACAACTGGGACCTCTTTTGGGAAAGACCGCGTTTTCTCAAGCGAGATGGCCTGCATCCAAATAGCTTCGGCGCCCGGGTCCTCTCCGAAAACATATCCAAGGTAATTCGTTTATCTTGACTATCTATCTCTGCTTTTAACCCCTTCCGAAATGCCACTCCTGTGCTTGGTCATGATAATTGTTTAATAAAATCTTCCATAAAAGTGCACAACATAAATACTGTAATAACCAATCTTACTGTACATAGAAAATCTAGGCAATACGGCATAAACACCAATAATTTAATTAAAGTTACTACTTTAGATGAACAATGTATTAAAACTGTAAAAACAGATCATAGATTAAACAAAAAATACACACAGAGCGGCGCTAATAAAAATAACTTAATTCCTGTTCCATATATCAATAATGCACATAGTATTCATCTCTGCTCCTCCGAAACATTGAATATGGCACTATTAAATATTAGAGCTTTAACTAACAAGACGTTTTTTTATCAATGATCTTATTAGTGATAAAAAAAATAGATTTTATTGCACTAAGTGAAACGTGGCTTAGCTCAGATGGCGCAGCTGTTTTAATCGAATCTGCGCCTCCGGATTACAGTTTTACTCGTGCAGATCGCCAAGGAAAGAGAGGTGACGGACTAGCAAACATTTACTCAAGCAGGTTAAAATGTAAAAATATCAGTTTTGGTAAATTCAAGTCTTTTGAGTATCTCGCCATTATTATTCAGGGAGATTCTCACGTTCTAGTATTATCCGTGTATAGACCTCCAAAATTCAACGCGTCTTTCTTTGAGGAATTCTCTGACTTGATGTCAATCTTAATTACGAACTATGACACACTCTTAATAGTCGGCGACTTTAATTTTCATATAGATAATCAATGTGACCAAAAAGTAAAAGAATTTCTGAACCTCCTGGACTCTTTTGATTTGAGACAGCTCGTTAATCAGCCTACACATAAAGCAGGTCATACGTTAGACTTAGTAATTACTAAAGGACTAAAAGTTGATATAAAGCAGGTCATTGATATTGGTCTATCAGACCATTTTCTTCTACTTTTTAATATAGAAATAATGATAGAAAACACTCATGAGAAGCATATTGTTAAAAAACGCTTCTTTGACTCATCAGCAGCTTTAAAACTTACAAACATTCTAACCAATCAGTCCGTTTTTAGTGCCAACTATAATAGCGAGGAGAATGTAAATAGTAAGGTGGAAAGATTTAATACTAAAGTGAGGGCTGCTGTTGACTTAGTTGCACCTGAAAAGACAGTTAAAAAAATCTTCTAGCATTGTTATACCATGGAAGACCCAAAGAGTGTCTGATTTAAAGAGAACATGCCGTAGAGCTGAGCGT
Organism: Erpetoichthys calabaricus; assembly: GCF_900747795.2. Lineage (NCBI taxonomy): Eukaryota > Metazoa > Chordata > Cladistia > Polypteriformes > Polypteridae > Erpetoichthys > Erpetoichthys calabaricus. Next base: position 109,446,767 of record NC_041401.2, read on the forward strand.
AAATGGAGGAAAACTAAACTATTGACTATGAAATATTAAAAGTTAAAATAACAGAATACAATAACACAGTCCGTCTTGAGAGGTGCTGCTATTTCTCTAAGATTATAAATAACAATGCTAGTAATCCCAGAGTCTTATTTTCAACAATTGATCATCTGTTAAACCCAGGTAGCTCAAAGGAATGCCTCCTAAGTACTTCCAGTAAAACCTGTGAGGCTATCGCTGTATTTTTCAATCAAAAAATTAATGATATTAGAAATAACATAGTATATCTCCCCAACACTAAGGATCCTCCTAAACCCCAGTACCCCATAATAAACAAATTAAAGTCTTTCACTAGGATAGATTTACCTGATTTACATAAAATAATTTCTCAAATGAAACCCTCCACCTGTGCCCTTGACCCAATACCAACTAATTTTTTCAAAGAAATATCGGGCGTGCTTATTGATAATGTTCTTGACATAGTAAATTCGTCATTAGATACGGGGGTCTTCCCAGACTGTCTTAAGACTGCGGTAGTTAAACCCCTACTTAAGAAAAATAATCTCGATCCCTCTGCTCTTGAAAATTATAGACCCATCTCTAACCTGCCTTTCTTAAGTAAAATTCTAGAGAAGGCAGTCATTATACAGTTAAATGAGCACCTCAATAAACATGCTATTCTTGATAAATTTCAGTCAGGTTTTAGAACAAATCACAGCACAGAAACTGCACTTGTTAAAGTAGTAAATGACTTGCAGGTAAATGCAGACAGAGGCCATTTATCTGTTCTCATCCTCTTAGATCTGAGTGCCGCATTTGACACCATTGATCATAATATTCTTAAGAATCGCCTTAGTCAATGGGTGGGCCTCTCTGGCAGTGTCTTAAATTGGTTTGAATCCTACCTGGCAGGGAGAAAATTCTTTGTTAGTTGTGGTAATTATAACTCAAAGACACATGATATTCTATATGGTGTTCCACAAGGCTCTATCCTGGGTCCGCTGCTCTTCTCAATCTACACGCTTCCATTAGGTCAGATTATCTCAGGGCACAACATGAGCTACCACAGCTATGCTGATGACACACAGCTGTATGTATCAATAGCACCTGATGACCCCAAATCTCTTGATTCGCTAACACAATATCTAACCTGTATCTCAGAATGGATGAATAGTAACTTTCTCAAATTAAATAAAGAAAAAACCGAAATCTTAGTGATTGGCAATAATGGATACAATGAGGCTATTAGAAATAAACTGGATGCATTAGGATTAAAAGTCAAATCGGAGGTAAAAAGCTTAGGGGTAACCGTTGATTGTAATCTGAATTTTAAATCGCATATTAATCAGATCACTAGGACAGCATTTTTTCACCTAAGAAACATAGCAAAAGTTAGACCTCTTATATCATCGAAAGATGCAGAGAAATTAGTTCATGCGTTTGTTTTCAGTCGGCTAGATTACTGTAACGCACTCCTCTCAGGACTACCCAAAAAAGACATCAATCGTTTGCAATTAGTGCAGAATGCAGCTGCTAGAATCCTTACCAGGAAAAGAAAAATCCGAACACATTTCTCCAGTTTTGATGTCACTACACTGGTTACCTGTGTCATTCAGAATTGACTATAAAATTCTGCTTATGGTTTATAAAGCTTTAAATAATCTCGCCCCGTCTTATATATCGGAATGTCTGACACCTTATATTCCAAATCGTAACCTCAGATCCTCAACTGAGTGTCTCCTTAGAATTCCAAGAGCAAAACTTAAAAGAAGTGGTGAGGCGGCCTTCTGCTGTTATGCACCTAAAATCTGGAATAGCCTGCCAGTAGGAATTCGCCAGGCTAATACAGTGGAGCACTTTAAAAACCTACTGAAAACACATTATTTTAACATGGCCTTCTCATAACTTCACTGTAATTTAATCCTGATACTCTGTATATCCAATTCATTATAATAACTATTCATTCAAAATCTGTACTAACCCCTACTCTCTCTTCTGTTTCCTTTTCCGGTGTTCTGTTGGTGGCGTGTGCCACCGCCATCTACCCAAAGCACCATGATGTTCCAACAATGATGGATGGATTAAAAGCCAGAAGTCTGTATGACCATCAGCATCAAGTGACTCCGTGAAAAACCCGAACTACAAAGAGGACTATTTCATTTATGTTAGGTAGAATGCCCAAAGGGGACTGGGCGGTCTCGTGGCCTGGAACCCCTACAGATTTTATTTTTTTCTCCAGCCTTCTGGAGTTTTTTTTTGTTTTTTCTGTCCACCCTGGCCATCGGACCTTACTCCTTTCTATGTTAACTAATGTTGTCTTATTTTAATTTCTTATTTTGTCTTTTATTTTTCTTCTTTTCATTATGTAAAGCACTTTGAGCTACATTTTGTATGAAAATGTGCTATATAAATAAATGTTGTTGTTGTTGTTGTTGTTGTAGTGGCAGAATATAAATAATCACACTGTGCTTTAAAACAATCAACTGTTTAGTAAATACAAATTAAAACTAATGAATTTGCTAAAACTTTAATACAGTGATCCCCCGCTATATCACAGTTCAGCTATCGCGCCCCCGCTATATCATGGAAAAATTCAATAAGTACATCCTACTTGTAGTGTACTTTGCAGCCAATTCATAACAAGGCATATGGTTTTCAGCAGTCACAACGGTAGACAAAGAGTTTCATGTTACAGTACCCAGATAATTTCTTACAAGGCTCATTATTGACTGAAAGAGGAGACTCAACCAATCAGAGCGGGATTTTCATTCTCTTGGGCTCTGATTAGCTGCTGCTAACTTGGTGTAATCTCACAAGAACAGCGAGCACGTATCTCAGTTCTCTGCATATCGCATACCTTACTTGTGGTCCGATTGTTGTGAGCAAACTTTTTGTGAACTTTTCATTTTGCTTTAAGCCCTATGGCAGCTCCCAAGGGTCCTGCATCTTCTAAGCCTTCTGGTAGTAGAGAGCCTAAGCCGCAGAAGAAGACCTTGACCATTCAGGAGAAGGTAAAACTCCAGGATATGCTTCGGGAAGGAAAGCGTTATGTGGACACCGCTCGCCATTACAAGTTTACATGTGTTTAAAGCGTGTGGGAGGGGTATTTTAAGGCTTAAACTATAAAAGGATGTTTATTTATATGGCCTTTCTATATCGCGGATTTTCACCTATCGCTGATAGGTCTGGAATGTAACTTCCGCGATAGGTGGGGGATCACTGTAATGTGTGTGAAATATATATGGCTTACCCAGATGATTGGAGGCCAGTAGAAAAAGTAAAAAAAATGTATGTATTGCATAGTATTCAGGCAAGTTAGAAGACTTAGTTGACTGCATTAAAAGTTGGACCATTTGTAATTTTTGTTCAGTTACTTTATCAAAGTGTTGTCACATTTTATTTATTCAATATTGTTGCAACAGTGAGTCATATTCAAAAAAAATTCCTGGGAAGCAAGTTATGCAAATTTCAGTAATAATTTACCACTCTGAAGCTGATGTTTCTGATCATAAAATAGGTCATTACGAAAGCAATTGACGAGAAGAATTCATAACTAACTTCAGAATTATGGTATTTGAGGGTTCCTCTAGAGTGCCTCTTTCTCTTGCACGATTTGGCTCAAAAACTAATCAGCACATCGTCATCTCATAACAGGATTAAGTTTTGAGTTTGGTATTTTTCCGTCCAGCCATTTTAGCTCTTCACCATCCTCAAGAAACTGTGACACACAGACAGACCTACACCCATCATTGAGATATCAATGTTTTTGGTATCAGGGGACCCTAAAATGTCGAGATCAGTTGAAAACCTGAGATCGAAAATTTTTGACAAATCTAAAGCTTTCGTTCCTCCTCTATAAACGGTGGGTTATGGTGGGGGGCACAAATAAATAAAACTGATAACAGTATGTAAATACATGTACTAGTATACCAAAGATGTATGTTTTTAATAGCATTTTGCAAAATCATGTAGTTAAAAACAGAGCCAAATACACTTGCAGTGAATGAAATAGCTTCATAGCCAGCAGATTCCAACTTAATGGATTGCTCTGAATGACATACTATTGTTAGTTGTTGGTTTTACAAAGTCTATGGCTGATTGTACTTCATATTTTGCATTTTGTATCTCTTAGACATTACATTTTTGGAGAGGTAAAATCTATGTTAAATTCAGAAACTAAAACCGATAGTAGAAACAACACATGACAAAAAAAAAAAAAAACAGGTGTAAACATGCTGGTGATGGATCACACAGAGCACATAGGTCCAAAAAGGATAATGACATCTATATGAAGAGAATGGGAATCCCAGCTGGGAAGGAGGATGATTTATTAGCTGGAAGGGAGACCAGACCGGATCGTCAGACAAATTTGCAGACAGCAAAGAAAAATATATTTGTACCTGGCCGGTATGATATAGCAAATTTGTGAATTTCCCTTGGGGATTAATAAAGTATCTATCTATCTATCTATCTATCTATCTATCTATCTATCTATCTATCTATCTATCTATCTATCTATCTATCTATCTATCTATCTATCTATCTAGCAGACAGACTAATGGAAGCTGAGGGTCAGGAGTTGTTCCATTTCCCCATACAACAGGTTGCAGTGGTCCTCATATGCAAATCCAGTCATGACACCCGCAGGGGTGCTTGGGAGTTGCAGTCAGGAAATGTAGTTACAGTATGTCGCGGGCCTGTTTGAGGAGGACATACCTACTTTATTTATGGCCCCAAAGTGTTTCCTTGAAGACATGGCATCCCACCAGACACATTCTGGTCACCCCATGAAGTGGGAATTGGGATACACCACTCTAGGTGTCTAGTATGTGGGACCGAGAGTGACCAGGATGATGGTGTAAGACAGGGAGACACAGACACAAAAGGGTTGGGTTTTTGCAAAAATTTTGCTTACAGGTGCACATAAAGAAAAAACAAAAATAAAGTCTTGAGGAAAATATATTTATATACACACACAGTCCAATACTGCATAGGACACACAAAAACAATAATTCAATGGAGCCCCAAAATGATGACTATATACAGTATTTACAGTGCTGACTGAAAGTCCCAAATGAAAAAGAAAAATGCACACAAACTAGTGAAACCAATATATACACATAAACCAAAAATATCAAATAAAGCAACGGGGCAGCAAAACATTCAGTCTTGTGAAGGATTTGAGCACACACAGATCCAGGGTCTCATTGCATATAAAGCGTATAAGGACAATACGTTATAAATGAAACATCGACGAATAAGTGAAGAAGAAAGCAGCATGGAGAAAAGGGACTCAAAAGCGTTGGAGAGAAAAAAGAGCAAAAAAGAAAAAATAATGTAGGTGCAAATTCAGAAAATGAGAAAAGTAATTTTCAGCCTGTAACAAGTGGAATTGAAACAAAGCACGTCCAATCGGGCTCAGAATTAAAAGACAGAGTAAAAGACAAAGTAAAACTTCATAAACACGTTCACAAACGTTGGCACTATACACATACAGAGCAGATTATGAAAGCAGTGGAATTCGAAAGGCTCAAAAAAAAAAAGTATGTGAGATACAAATGTGGAGAAAGTTAAAGAATATGAAAGTAGGAAAATTAGAAAGTAAAAAAAAAAAAGAAAGTAAAGTTCGCAGTAGCACAAACAAATGGAAATTATTACTCGAAAAAGGGAAAATAATCACCACGGACCAGGTGTCATTGAAAAAAAGCAGGACAAAGCGAGGTCAGAAATAAAACACAGAGTAGAAAACAAAGTAAAACGTCATAAAGAGGTTACAAAGCAAAGGGGCCAAAGACATGCAGAGCAGGTAAGAGATAATGAAAACTGGAATTCAAAAGACTCAAAAAAAAAATGTAGGAGCAAAACACATGCTGAGCAAGATACAAAATATGAAAGCAGAAAAAAACGACAGTGTCAAAAAAAGAAGGTAAACATCGCATTAGCGCAAAAAAAGAGAAATTATTACTCAGAGAAATATCTAAAAGGTGAATAAAGATCGAATATATGGACACAGGTGATAGGTTAGAAGTATGTAAATATTGCAAGTCTTTGAAGTTTAAGTCAGAGAATTTCAAAAACGTGTTTTACCTCATATGCATTTATTGGTTACTTTGCAAAAAAAAAAATTAACTGCTGATGATGTAGATCACTTTGTCTGTGGTGAAATTCCAAACAGAGAACCCTATCCTGAATTATGGTACAAACTCATTAAACACATGTCTCACTGACCTCATTTAAAACATTCAGCATATTGGGACTCGAAAGATTCCAAATATTGTTTTTATAGAAGTTCTGAAATAAAAGTGAAACTAATGAAGTAGCAACAATTCAAAGAAAAAGAAAATCTTAAAACTGTGCAATCGGAAAACCAAACACGGGGGTTGGCGAGTGAAGCAAACAGGGGGCAAAGCCCCCTAGTTATTATTAAATAATTCCTCCCATATAAGTAACATTTCTTGGACTGCCTTCTTCCATCTCCGAAACATTTCTAGACTTTGTCCTGTTCTTATGCAACACAGTACTGAAGTATTGGTTAATGCCCTAGACACTATGTAACGCTATTCTATCTGGCATCCCACAAAAACTTATCCATCGCTTACAACTTCTTCAAATTTCTGCTTCCAGGATAATAACCTGCTGTTCTAAATCCACTGAACATATTACACCTATTCTCTCTCAACTTCACCGGCTCCCTGTTACCTACCGAATACAATACAAAATACTGCTCTTAACATTTGAAACTCTCCACCGTCTTGTTCCCCCCTACCTCACTGATCTCCTACAGACTTAAACTCCCGCTCGCTCACTCAGATCCTCTTCTGCAGCTCTACTTTCTGTACCACACATCAAACTCTGTGCAATGGGAGCTCGAGCATCCTCCCATAGTGCTCCTCAACTCCGGGATTCTCTTCCCTCTCATATACGTCAGCTCGATTCAATAATACATTTTAAAACTACCCTCAAAACTTATCTTTTCAAACTGGAATACCAATTGTGAATTTTGCATGGTTACTGCCAGTTATCTTTGTTTGTTTGCTAATTATTGCTTTTTGATTTATCATTCTCTTGTTTTAATTTTACTAATGTAGTTTAATTTTACTGTAAGGTGACCTTGAGTGCTAAGAAAGGCACCTATTAAATGTACTATTATAATTATTATCCATCCATCGATTTTCCAACCCACTGAATCTGAACACAGGGTCACGGGGGTCTGCTGGAGCCAATCCCAGCCAACACAGGGCATAAGGCAGGAACCAATCCCGGGCAGGGTGCCAACCCACCACAGGACACACACAAACACACCAAGCACACACTTGGGCCAATTTAGAATCGCCAATGCACCTAACCTGCATGTCTTTGGACTGTGGGGGGAAACCGGAGCGCCCGGAGGAAACCCACGCAGACACGGGGAGAACATGCAGACTCCACGCAGGGAGGACCCGGGAAGCGAACCCAGGTCCCCAGGTCTCCCAACTGCGAGGCAGCAGCACTACCCACTGCACCACCGTGCCACCCATATCATTATTATTATTATTATTATTATTATTAATTATTGAGATGAAAACTTGACCAATGTCTGAAAGTCAAAATAGTAAGACTGCAACTGGCAGTCTGGTCTTTCTTTTAACAGTGAAATGATGCACTCAATGACAAAAAGAAACAATTTTATTGTATACAAATTGGCTTAATAATTTCTAAAAACATTTCACTCATTCCTCTCTCAATCTCTCTCTCTCTCGCACACACACACAATGTGGTTATTTAAATATATACAGGATAGGATCTAAAATCCTTGAAACAGAACTGTTTCCGTGTGTTGCCACTCTGTAATTTGAGAGTATTCAGTCTGGCAATATGGCGCAGCCTTAGTTTGTGGAAGACAGACACAACTAAAAACATGAGCATAAAATGATGGTTGTCAATTTCAAACTGTGTTTCCTCAATGAGCTCCTTGAGAAAAAACACATCACCTGAACCAATCTCAGCCTGAACAAACTGATTGATCAAAGATACACTGACAGCTTGCCCTAATGTCGACTGTCGGATAACACGCTCAGCTACTTTGACCACCTTGACTGTACCCTCAGAAGGAATCATCAAACCTCCTTTGTTTTTTTAATGTGAGCAAGTGGTAACTTTGATCATATGATGCCGGTACAGCATCTGTTACCAAACTAGCACGGCACATATCACAGGACAGCTTTCTCAAAGTCCCGTCTAAGGGCTACCTCCCACTGCTTCCTGATTTGGATTTCATTGGGAAACCTTCAAAGTTTGAGACATGTTAACAGCTAACAACAATCTATTGTACATAGTTATTGACTAAATACGTTTAGCCAAAACGTTGATTGGAGGCTCACTTGAGCACATAAATGCATAGCTTTCCTAGCTTAGCCTGGCGTAGCTAAAATTAAGATTATAAAGCGGGATTTTCTAATGGCCAAATATAACCAAAACAATTGTTCAGCTTTACCTATGAAATGTAATCCCCCAGGATCTGGTTTGGAGCGTACAGTGGTTTATACAATCCCATCTTTATCCATTGCTTCACTCCACAGCAGTGCCACTCTCGATATGGCGGCGACGTTGACGTACGATGCTGCTGGTCAAGCGGCGTGTAGTAATTCTATGTCTATGGTCTCCTGCCCCACACATAAAGCCGGTGCAAGCGCAAGCACGCATAGCTGTGCTGGCCTTTGAGACATGGGCTGTGCTTCTCCCAAAAGTGAAAGTAAGCACTTTTTTTCCTTCCCTGAGCTACTGCCCAGACAACTGCTCATACGGGATCCCTTATCTAAACCTCGGTAAGCCAATATTAAGACGCTTCGAAAATTCTTTTACTCTTTTAGCGTCATGAGTTCGCTGGAGGCACATGCACGAGTGGAATGCAGACAATGCTATCCAGGCCGGTCAATGGCAGGGCCGCATTTCCACTTTACATGAGACCCGCCGCGACACTCCCAAAAAGGCGCTCATATCATCAGCGAAGACGTCTCTCAAAAATTAAAAGAAAAAGGCAAGTTTCATTTCTTTATACTATTTGTCATTTTTTCCCCAAACAAATGCGTCTCTCATAACCTTGCAGAGGACCCATACTAACTTTATTTAATTGCTGGTAATGCCAGTGAGGCACATTACCACACTGGCTTAAAAGGGAGCCCGCTGCCTCACATCAAGGAATCAGAGTCGGGAGGCAGTGGGCAATACCCAGTGGAGGTGGAGAGAAGGATGAATTGTTTGAATTTTTGTAGAACTGTGTGAATTCATAGTGTTTGTGCAACTGGTCTTTGAAAAGTTGACTTTGGAAAAGTGCTTTGTGTGAGTAAATACCTTTTATTACAATAACGGGGGGTGTACTGCAGCATCTTGATTTTGGGGTCAGTGGTGCCCCCGTGTAGTCACACATCATTTTACCATAAATGGAAACGCAGATGCATTATCTGTCTATGTACAGCAATCAATTCAGCAGAAAAAGATAGAGCTTGGTAGGGTTATGGCAACAGTCAAGTATGTGTGACGTTAAACTATAATCTCCTTCATGAGAATATCATCTTTGCCATCACGCTAAAACATTAAAAGTTCTTTACTTAGGACCCCTTCTATCTTTAATGCAGAACAGAAGTCTGGGCAAACATAGCAATTGTACATGGTATGTTATGCAGGCAGATACATCTCTACATATCTTTTTGGAATACCTTGTTGCAAACACCCCACTATATGTCCTTGAATAAAAATTTTGGTACTGCAAAACCAGAAACATCCTTTCATACAACGTGTTACTTTACAGACGATTTCCTGGCAATTGCACGAGGCAACTCAGGAGTCTTTATTGCTTCATAATGCCACAGGTGGGCTGTGTACCATCAATGGGAATATGAAAGAAATACATTTTGTGTTATACAGCTTCTACATTCTCACAGATGACACACCAAAACTATTACCATTACTGTTACAGGGATTCCTATACCTATGTTATGGAGCAAAAAGACGAATGTAAAAAAAATGCTAATTCTTGTCCTCAGTGTATTGATGAAATATACTATTACAACAAATACATTACTATACTGTATTGATTTTTTTCTCCACCTCTTCCAGTTACTTGAGAATTACAAATGCAGTGATCAGAAAAGTAAAGGTACACAAGTGCACTCTGGTAATTAACAGCAAGCATTTAGTTAGGCTTGAGTCACTATTGATCAGCTTAAAAAAAAACCCAGGGCATGGTTGTATAAATCACAGTCTGTTATGTAATGCCTGCTGTAACTCTGGAAGCAATTTATGTGAGCTTCTGGTCAGCGCAACATAACGCACTAAGCCTATATATTATTTAGTATGTCACATCGCATGCAGCTCATATGGCTCCTCTTGGATGACTTGAATACTGTTGCAGTGTGAAATGAGCAATGCTGTAACACTGTACTGGAAAAGTGAAAACTTTTCTGAATTAAACATTAGGATCAGCACACATAAATGGTTCCACAATTGTGAGACGATTTGTTAATTAAGGAACCCCAGAGGCTTTCCTTGCAATTTCCTGTTTTTACACTAACAAATAGCTGGTATTTAGAATGCTATTACCTCTACAAACTTATTCACAAGTAGGTAAAAAATTTCAATTTTAGAGATACAGTATATTGTGACAACGGGCACTTCTGTGTGCCAACCTGACCGGAAACAAAAACACCAAAACATATATTTTATCAACAAAATCATTTACAATAACATTATTTAAAATATCTAATCCAATTCAGGGCCATAGGAATCAGGAGCCTATCTCAGTAGTAGGACGCGTGCAGCAAACAACCCTGTCCAAGATGTGCCTTACACATAACCACACAGGGGTTCATTTGGAATTGCCAATTAACCTAAAGTCGACAGCACATCCCATAACCTCTAGTCAGGAGGGATGTCAAATCTGGCGACTCCAGTTGCTAATCTCATCATCTGAGGATTTCTGATTACGTGACTAGGAATTACAAAGGATGACAAACTACACAAGTCCATGATGACTTTGCTGTATTACAGTTTCACATTTCCTAAGTATTGCGAGCTTGTCTGTTTTTAAGACAGCCTATAACGTGCTGCCCAACAGCTTCAGGGCTGTAAGAATGTTTTTCAGGTACGGCAAATTCAGTGGCAATCTCAGGCCATTTTTCTTTTTTCCATGCCGTCGTGGTACAAAAATACATGAGATATCAGACTTGTAAGTCTCTCTTCTGTATATGCAGTCCAAAATACCTGCATTCCTTATTCCTCATATCTGCATTATATGCATCATATTTCTGGGTGAGCTCTCATTGGTTGTCAGCTCTCACATATTCAAAGTTCACCCCAACTACTTAAGTAAAAATCAAACATTTTTGGTTTTATCAAAGTGAGTTGCAAACTACTTGGATTGAATCATTAGGGAAAGGTTACAACTATAGACATAACTGAAAATGACAGAATAAACAGAAAAGAAGTCCTTCTGCCTCTCTGGGAAACTATAAATATATTTATTTCAGTGCAGTGAAGTAAGTAGGTGGTGCACTTGCCTACTTTTTAGAACAACTGTGCCAGAAGCAACAAAAATACCTTTCCCATTCCTCTCCCAAGCTTTTAAGCTCTCACTCTGAAATCTTAGCCACACTAACTTCTTGCCAGTTGAACCCTTGCCCAAATCACCCCTAAGTTTAAAATTCTAAACTCAATAGGCTAATAGTGTTGGCAGCTTTGGCCTGGAGCTACTTCTTGAGCAATCTGTAGAGCTACCTGTGGAAATGGGGATGCCTTCAGAAAGCTCGGAGGCTGTCTCTCTGGAGCTCCCTCCAATTCTCCTTCTATGCACAATACCTGTTTATAGGTGAATGTGTTTGTATGTATATATTTAAAATGTTGACTGATATATATATATATATATATAAAAAGTTGACTGACTAACTGATTCACTCATTCTCTTATTAATAGAAACACAATTTTCTATTTAGTCAAAAAGCTGACATTTGTCAGGATTGTTGATCTAGTGTAGTAGGTAAGAAATGACATTTTGACATATGAAAATAGATTAAAAAAACTAAAACCCCCAAAATCTCAAAAATGCTTTGACAGATGTTTTTTTTATTTATCAATAATTTTTTATTGGTCCATATTTACTAATATTTTGCTAATGTACATGCTCTGTGCTGCATAGAAAGGGGACTTTAAGCAAATGAAGGACACAGCAGAAGAGATTGATGAGCCATGTGAACAGCAGCACAAACCAATAGGGTGTATAGACGACTGAAGAAGAGGTGTGGTGTCCTGGACGGGAAAAAAAAACACATGATCACGTTTGTCAGGTGTGAAATAGAAGGAGAAAGTGTGGCTGTCACACACGCGTGCTTAGGGGACAGTCAAAAGGCTTGATCGTGCGTGAAAGAACAAAGGACAGGGGGCTAGAATGAGGCACTAATGCTTTTCTTTCCTTCATTCCGCAGAAAAGCAACAGAATAAAACAATCCTACCGGTCATCACATCCCATCCATACAAAAGACTCTTCAGCCGGCACTGTGGAGTCATCACACTTCCAGACTTCCCCAATGTCTTCAGTTCCTCAGCTCCGCTCCTGACGTCATCTCCGGCCACTGCGATCAATGTCAGCTCCACTGTGCACCACATTTCCTCCCTGCTAATTGCACTTCCTTTTTGTTTCGTATAAAAGAGTCAAGAATGAACCTTGTGTTGTCAAATGTTTTGCTTTAATTTTGACCTGAATTTTGTACTGGACGCTACAACCAGTATACGGAGAGGATCCCCAACCCTTAACCTGAGTTTCTGTGTGCTTATTTCTTCACAGGCAAAGAATGTTTAGCAAACGTAGAATATGAATCTGCAGGTGTGGCTTTGCAAGAAGCAAAAAGGGAGGGAGAGAGAAGTAGAGGTGGAAATGGTGTTGCCCGATCCAATACAAGTCAGAACTGATGGTGTCAGTTTAAACTTAATGGGTCCTCCACAAGCTACTCCATTACAATATACAATTGCATCTACACTTTTTGAAAGGGGACCCCACTCCCAGGGAAAAATTTAAAGCTCTGGAATAACCAGGTCAAAGTCTGAAACCAAAAGTCATGTCAGGCTTGTATGATTTGCCACAAGTGTAGAAGGAAACTGTTGAAAACAAACCTTTGCCACAGATTAGACTTGAACAAAAAGTGTTTTATTCATTACAAGAAAATAACAAAAAAGAAACTGAACAGTTCTTCAATGAAAAGGTTCTAAATAAATCCAAACAGAAAAGGTAACTAACAAAAATACAAAAGGATAAATACTAAATTAAAAACTCAACATAGACAAATAAAAAATAAACAAAAGTGACAAACAAAAATACCTTTAAAATATTAAGCCAAAAAGCCACAATCTGAAAACTAGACTGACACTTGTTGTTATTTATAACACAACAATCATGATGTCACATATTTGATGGCAAGATCGTGTGACATGAGTCAACACCGTCACGTAAAAAAAATTGTTATAAAATTTTCTAGTCTTTCAAAAAATAACATTAAAACTGAGTCCTATGTGATCATGATGGAGCTTCTGGCTTTTTTTGCCTGTAGGCCCCCAAAACTATAATATCAGATGAGGTCTTGCCTCCTTAATCTACGCCCTTGGATAAACTGAGGCCTTCGATCAAAATGGCCTTTCTTTAAACAAAGATACTCCAATCAAAAACAATCCTGAAATATCTTCACAAAAGTATTAGAAGGAAGGAGAGGAAACCGTTAAAAATATAGAGATCTAAATTAATCAAACTGTAGCATCTTAAAAATGCAGAAGGATTTATTTGAAAAAAAGAAATATTTTTAGAAAGGGCACAAAAAAAGGAGCAATGCAGAAAAAACAAAACCAGTCTTAAATCCAAATCCTTAATCAAAACCAGAGCCACAATAATAAAGAGAAAATCTAATAACTACAGAAATGTTACTCTCAAGAAGAGAAATGGCAAACTGAAACATTCCACTCTATGCCAGGCTTATATAGGCAGAAGGAGGTGCTTCAGAAAATGTCTCAAGGTTGCCCTGCCTCTTGGGGTTTAACCCACAAAACACAGGAAAACACATTTACAACAAATAAAAAGAACAATGATAACAAAATTACATAATTACAATTTACACATGAAAAGTAAGTCTATAAAATCAACAAGCTCGAAGACAAAAGGCAGAGAATACACTCTGGCTATATCATAACATAAATTCATTAAATTGGTAGCAAAATTAAACTTCTCTAAAATTAATTAAAATAAAAGTTTAACAACAAAAATGGAATTTATATGCCAAAAAACATCGAATATAAGAAAATACCCATAAAATGTGTTTATTATAACACAAATCAAAATTAAATGGTCAGAAGACCACATAACTAACAGTACTAATAAGAACTAAATGGAGCTCAAGGTTAATACTATAATAACACACCTTAATATAATGAAGGTGCAAAAAAGAAGGGAAAAGCCCAGGACCAGAAAATGAAGCCAAAGAATTGTTAATACAGTAGGAAGACAAGTCACTTTTTCACCACTTTTTAAAATAATTTTATTTGTTATTCTATTTTTGTGAGCTGCACGTCCTTGTCAAAGTCTAGACAACAGGGATATAAAACTGGGCATTAATAAAAAAAAGTGTACTGTTTGAAAAAAGATAGTTCAGAAAACAGAAGTGAGGCTCAGGAGAAGGAACAGAGTTAAAGCAAAGCGAGGGTCAAAACCAAAAGTCAAAGAGAGAATT